>NW_027132019.1:0-327501 GCF_026122565.2 Emydura macquarii macquarii | reverse complement strand
GCCTGAGTCCCAAAGGAGTGGGGGTGCTTGAAATAAGAGTCACGTACAGACTGTTGTTTTAAACCCTTTCATTCTCCCATGTGATGCTTCATTTTTACTGTTCAAATTACATTTTTTTCTACTATTCACATTAAACGATTTGGTTCAATAAGACTGGCTGGTCACCACATGTCACAAACTCCCAAAGGGAAGAAGCAAAGTTGCAGAACAAGTCTGACCTGCTGGGCAAGTTCAGTTGACCCACCCTGTGTTGTAGCCCAGGATCCAGTCTGAGGGTGGGAGAATGGTGTTAATCCACCATAGGAGAGGGAAAGGGACGAGGCTGATATCTGGCGTTCGGGGACCAGAGAGAGGGGCAGAGATGCAGGATGCCCTGTAACTGTGGGGGGTTTCTACAGGACAGAAATTCCCATAAGCAAATTAACATGAAGTGATTTGGAAATACTCATATTCCATGGGGTCTCCTCTGGTCCAGAGCACATGGCAATTCTGCAAATGGGACCCATTGAGAAATTCTGACTTGGGCACAGTGGATTTAATACTCTGAGTTCCCTTTGAATCTGAGATTTCTGTGTATCCGGAATGATCCCGCATGGACCACGGACACAAGGAGTGGATGATCCCCCAGATACCTAGTGCTTCCTGCTCTCCAGCCCCTGTCATTGAGTCACACCCACAGCCCAGCAGAGTCAGCTGCCGCTGCACAGAACATCTGCTCATCTCAACAGCTGGCAGCCTTTACCCTTCCCTTGGCGTTTGAAAGATTTAAAGACAGAGAAACCTGCCAACTGTGAAGGGAAAAGAAGATGGGGTCTCTGTTTCATCTGAGAACTGATTTTTAGAAATGGCTGTAAAAGCCTGAGATGGAAAATGTCTTTCTAGCGGTTATTTAATCTTAGAATGTTCAGAAGTTATACAGCCCGAGCGACAGCAGGGATGGAATGCAGAGAAAGACTTTGTAATTTAGATAAGGAAAGTTAAAAATACTGAGCTAGAAAGTTCCTAGATAGGCAGTTTTTTTTAGTATGTATGGCCATGGAAACTGTGATGTAAAAAGACTTGTTTGTGTAAGGCTATAAAAGCTTTTAGAATTCTATGTTAAGGGTCATCCCTAGCATATAGGGACCACCTTCTTTACGTAAAGAATAAACTTTGATTTTGCTAATCTGCTGTCTGGCATATTTTGGACCAACCGCTAGACAACGGACTTGTTAGTAAGGACCCCTGAGTTTGGGTTCTTCCACCCAACGTACCCAATGTCTGCGAGATGGGGAGCAACTGCATACTAATGGAGAAGGAGTCAGCGGAGAGCCTGAATGGGTATCAGGCAGCGTCTGCTCACACAGTGTGCAATTGTACTTATGATGCATGTTTGCCCATTTCCTTCAGGGACACTTGGCCACCTAGAACCCTCAGCTGATTGGTTCAGTGTGTGCCAGCTTTAACCCTATCACGGCCAATGGTAAACTTCAGGAAGCCCAATCCCAGGGGATGCTCGGTGATGCCAGCACACTGGACAGCAGCACAAGCCCTGCCACAGGCTCTATTCCTGAAATCCAGGCTGTCAGTGTTGTGCATGCGGCTCAGAGGAGGCATAGGGCTTCCTCGAGGGCGGCCGAGTGCTACGGATAATGCTGTTAAAG
This sequence comes from Emydura macquarii macquarii, assembly GCF_026122565.2. Classification (NCBI taxonomy): domain Eukaryota; kingdom Metazoa; phylum Chordata; order Testudines; family Chelidae; genus Emydura; species Emydura macquarii. The sequence continues at coordinate 325,858 of NW_027132019.1, read as the reverse complement.
CTGTAATCTCACTGTAATACAGTAAATCAGACTAGTAATAGTTATGTTTGGTTAAGTTTCTTCCTGACAGCCCCCTTTCCTGCATTACTAACCCAGGGTACAGGATGGGGGAGGAAGATTCCACACAGCTCCGACCTGGAAATTTCTCTCAGATTGTTCCAGCAGAGCAGATCCCTTCCCTTCTCGCTGAGATATAAACAGAGCAACCCAGCATCCATGGATCCCCAAAGCGATGCAGAGACCTCAGTGATCCCCTGATAGGGAGGCCCTTCCACCCACAATCTCTGTTCCTCCACTACTGCTCTAAGACCCTCTCCAACTCCGTGGGAGCACAGATACATTGTTTATGTGCTATCGGATTCTGTTACAGTAGGCAGTGCCCACAGGATCTGCTTAGGGGCCATTGTAGAGGATGGAGGGGGCTGGTTATGGTAGCTGGTGAGGAACAAAGCCCAACCCATACACTGGGCAGGAGGTTTAAACCTTTCCCTACTCAGAGTGCAGTCAGACACTCAGTCAGTGGCACCTCCGTTGCTGTTAGGAGGAAGAGGCAGAGGACAAAGAACCAATTTCTGTTGGGGACCCAGGCAGCTGTGTGTGGGCTGTCATTGCAATTGAATTATCAGCGAAGAATTATCAGTTTTCTATGAATATCACCCCAAAAATGGATGAAAAGGAAATAGTTTACTTTGGGTCACAATTTATTGAATCCCAGCTCCTTGGACCAAGAATTTTAGGGACACCAGAGCATGAGGTTGCCTCCATGACCATCTTGGCTAATAGCCATCAATGGATATATCCTCCACCAACTGATCCAGTTCTTTTTTGAACCTCATTATAGTCTTGGCTTTCACAGCATCCTCAGGCAAGGAGTTCCACAGGTTGACTGTGCGTTGTGTGATGAAATATTTCCTTTTGTTCGTTTTAAACCTGCTGCCTATTCATTTCACTTGGTAACCCCTTTTTTTTTGTGTTATGAGAAGAAGTAAATAACACTTCCTTATTTACTTTCTCCACACCAGTCATGATTTTATAGACCTCTATCATGTAACTCCTTAGTCATCTCATTTCCAAGCTGAAAAGCTCCAGCCTCATGAATCTCTCCTCATATGGAAGCTGTTCTATACCCCTAACCATTTTAGTGGCCCTTTTCAATACTTTTTCCATTTGCACTATATCTTTTTTGAGATGAGGCGACCAGATCTACACATAGTATTAAAGATGTGGGTGCACCATGGATTTATAAAGAGGCAATATGATATTTTGTCTTATTTTTATCCCTTTCTCAATGATTCCCAACATTCTGTTAGCTTTTATGTCTGCTGCTGCACTTGAGCGAATGTTTTCGGAGAACTATCCACAATAAGTACAAAATCTCTGTCTGGAGTGGTAACAGCTCATTTAGACCCCATCATTGTATTTGTATAGTTTGTATTCTGTTTTCCAGTGTGCATTACTGTGCATTTATCAACATTGAATTGCATTTGTCATTTTGTTGCCCAGTCATGCAGTTTTGTGAGATCCCTTTGTAACTCTTCGCAGTCTGCTTTGGACATAACTATCTTGAGTAATTTTGTATCATCTGCAACTTTGGCCACCTAACTGTTTACCCTTTTTTCCAGATCATTTATGAATATGTTGAACAGGACTGGTTCCTTTACAGAGCCTTGGGGGACACCACTATTTATTGCTCTTTATTCTGAAAATTGGCCATTCATTCCTACCCTTTGTTTCCTATCTTTTAAGCAGTTACTGATCCAGGAGAGGACCTTCCTTCTTACACCATGACAGATTAGTTTCCTTATGAGCTTTTAGTGAGGGACCTTGTCAAGGTTTTCTAAAAATCTAAATATACTATGTCCACTGTATCTCTCTTGTCCGCATGCTGTTGACCCCATTAAAGAATGGACGTAGATTGGTGAGGCATGATTTTCTTTATCCCATGACACTTTAGTTTGCTGACTCATAGACTCATAGAATTTAAGATCAGAAGGCACAACTTGATCATCTAGTCTGACGTCCTGCAAAAAGCAGCCCACAGAACCTCAACCACCTAAACAGCCTTTGGTGAGGGACCCTGTCAAGGCTTTCTGAAAATCTAAATACACTAGATCATCCTTGTCCACATGCATGTTGAACTCTCGTAGATTGGTGAAATATGGCTTCCTTTATCAAAACATGTTCACTCTTACCCAAAAAATTGTGTTTATTGAAGTGTCTGATAATAATGTTCTTTACTACATTTTCAACCAAATTGTCTGGTTCTAAAAATCGGCTTGGGGGCTTGTAATTGCCGGGATCACCTCTGGAGCCTTCTTTATAAGTTGGCGTCACACTAGCTATCCCTCAGTCATCTGGTACAGAAGCTGATTTAAATGATTTGTAACTTTTCACAGTTAGTAGTTCTGCAATTTCACATTTGTGTTCCTTCAGATCTCATTGGTCAATCCCAACTGGTCCTGTCCTCACATAATACTGTTTAATTTACTAATCTCATGGTAACACTTGCTATACAAGTTCTAGGGTTTGTTATTAATATCTGGGTGAAGAATCCCTGTATAGCCAGCTGCTGGGTCCCATTCCACTGCAGACACCTTGTGCTGGGGCACGGCCTAAGTGCTGCAAAATGCATCAGATAAAAGATCCAAGTACCTATTTTTACCTGTAGGTGCCCAGGGATCATGCCCTTCTTTTTGCACTTCACATCCCCAGGCAGATGCCTGGCCGTGGCAAAGACTGAAAAGTAATAATAAATTATTTTCTAAATCCAAACCCCATAACAATAAAGTGAGCTTTATATTTTCATATTTTATTTAAATTACGCGAAATTAATGTGGGAAAATCCCGAAGATATGGAGAAGGAATCTGGGCCTGAGTGTCTTGCCAGGAATCTTGTGTGTGCGACCTTCAGTCAAACACACAGCTATGCTCTGCCTGGAGGCCGAACGGTTTTGGGGAGAGGGGGGGCACAGCAGGTGTGCTGTGTGCAGAGCTATGCACGGGGCAGGGGGCTGCCTGAATGGCTTCTCTTAGGGCTCCTGCATTAATCCTGTCTCTGATAGACTCAGTCAGAAGTGCCTGGGTGAGGGCGCAGGGTTCAGGTGGGCAGCCGTGCCCCTGGAATAGCCCCTCCCACAACAGGTGCTGATCTCATAGATCATACTGCAGCCAGAGTGCTCAGGAAGGACCAGGACTGCAACTGCAAAACAGCTCTGCAGCTTTTCTCATGGCCCCTGAGTGTTTAACCAGAGACGGGACAGTGACAGGTCATGGACAATGGGTCAAAACATCCATGTTCCTTCCCTGTACTGACTGTATCCACGGCAATTCTGCGATAACATCCCACCCATCCCCTGGCTCTACACAAACACAGTCACTTTGTAAATGTGGCTGCCTGTCTCAGTCCCATAACCCTGTGCTCTGTCCTCCATTAGCAGCTGCTAGGGACAGACCCTGTCCCATTGCTCCAGGTATCAGTCGAGTCTGAACCTCTCTGTAAAGAGATGAGATCTGTAGTGCATGTCCTCTTGGATGTAAGTCTCTAAGATGGAATAGGTGGCACTTGTTTTTCATCTCCCATGTCACCAGCACTATAGCCGGGTGATGAACTGACCTTTTCTTTGATGAACAATCTGACGATCCTCACACGAATTTGTTTGCTTTTCACGCTGTAGACGATTGGGTTCATCAGAGGTGGGACCATCATGTAGACATAGCCCATGACAATCTGAATGAAGGAAGAAGAGTTCTTCCCAAATCTGTGTATCACTGACAATCCGATCATTGGCGTGTAGAAGAGCAGGACGGCACAGACATGGGAGACGCAGGTGTTCAGGGCCTTGAGGCGCTCTGCATGGGATGCAATGCTCAGCACTGTTTTGAGGATCATCACATAGGATAGGAGAATGAACAGCGAGTCAAGTCCCACCGTGGAGACTATTACAAATAAGCCATAGACACTGTTCACTCTGATATCTGAACAAGCCATCTTCATGACATCCTGGTGCAGGCAGTAGGAATGAGAGAGTATGTTGGCTTGACAGTATCGGTACTGTTTCAGCAGAATGGGGAGCGGGAATATTAGGACCACCCCTCTTAGCAGAGACACCAGTCCCATTTTAGCTATTCTCAGTGGGGTTAGAACGGAAGCATATCTCAGTGGGTTATAGATTGCAACAAAGCGGTCAAAGGCCATAAACAAGAGCATGGCAGATTCAATGAAGGAAAGCGAGTGGATGAAGAACAGCTGGGCAAAACAGGTATCAAAGCTGATCTCCCTGGAGTTAAACCAGAATATGCTCAGTATGGTTGGTAGGGTGGATATAGATATGCCAAGGTCTGTGATAGCCAACATGGAAAGGAAAATGTACATGGGCTCATGGAGGGTTGGATCTGTTTTTATAATGAACAGAATGAGTGAATTTCCTAATATGGAAATAACGTACATTAAACCGAAGGGGATAGAAATCCAGACATGGAAGTCTTCCAGCCCAGGTATTCCGGTGAGAAGGAAAACTGCAGGTTGGAATATGGTGTCATTGACAGCTGACATAATGCTCTGGGCAGGTCCAAGGAGTTTTGAAAGATATTTCCTGTAAGTAAAAATAACAGGATACTAGATGATATTGAAAGAGACATCATTCTGCTCTTAGTGCAAGTCTAGAGTCTTCCAAGAGGTCAAGAAAGATCAGCAAAAACATAGACAGAATCAGGCTCTCTTAACTTCCACTTACCAAATGCTCCTGATGACACACTTTGACCCCCAACAATCCCTCTAAGAGAATCTGAATGCTTTGCCCCACCACTGTTGACTTGGTCGTGAGACGTCGATAATCCCACAGGCTTCTCTTTATCCTCACAGGACCCGCATCGTCTCCTCATGCGAGGGGTCTGTAGATATTTGGCAAGTTCTAAGCTAACACAGTGAGTTACTTCAGCTGTGTGGAGGAGGGATTGGTGGCCCAAGTGATGAAGAGTGCAAACACCAGTGTGACAGGGTGAACATGAACATGAACTGCTTAGTCTGCCCTCTGTCATGCCAGCTGCAGTTTAGGGAGGTAAATTAGAGCTGGTTGGAGAGAAACCTGGACCTAATTAGAGAACCAGAGACAGCTGCCCACCCAGTTAGCCTTGGGGCTGCATTAAGTGCAGAGAGGAGGGAATCCAGCTGAGGGAGGCAAGACGTAGTACAGCGATAGCTCCTTTCTGCTGGGTGCAGACGCTAGAAGGCCAGCTTGGTACGGTGAAAAGGTGGTGGGAGCACAACTTGTAAATAAAACTGCACCAGTGGTTACTGAACTGAGGACCTCTCACTAACATTGTGAATGCAGCAGAAGCAGAAACAGAGCAGGCACTGCAACACCCTGCTACAACTGGTTTTGCACTAATATCCAGTTGAGAGTGCAAGTTACTTCAGACATGCTCTTGTAAACAGTGATGGTTGTAAAGTACATACAACCACTATATGAGCCCCTTGACTGCACCTCTTCTCTATGCTTTGCTGAAACACAGACCAGCAGTTCTCTTGTTTCATGTCTTTTTTGAACGTCTTGCACAATAATAGCAACATTTTTCTGTGCATGATTCTGAATGTAAGTGTTACAAACAGCTTCTGATCTATTACCAGGAGACATAATCATACAACTGCTCACTGAACAAAGAGTTAAGAGCACAAACCCATTGCAAACAGAGTTTGGAATACCTCTGAAATATTTTCTGAAGCAAAAGCCATTAAGTCCCAAAGTTACTCCTACACCAAAACCTCTGCTGTTGGCTTTCAATAGACATGCATGTAATGAAAATTTGTTTTGTAGTGATTGTATTATGATGTAAAGTTTTGGCATAACATTTATAGAACTATACTTTAGCACACCCATTCTTTCCCCTCGGATCTTCTTTTAGGGATGATTTCTCAGGTTAGAGGGGGACCTAAAATGTAATGTGTGTCATCTTGACTTCTTGAGAACTTGAAAGGATTCTAGCCTGTTGGCCCTCATTCAATCAACTATCAGCAAACAAAAACTGGGGAATCATTTGCTGCTGCTACGTTCTCTATCCCTGGGTTCATAGCTGACTGGTTCTCCGCTGGTTCTGTCATGTCAATCTGTAGCCTTTATTCACAGCGGTGTAGGCTTTGGTATCAGCATATACAATTCTTATTCCCTGGGCTCTCACATTCTAGTACACTGGTTTTCAACCCTTTTTCACATCCAGACCCCTACAAAATTTCAAATGCAGGTACGAAGAACCATATCGTACATTGTACAGACCCCAATGTCTGGTCTAGGACATTGTACAACCACAAAGTACGACCACTGCTCTAGTACATTGTAACGTAGCACCTGTTACTCAGCTATGATGAGGGTTTGCGAGAAGCAGGTTTCAATGTGAACTGCATGAGTATTCATGGAAATCAAACTTCATTTCACAGATGAAAGTCAACTATTGTTCTCTCTCTCTCTGACTGTCTGTGCAGTGTATTATATAGTCCTAGTTTAATAGCAGGCTGTTGGAAAACAAAGAGGAAGGGAAACAATAGCTCAAGAAAAGCCACCTCTCACTGCAGGGAGATTAAGGGAGAGCACCTGAGCTTCACGCTGAAACCATCCTATTTCCAGGCTCCTGCCAAATTACACAGCTTGTTTCGCCAGTGCTAGCAGTCAGCTCAATGGTTGGGCAGCTGGTGCCGAGAAATGCTTTAGACTCACACACACACACACGGCTTGGGAAAGTCAAAAGATGTTCATTCTGCCGGAGTCACCAAAGGAATGGGGGTGCTTGAGATCGGGGACATGTACAGACTGTTGTTTTAAAACCCTTTTATTCTCCCATGTGACACTTTTATCCTACTGTTCAGATGAAAAAACTATTTGGTTCAAGAAGACTGGGTGATCACCACAGGTCACAGACTCCCAAAGGGATGTACCGAAGTTGCAGAACAAGTTTGACCTGCTGGGTAACCCCAGTTGATCTACAATGTGCTGTAGCCCAGGGTCCAGTCTGAGGGTAGGAGAATGATGGGATTCTGCCCCAGGAGAGGAAAAAGGATGAGGTTGACATCTGGCAATTGGAGAGCAGAGAGTGGGAAGTGATGCAGGATGTCCTGTAACTGTGAGTGGTTTCTACATGACAGAAATTCCCATAAGCAAATAAACTTGAGGTGGTTTGGGAACTTCCCATTGATATTCCCTGGGCTCTTATCTGGTCCAGAGCACATGGCACCTCTGGAAATGGGACCCATGGAGAAATTCTGACTCGGGAAATTGAGGTTTTCACACTCCCATCTCCCTTTGTATCTAGGATTTCTGGGTACCTGGAATGATCCCCCAGGGACCATAGGCACATAGAGTAGATGATTCCCCAGCTACCAGTGCTGACTGTTCTCCAGCCCCTGTTACTGAGTCACACCCACAGCCCAGCACAGTCAGCTGCCGCTACACAGAACATCTGCCCAATTAAACAGCTGGCAGCATTTACCCTTCCCTTGACGTTTGAAATATTTAAAGACAAAGAAACCTGCCAACGTACCCAATGCCTGTGAGGTGGGGAGCAGCTGCCAGCTGAGGTCTGCACCCTAACGGAGAAGGAGTCAGCGGAGAGCTTGCAAGGGCAGCAGGCAGTATCTGCTCATACAGGCTGCAACTGTCCTTATGAAGCATGTTTGCCCATTTCCTTGGAGTCACTTGGCCACCTGGGACCCTCAGCTGATTGGTTAGTATGTTACAGCTTTAACCGCTTCACTGCCAATGGGAAACTGCAGGAAACCCATTCACAGGGGATGCGCGGTGATGCCACCACACCGGACAGCAGCACAAGTCCTGCCACAGGCTCTTTTCCTGCAATCCAGGCTGTCAGCGCTGTGCTTACGGCTCAAAGGAGTCAAAGGGCTCCCTCGAGGACGGCCGAGTGGTACCAATGATGCTGTTACAGCTGTAATCTTGCTGCAATACAGTAAATCAGACTAATAATAGTTATGTAGGGTCAGATTTCTCCCCAGCAGCCTATTTTCCTGCATTTCAATCCCAGGGTGCAGGATGAGGGAGGAAAATTCCACAGAGCTTCTACCTGGAAATTTCCCTCAGATTGTTCCAGTAGGGCAGGTCCCTTCCCTTATCCCTGAGATATAAACAGAGCGACCCAGCATCCATGGATCCCCAAAGCTATGCAGAGATCTCAGTGATCCCCTAATATCCAGGCCCTCCCACCCACAATCTCTGTGCCTCCACAACAGCTCTAGGACCCTCTTCAGCCCTCTGAGGACACAGCTTCATCTGAGATGTGCTGCCAGGGCCTGTCACAATAGCCACAGGCCACAGGATCTGCTGAAGGGGCCGTTGCAGAGGATGGAGGGGGCTGGTTATAGTAGCTGGTGAGGAACAAAGCCCAAGCCACACACTGGGTATGTAAAGGTTTAATCCTCCCACCCAGAGTGCAGTCAGAGACTCAGTCAGTGGCACCTTCATTACTGTTAAAAATTGTCGTCACATTAGCTATTTCCTAGTCATCTGGTAGGGAAGCTGATTTAAATGTTTTTGTAACTTTCCACAGTTAATAGTTCTGCAATTTCAGATTTGTGTTCCTTCAGAATTCTTGGGTCAATCCCAACTGGTCCTGTGCTCACATATTACAATTTAATTTACCAATCTTCTGGTAACACTTGCTATACAATGTTAGGGTTTGTTGTTAAGCCCTGCGTGAAGGATCCCTATATAGCCTACTGCTGGGTCCCATCCCACTGCAGGCCCATTGTGCTGGGGCACGGCTTTGGTGCTGCTACATGAACCAGATCCAAGTGCCTATTTTAGCCTGCAAGTGCCCAGAGAACATGTCCAGCTTCGTGTGCTTCACATTCCCCAGGCATTCGCCTGGCCCTGGCAAAGATTAAAATATATTAATGAATTCTATTTTAAATGCAAACCCTATAACAATCGAATGAGCTTTATCTTTTCGTATTTTATTTAAACTGTGCGTAGTTAAGCCTGGAAATTGTGGCTACCAGCTGTTGTTGCTTAGGAGATTAGGAGGATTCAAAAAAGGACTGGACATTTTTATGTGTGACAGGACCTCACACAGCTGTGTCCAACAGGAGCACAAAAGGCAGTAGAGCTTTGATCTGTTTATGTTCCAGGTTATGACTATCTGCTCCCATCCTGTGGCTGGTACCTTGATCCGTAGAACAGAGCCCAAACCCAGAGACCAGCTGGATTCTCTGCTGCCCTAGACCTGCCCTCAGCGCTGTGCACAGCGGGGATAGAAAGGAGGCAGTTACAGGGCTTTGATTCTATGGTCTGTTCACCATTAGCCTCAGGGGAGTTTAGAGAAGCCTGGGGGCTGAACTTTCCTCCGCTCCCTGGCAACGACTTCAAAGAGCAAAGCACACTCTGGCCAAGTCTGTTTGGTGAGGTACACCCCAGTTTTCCCCTTTGCAGCCTGAGGTACCCTGCAGACACCCTACCCCTCCTTCTAAGGTCCTTGCAGTGACTTACTCTCAGCCTGGAAGACTGAAAACAAGATCCACCTGTTTGGGGTCATATTTGTTCTCCAAAACACAGGCTCTCTTAGCCTGTGCCCCACCCTGCTCCATTGCCCAGGTGGCTCCCCGCCCTCCTTGCTGGGGTCTTCATTGGTTCTGGCTCGCTGCAGCTTTCCTGGCTCCTTGCCAGCTGGTTCCTCGGTAGCTCAGTCCCATCCCCCCAGGCCGAGCGAGGGCAGCCGTTCTTCCCCTGCTGTGTCCCCATGTTCTGGGAGAAGAGGCAGCCGGCCCTGCTCCCACGGCTCCTGTGGGTGGCAGGGAGTGAGGGGAGCCGGGCCCTGCCCTGCACTACAAGGCCCCGGTCTCATGCCCTTAAAGCGGCTGTAGGCTGGGATTTCCCAAAGCATGAACTATTCCCCAGCCGGGACCATCTTCCTCTCTCCACGTAACTGTGTCTGTTCGGCCTCAGTCAGCTCCTAAAGTTGGAGGACCATTGAATGGCCAAACGGTGGAGCAGGGGGTGAATGACCCCACTGGCCTTTCCCACCTTCAAAGTGGAGAGTCCCTGACACACACCCTCTAATGGCCACTGAATGGCTGGGCTGGGCTAGGAGCTGGCTATGCCTCTGGTGGGGACCTAAGGCCCGTTTCCAGCCCTTTTCATGGGTGGGGCAGCACAACTGGAGGGGATGGGGATGGAATCTGGACCTGAGTCTCTTGTCAGACTCCAGTGTGTATGACCCTCACTCACACACGCAGCTCTGCTCTGCCTGGTGGTGGGGGGGCGGGTGGTCAGCAGGTGTGCTGTGTGCAGAGCTATCACGGGGCGGGGCACTGCCTGACTGGCTTCTCTTGGGGCTCCTTCTTTAATCCTGTCTCTGAAACGACTCAGTGACAAGCGCCTGGGTGAGGGCGCAGAGAAAGGGTGGGTGGCCATGCCTCTGGAATAGTCTTGCTCACAGCTGGTGCTGCTCTCATGGATCACGCAGCAGCCAGAGTGCTCAGGAAAGGCCAGGACTGCAACTGCAAAACAGCTCTGCAGCTTTTCTCATGGCCCCTGGGCCTTTAACCAGAGGGGGGACAGAGACAGGTCATGGACAATGGGACAAAACATCCACGTTCTTCTCTGTGATAATATCCCACCCATCCCCTGGCTCTACACAAACACAGTCACTTTGTAAATACGGCTTCCTGTCTCAGTCCCGTTACCCCAGTGCGCTGTCCTCCATTAGCAGCTGCTAGGACAGCCCCTGTCCCATTGCTCCAGGTCTCAATCGAGTCTGAACCTCTCTGTAAAGAGATGAGATCTGCAGCACACGCCCTCTTGGATGTAAGTCTCTAAGATGGAATAGGTGGCACTTGTTTTTCATCTCCCGTGTCATCAGCACTATAGCCGGGTGATGAACTGACTTTTTCTTTGATGAACAATCTGACAATCCTCACACGAATTTGTTTGCTTTTCACGCTGTAGACGATTGGGTTCATCAGAGGTGGGACCATCATGTAGACATAGCCCATGACTATCTGAATGAAGGAAGAAGAGTTCTTCCCAAATCTGTGTATCACTGACAATCCGATCATTGGCGTGTAGAAGAGCAGGACGGCGCAGATGTGGGAGATGCAAGTGTTCAGCGCCTTGAGGCGCTCTGCGTGGGATGTGATGCTCAGCACTGTTCTGAGGATCATCACATAAGATAGGAGAATGAACAGCGAGTCCAACCCCACCGTGGAGACTATTACAAATAAGCCATAGACGCTGTTCACTCTGATATCCGAACAAGCCATCTTCATGACTTCCTGGTGCAGGCAGTAGGAATGGGAGAGTATGTTGGCTTGACAGTATCGGTGCTGTTTCAGGAGAATGGGAGTGGGGAATGCAACACCCACCCCTCTTAGCAGAGATACCAGTCCCATCTTGGCTACTCTCGGTGGGGTTAAGATGGAAGCATATCTCAGCGGGTTGCAGATTGCAACAAAGCGGTCAAAGGCCATCAACAAGAGCATGGCGGATTCAATGAAGGAAAGTGAGTGGATGAAGAACAGCTGGGCAAAACAGTTATCAAAGCTAATCTCTCTAGAGTTCAACCAGTATATGCTCAGTATGGTTGGCATGGTGGATATCGATAAGCCAAGGTCTGTGATGGCCAACATGGAAAGGAAAATGTACATGGGCTCATGGAGGATTGGATCTGTTTTTATAATGAACAGAATGAATGAATTTCCTAATAGGGAAGTAATGTATATAAAACAGAATGGGATAGAAATCCAGACATTGACGTCTTCCAGCCCAGGTATTCCGGTGAGAAGGAAAACTGCAGGTTTGAATATGGTGTCATTGACAGCTGACATAATGCTCTGGGGAGGTCCGAGGAGTTTTGAAAGTTATTTCCTGAAAGGAAAAATAACAGGAGACTAGATGATATTGAATGAGACATCATTCTGCTCTCAGTACAAGTCTGGAGTCTTGCAAGAGGTGAAGAAAGATCAGCAAAAGCATAGATTTGGATTTACACTTGGTGATTATCTGTTCCTTTCATTCCCTCTGAAGCACCTGGTATTTGCCACTGTTGGAAGACAGGATGCTTGGCTAGATTGACTATTGGTCTGACCAGCCTGGCCGTTCTTATTTACACCATCTATAAAAAGATAGGTATAGCCAGATTGGATCAGAACTGTACTCCATCTAGCCCAGTATCCAGTGGCTAGCACAAAAGGCTTCAGGGAAGGTAGAAGAAGCCCTGCAATAGACAGCTAAGATATAACTTCCTCACAGGGAAAGATTCCTCCTGACACACACTAGTTAGATATATTTGATGCTGTAAATCAGGAATGTTCATAGCTCTCAGACTTATAAAAAAAATCCTCATTACTGTGAGTTTTCCAGGTTCTGAGTTCAGGAACATTGACTGCAACAGCGTCACTCTGTAAATTCAATCAGAAGTGGGCTCGATTAACTTTCACTTACCAAACGCTCCCGGTGAGACACTCTGACCCCCCAAATATCTCTCCATGAGACACTGAAGATCTTTGCCTGGCCAGTGTTCACTGAATCCAGAGAAGCTGATCATCCTACAGGCTTCTCTTTATCCTCACAGGTCCCCTATGCTTTCCCCAGGCAAAGATTCAGTAGATATTTGGTAAGTTAGAAGCTAACACAGTTACTTCAGCTCAGTGGTAGAGGGGATGGAGACTCAAACGGTGATTAGTGAAAACACTAATTTTACACTCATATACATCAGTGTGCAAGTTCCTTCAGCCACACTTGTGTAACAGGTGATGAGCTATTATAATCCCTTTTCCTGCACCTCTTCTCTACTCTTTCCTGAAACACAGACCAGTGGTTCTATTGGCTCATGACTTTTATGAAAGTCTCATGCAAGTATTGCAGAGTTATTGTGTGCATGACTCTGCATGTATGTGCTAGAAACATCTTCTGGTCAGTTACCAGGAGACGGTATCATACAATAGCTCACTGAACAAAGCGTTAATAGAACAAACCCATTACACAGAGTATTTGGAATACCTCTGAAATACTTTCTAAAGCTAAAGTCATTAAGTAGTAAAGTTACCCTAGCTCCTTCCTGTACAGATTCCAACAACTCTGCTGCTGGCTTTCCATAGACATGCATGGAAAATAAGTTTGGTTTGTAATAATTATATTATGATGAAAGGTTTTGGCATAAAAATTGATAGAAGTGTATTTTAGCAGACTCTGCTGCTGATTTTCCATAGACATGCATGGAATTAAAGTTTGGTTTGTAAAAATTATATTATGATGAAAAGTTTTTGTATAACAATTGATAGAAGTGTACTTTTGCAGACACATGTAATCCTATTCTTTCCCCTCTGACCTTCTTCCAGAGACCATTTCTCAGGTTAGAGGGGGACCTAAAATGTAGCTTGTGTCATGTGGATTTATTCAGAATGTGAAAAGATTGCAGCCTCTTAGCCCTCATTCAAATACGTGTCAACAATCAAAGGTCTGGGTGGTACTAATATCTAGCTAATAGTTAACTCCTATATTAAGGAGTTAAAAGTTAACTCCTCTATCCCTGGGTTAGTAGCCGAAAGGTTGTCCTCAGGTTCTGTGATGTCAATCTTCAGCCTTTATCCGAAGGGGTGCAGAAATTGGGATCAGCGTATACAATATCCATTGCCTGGGCTGTCACTTTCTAGTGCCCTGCAGATTTTTCTGGGGCACGAATTGGGCTCCTTGGTCACCAAAAAAATCCAAGAATGAATCGTTTGGGAGACACCACCCTTGTATTGAGGGATGTCCGAAGTTTCTCTAGTACAGTGGATTACAACATTTTTTTTCATTTCCAAACCCCTACAAATTTCAAATGCAGATGTGAATACCTTTGGAAATCTAACATGTAATCTGCAGATCCCCAGAGGTCCATGTACCACAGGTTGAAAACCACTGGCCTAGTACAGAGTAATCCCAATACCTGTTATTCAGCTATAATAGAGGTTTGTGAGAAGTGGGTTTCAAAGTGAAATGCATGAGTATCCATGGAACTCAAACTTCATTTCACACATCAAAGTCGTCTATTGCTCACTTTCTCTCTGACTGTCTCTGTACTGTATTCATAAAAGACATCCCACCCTGGAACGGTATTGTGACAGACATGGAGGTGAGCTGTCATAATTATGACTGCGTATGTTAAACCCAATTCTTGGGATGTTGATTGTATGGTTATACTGGGTTAAATATCGGGATATTATCGATATGGCTAGTCTTAGTTTAATAGCAGGCTGTTGTAATACAAGGAGGAAGGGAAATAAGAGCTCAGGAAAAGCTGTCTCTCACTAAACACTTCAGGGATGTTAATAGAGAAATCCTGAGCTTCACGCTGTGAAGACCCCATTTCTGTTCTCCAGCCAAGTTACACAGCTTGTTCTGCCAGTGCTGGGAGTCTGATCAGAGGTGGGGCAGCTGGTGCTGAGTAGCTTCTCACATTAACACTCACACAGACACCGCTGGGGAAATCAGAAAAGTCTCAACCTGCCTGGGTCCCCATCAGAGTGGGAGGGCTTCAGAGTGATGTACAGACTGTTGTTTTAAATCCTGTTCATTCTCTCATGTGATGCTTTATTCCTACTGTTCAGATTAAACAATAGGTTGGTTCAGGAAGGCTGACTGGTCACTCTTCTCCCACAAGTCATGGACTCACAAATGGAAGAAGCACAGGTGTTGAACCCAGTTGGACCTTCTGGGCAAGCCCAGGTGACCCACAGTGTGCTGTAGCCCAGTCTGAGGGAGGGAGAACGGTGGGATTCCAACCCCGGGATAGGGAAAGGGACGAAGCTGACATCTGGCACTTGGAGACCAGAGAGAGGACAGAAATGCTGGAGCCCTCATCCAGTCAGGAAACAAAACTATTCCATGTGCCTTATATAACTTGCTACCACAAAGCAACACAGCTCTGAATTCCTGTGTTCACAAATGAGCCAGAGAATAAAAAAATTGAAAATGAATTTGCTGATTAAATTTCCTGGAGGAAATAAACCTGAGGTGATTTGAGAAGTACTCACTGATATTCCGTGGGCTCTTCTCTTGCCCAGAGCTCTCGGCACCTCTGGAAATGGGACCCATTGAGAAATCCTGACTCAGGGCATCAGGGTTTTCACACTCCGAGCTCCCTCTGAATCTGGGATTTCTGCGTCCCTGGAACAAATCCCCAGGGATCATGGGCACAAGGAGTGGAGGGTACCCCAGCTACCTAATGCTGCCTGCTCTCCAGCCCCTGTCACTGAGTCACACGCACATCCCAGCAGAGTCAGCTGCCTCTGCACAGAACATCTGCCCATGTCAACAGCTGGCAGCCATTACTCTTCCCCTGGTGTTTGAAAGATTTAACGACAGAGAAACCTGCCAACTTACCCAATGCCTGAGAGAAGGGAAGCAGCTGCCAACAGAGATCTGCACCCTAATGGAGAAGGAGTCAGCGGAGAGCTTGCACGGGCAGCAGGCAGTGTCTGCTCAGACAGGCTGCAACTGTCCTTATGAAGCATGTTTGTCCATTTCCTTGGGGTCTACTTGCTCACCTGGGACCCTCCGCTGATTGGTTCAGTGTGTGTCATCTTCAAACCCGTCATGGCCAATGACAAACTGCAGGAATCCCAATCACAGGGGATGTGTCGTGACGCAACCATGGGGGACAGCAGCACAAGCCCTTTGGCAGACTCTGTTCCTGCTGTCAAGGTTTGTTAGAGATACACCAAATAAAGCCTCACCCATGCTGAATGGCATATTGCGCTGCATTAGTATGAGCATTCCAGTAGATCGAGGGAAATGATTATTTGGCACTGGTATGGCCACATTTGGAGTACTCGGTCCAGTTTTGGGCCCTTCATTACACAAAGCGTGTGGACAAATTGAAAAGATTTCAGAGAAGAGAAACAAAAATTTTTAGGGGACTGGAGTACATGACTTATGTGGAGAGGTTGAGGGACCTTGGCTTCTTTAGTTTACAGAAGAGAAGCGTGAGGGGGGGATTTGATCATAGAATCATAGAATCATAGAATATTAGAGTTGGAAGGGACCTCAGGAGGTCATCTAGTCCAACCCCCTGCTCAAAGCAGGACTAACCTCAGCTATATCATCCCAACCAGGGCTTTGTCAAGCCTCAGCTTAAAAACCTGTAAGGATGGAGATTCCACCACCTCCCTAGGTAACCCATTCCAATGCTTCACCACCCTCCTAGTAAAAAACTTTTTCCTAATGTCCAACCTAGACCTCCCCCTGCAACTTGAGACCGTTGCTCCTTGTTCTGTCATCTGCCACCACCGAGAACAGCCTAGCCCCATCCTCCCTAGAACCCCCTTTCAGGTAGTTAAAAGCCGCTATCAAATCCCCCCTCACTCTTGATAGTGGCCTTTAGTTAACTAAAGGGGGTTCCAGGTAGATGGAGCTAGGAGTAACGGTCTCAAGTTGCAGTGGGGGAGGTTTAGGTTTGATATTAGGAAAAACTTTTTCCCTATGAGACTGGTAAAGCACTGGAAGGGGTTACCTAGAGAGGTTGTGGGATCTCCATCCTTAGAGGTTTTTACGTCCCGCTTTGACAAAGCCCTGACTGGGATGATTTAGTTAGGGTTCGTCCTACCTTGAGCAGGTGGTTTCACTAGATACCTACTGAGATCCCTTTCAACCCTAATCTTCTAGGATTCTATGATATCTCGGGGAGAAGAGAAGGGAGCTGCCCTATTGGAACAATCTGAGGGAAATTTCCATGTAGGGATCTGTGTTCAATCTTCCTTCCCCAGCCTGCACCCTACTTTTTAATGCAGGAAAGGGGGCTGCTGGGGAGAAATTTCACCCTACATAACTATTATTAGTCCATTTTACTGTACTGCAGCAGGATTACAGCTGTAACAGTATTATCCGCGTAGAATATAAAAAGAATAGTTAATGGGTTTTGTGCTTTAAGATAGAATAGTAACGTATATAGCTTGGGAAAAGGGCTGGGAGGACCGGATAAGGGCTGTCCGGGTGCTAGCACAGCACAAATAGAGAGCAAACATAAAAAAACAAAAGCTGACCAGGTTGAACGCATCCGGCTGAGTGGCGCCTGAAAGCGCCTACATGTCAGGATGACTCAGCAGAAATGATCACTGATCATGTCACATGACAAGCCAAAAGTGACACTGTTCACTGTTTGGTTACATATTGACCCAAAAGTGACACTGTTCACTGATTGGTTACATACTGACCCAAAAGTGACACTGTTCACTGATTGGTTACATACTGATCAAGCTTAAACCCGGAGTGTCAGTCACACTTTGGACTGCAGCCCGCTGGGATCCTCGGTAGCTGGACTGAGCCCTTCTAAGAACCAGCAGCATCCAAGGGACGGCTAACACTTATCAGAGTCAACTCAGCCCATGGGGCTTGAGGAAAGAAGCGCGTTTGGTAACGTATGAAAGTAGCACTTGCTTTAAGATAACAAACGAACATCTGATTGATTATCGATCTGTGAAAGAGTAACTAGGATTTTACAAACGACAATCTGTCTGTAAGCATTGGAATAGCTAAGAGTTTGCAAGCGACCATCTGTCTGTAAACATAAAATGACCAATAGTAGAATTGTGTACTATGAGAAATGATTGCATTCATAGAAAAATATTAGGCCTTTGTATCCTTCTTTGGTTTCATGTTTTTATAGTTTATGTTTATGCTCTTTACTTAATATTAATGACTAAATAAATGAGCCATATTTCTTCAGTTAAAGCCCTGTTCATATTCTTGTTCGGTCGTGCCTGCCCCTCGGCTGAGGCAACTTCTCTGCTCCCGGAGACCCGCAATCCTGAAGCTAAGGCCTTTCAGGCTGCTCTGAGTCCACGACTCGTATCATCAGTACCATTCAGCCACCCACGAGGGAGCCCTGTGACTCCTCTGAGCCCCATGCACAGCTCAGACAGTCTGAATTGCATGAAAAAAGCCGGCAGCAGGGCTTGTGCTACTGTCGGGGAGCATTTTCTCCTTACTAAATGTTTTGACCCACAGTATAATATTTCCTTTTCATCCATTTTGTGGGTGGGTTTTCATAGGAAATGGATCATTTTTCACTGAAAACTCAGTTGGCCTGGGGTAACTGAAGAAAGGAAGAAAGGAGAACAGCGGAATGCGGACCCTGGACTTCAGAAAAGCAGACTTTGACTCCCTCAGGAAGCTGATGGGAAGGATCCCCAGGGAGGCTCATATGAGGGGGAAAGGAATCCAAGAGAGCTGGCTGTATTTTAAAGAGGGCACAGGAACAAACCATCCATGTGTGCAGAAAACAGGAAATATGGCACGCAGACAGTTTGAATTAACAAAGACGTCTTCTGTGAACATAAGCACAGAAAGGAAGCTTAGAAGAAGTGAAAACTTGGTCAGATGGCTAGGGAGGAGTATAAAAATACTGCTAGAGGATGCCAGGGTGAAATCAGAAAGGCTGACGCACAATTGGAGTTGCCACTAGTAAGGGATGTGAAGGGTAACAAAAAGGGTTTCTACAGATATGTTAGCAACAAGAAGAAGGTCAGGAAAAGTATGGGCCCCTTACTGAATGAGGTACCGAACCTAGTGAGAGATGATGTGGAAGAAGCAGACGTACTCAAATTAAGTACTTTTTGCCTCTGTCCTCACAGATGAGGTCAGCCCCCAGACTACTGTACTGGGCAGCACAGAATGGGAAGGAGGTGAACATCCCTCAGTGCTGAAGGAACAGAAAAATTGAAATAGAAAAATTGGACTTGCACAAGTCCATGGGGCCAGATGCAATGCATCTGAGGGTGCTGAAGGAGTTAGCTGATGTGATTTCAAAGCCATTGGCCATTATCTCTGAAAACTCATGACAATTAGGGGAGGTCCTGGACAATTGGAAAAAGGCAAATATAGTGTCCATCTTCAAAATAGCGAAGAAGAAGGATTCAGGGAACCACACACTGGTCAGCCTCACCTCAGTTACCTGAAAAAATTATGAAGCAGGTCTTCAAGAAATCATTTTGAGGCACTTGGAAGAGAGGAAGATGATCAGAAACAGTCAACACGGATTCACCAAGGGCAAGTTATGTCTGACCAACCTGATTGCCTTCTATGAAGAGGTGACTGGCTCTGTGGATGTGCAGGAAGCAGTGGATGTGATATACCTGGACTTTAGCAAAGCTTTTGATACAGTCTCCCGCGGTATTCTTATCAGCAAGTTAAAGAAGTTTGGGTTGGATGAATGGACTATAAAATGGATAGAGAGCTGGCTAGATCATCGGGCTCAAAGGGTAGTGATCAATGGCTCCATGTCTAGCTGGCAGCCAGTAACAAAGGAAGTACCCCAGGGGTCGGTCCTGGGTCCGGTTTTGTTCAACATCTTCATTAATGATCTGGAGGATGGGGTAGATTGCACCCTCAGCAAGTTTGCAGAGGACACTAAGCTGGTAGGAGTGGTAAACCCGCTGGAGGATAGGGATAGGTAGAGAATGACCAAGACAAATTGGAGGTTTGGGCCAAAAGAAATCAGATAAGGTTCAACAAGGACAAGTGCAGAGTCTGGTTCTTGGGAAGGGAGAATCACATGCAGAGCTACAGGGTATTGACTGGCTAGGCAGCAGTTCTGCATAAAGCCACCTGAGGGTTATAGTGGACAAGAAGCTGGATATGAGTCAGCAGTGTGCCCTTCCTGCCAAGAAGACTAATGGCATATTGGGTTGCATTTGTAGGAGCATTGCCAGCAGATTGAGGGAAGTGATTATTCCCCTCTATTAGGCATTGGTGGGGCCACATTTAGAGTATTGTGTTCAGTTCCCCCCACCCGCTACTAAAGGAAGGATGTGGATAAATTGGAAAGTGTCCAGGGAAGAGCATCACAAATGATGAGGTGGCTGGAGCACATGATTTATGGGGCAAGGCTGAGGAAATTGCACTTGTTTAGTCTGCAGAAGAGAAGAGTGAGGAGGGATTTCACAGAAGCCTTTAACTACCTGAAATGAAGTTTCAGAGAGGATGGAGCTAGGCTATTCTCAGTGGTGGCAGATGACAGAACTAGGAGGGTGGTGAAGCACTGGAATGGGTTATCTAGGGAGGTGCTGGGATCTCCATCCATAGAGCCTTTTCAGGCGAGTCTTGACAAAGCCCTGGCTGGGATGATTTAGTCAGGGTTCATCCTGCTTTGAGCAGTCGGTTAGATTAGATGATCTACTGGGGTCCTTAATAAACCTAATCTTCAATAATTCTTTTATTCAATGCCCACCTGCCCCTGCCTGTATCTCCATGAGAAATTTGATCCTTTTCATCTTCCTCTTCCTCATAACACAAATGAAGGTTGCACTGACTGAGTCTGTGGCTGCACTCTGGGTATAGAGAAGTCTAAATCTCACCCCCACCCCTCCCAGTCTATGGCTGGCGTTTTTTGCCTCACCCACTACTTTAACCAGCCTTCCCATCTCTTTGCCCTCCGCCTTGTAAAACAGGCCTTTCAGCAGATCCTGTGTGGCAGTGGCTACTGTGACAGGCCCTGGCAGAACATCTCCGATGAACCTGTGCTCCCAGGGAGCTGAAGAGGGTCGTAGCACAGCTGTGGTGGCACAGACATTGTGGGTGGAAGGGCCTAGCTATCAGAGGATCACTGAGATCTGTGCATAGCTTTGGGGATCCATGGATGCTGGGCCCCCCCTGTTTATTTCTTCATTAATGATCTGGATGATGGGGTAGATTGCACCCTCAGTAAGTTTGCAGATCACAGTAAGCCTGGGGGAGTGATATATATGTTGGAGGGTAGGAATAGGTAGAGAATGACCAAGACAAATTGGAGGATTGGACCAAAATAAATGTGAGGAGGTTCAACAAGGACAAGTGCAGGGAGAATCACATACACTGTTACAGACCAGGCAGCAGTTTGGCAGATAAGGACCGGCGAGTTGCAGTGCACAAGAAGCTGGATATGAGTATTGCCAGGAGATCGAGGGAAGTGATTATTCCCATCTATACCACACTGGTGAGGTCTCCTTTGGAGTACTGTGACCAGTTTTGAGCCCCCCACTCCAGAAAGGATGTGGCTTTAGCTACTTTAAAGGAAGTTCCAGGGAGGATGGAGCTAGGCTCTTATCAATGGTGGCAGATGACAGAACAAGGAGCAATGGTCTCAAGTTGAAGTGGTGGAGGTCTACGTTGGATATTAGGAAACCCTTTTTCACTAGGAGAATGGTGAAGCACTGGAATGGGTTACCTAGGGAGGTGGTGGGATCTCCATCCTTAAAGGCTTTTAAGCTGTGTCTTGACAAAACCCTGGCTGGGATGATTTAGCTGAGGTTAGTCCTGAGGTCACTTCCAAACCTCATCTGCTAGGATTCTACGTAAGTGTCTAGGATGGAATAGGTGGAGAGGGGAAGGGACCCTGTCCTAGTGGAACAATCAGAGGAAAATTTCCAGGTAGGGAGCTGTGTGGAATCATCCTTCCCCAGCTGCACCCTGGGTTTCTAATGCAGGAAATCTGATTTACTGTATTGCAGCGAAATTACAGCTGTAACAGGGAGCCCTGTGACTCCTCTGAGCCGTACGCACAGCGCTGACAGCCTGGATTTCAGGAAAGAGTCTGCGGCAGGGTTTGTGCTGCTGTCCAGTTTGGTGGCATCACTGAGCATCCCCTGTGATTGGGCTTCCTGCAGTTTGCCACTGGCCGTGACGGGGTTAAAGCTGGCACACTCTGAACCAATCAGCTGAGGGTCTCAGGTGGCCAAGTGCCCCCCAAAGAAATGGGCAAACATGCTTCATAAAGACAGTTGCAGCCTGTCTGAGCAGACACTGCCTGCTGCCCGTACAAGCTCTCTGCTGACTCCTTCTCCATAGGGATGCAGATCTCTGTTTGCAGCTGCTCCCCTTCTCGCAGGCATTGGGTACGTTGGCAGGTTTCTGTGGCTTTAAATCTTTCAAACTCCAGGGGATGAAGGGTAAAGGCTGCCAGCTGTTGAGCTGGGCAGATGTTCTGTGCAGCGGCAGCTGACTCTGCTGGGCTGTGGGTGTGAGTCAGTGACAGGGGCTGGAGAGCAGGCAGCACTAGGTATCTGGGGAACCCTCCATTCCATGGGCCCATGGTCCATGGTGGATCATTCCAGGTACACAGAAATCCTAGATACAAAGTGAGCTTGGAGTTTGAAAACCCCAATGCCCTGAGTCAGGATTTCTCAGTGTGCTGTGGGCTCTCTGGTCTCCAGATGCCAGCCTCATCCTTTTCCCTCTTCTGGGATGGAATTCCACCGTTCTCCCACTCTCAGACTCGGCTACAGCACACTGTGGGTCAACTGGGCTTGCCCGGCAAGTCTTACTGGGCTCAGCACCTGTGCTTCTTCCCTTTGGGAGTCTGTGACCTGTGGTGAGAAGAGTGACCAGCCAGCCTTCCTGAACCAAAGTATTCTTTAATTTGAACAGTAAAAATGAAGCATCACATGAGAGAATAAAAGTGTTTTAAAACAACAGTCTGTACATGTCCCTTACCTCAAGCACCCCCACTCTGATGGGGACCCAGGCAGGCTGAGCATTTTCTCACTTCCCCAGAAGTGTCTGTGTTTTTCAGTCTGAAATGGGGTCTTCACATCGTGAAGCTCAGGGGTTGTCTCTTAACCTCCCTGACGTGTTTAGTGAGAGATGGCTTTTCTTGTTTCCTTTGCTGCTTGTTTTTCAGCTGCCTGCTATTAAACTAGGATTATCCATACTGGTAGAATACTGATATTTATCCCAATATAGCCATACAATCAACAGCCCAAGAATTGGGTTTAACATACACATTCATAATTATGGCAGCTGAGCTCCATGCCTGTCACAATACCATTCCAGGGTGGCATGTATTTTATGAATATAAAATATAGACAGTCGGAAAGAGAGAGAGCAATAGATGAGTTTCATGAGTGAAATGAAGTTTGATTTCCATGAATACTCCAGATTTTCACTTTAAACCTACTTCCTGCAAACCCTCATCATTGCTGAGAAAGAAAAGCTGGGTTTCAATGTAGTAGAGCAGTGTTTTTCCACCGGTGGTCCACGGACCTCTGCGGGTCTGCAGACTAGGTGTAAGATCATAGAATCATAGAATATCAGAGTTGGAAGGGACCTCAGGAGGTCATCTAGTCCAACCCCCTGCTCAAAGCAGGACTAACCTCAACTATATCATCCCAACCAGAGCTTTGTCAAGCCTCAGCTTAAAAACCTGTAAGGATGGAGATTCCACCACCTCCCTAGGTAACCCATTCCAGTGCTTCACCACCCTCCTATTAAAAATTTTTTTCCTAATGTCCAACCTAGACCTCCTGCCCTGCAACTTGAGACCGTTGCTCCTTGTTCTGTCATCTGCCACCACCGAGAACAGCCTAGCCCCATCCTCCTTGGAGCCCCCTTTCAGGTAGTTAAAGGCTGCTATCAAATCCCCCCTCACTCTTCTATTTTGCAGACTAATTCTCTTTTGCAGACTAAACAAGCCCAGTTCCCTCAGCCTCTCCTCATAAGTCATGTGCTCCAGCCCCCTAATCATTTTTGTTGCCCTCCGCTGCACTCTCTCTAACTTGTCCACATCCTTTTTGTAGTGGGGGGCCCAAAACTGGACACAATATTCTAAATGCGGCCTCACCAACGCCGAATAGAGGGGAATAATCACTTCCCGTGACCTGCTGGCAATGCCCCTCCTAATGCAGCCCAATATGCCATTAGCCTTCTTGACAACCAGGGCACACTGCTGACTCATATCCAGCTTTTTATCCACTGTTACCCCCAGGTCCTTTTCTGCAGAGCTGCTGCCCAGCTCGTCGGTCCCCAGTCTATAGCTGTGCATGGGATTCTTTCTTCCTAAGTGGAGAACTCTGCACTTGTCCTTGTTGAACCTCATTAGATTTATTTTGGCCCAATCCTCCAGTTTGTTTAGTTTGCACCTGCATTTGACATTTTGTAGTGGTCTGGAAATCAAAAAAGATTGCAAACCACTGTACTAGGGAGTTAGATCCCAGGAAATAAATATTGTATATGCTGATCCTAAAGCCTGCAAAACTCCAGCTAAAGGCTGCAGATTGACATAATAGAACCTGAGGAGAACCAGTCAGCTACTAACCCAAGGTTAGTGAAGCTACTAGCTGCAAAAGATTCCATAGACTTTCGTTTGCTGACAGGCAATGAAATGAGGGCAGAGAGGTTGCAATCTTTTCAAGTTCTGAAGAAATCCAGATGACACGCTACGTTGTAGGTCCCCCTATAACCTGAGAAATCATCCCTGAAAGAAGATCCAAAGGACAAGAATGGGTTTACATATGTGTGTGCTAAAGTATCGTTCTGTAAATTTTATGCCAAAACGTTTCATTGTAATACTATTATTACAAACCAAACTTTCTTTACCTGCATGTCCATCGAAAGCAAGCAGCAGAGGTGTTGGAGTAGGAGTAACTTTACTACTTAATGGCTTCTGAAGGTATTTCAGAAGTATTCCAAATCCTGTTTGAAAAAGGTTTGTGCTATTAACTCTTTTTTAACTGAGCAGTTGTATGATTATGTCTCCTAGTAAGGGACCAGAAGCTGTTTGTAACACTTACATTCAGAATTGTGCACACAAAAACACTGATATAATTGGACAAGATGTTCCAAAAAGTCATGAAACAAGAGAACCGCTGGTATGTGTTTCAGCAAAGAGTAGAGATGAGGTGCAGTCAAGGGGATTATATAGTGGTTGTATGTAATTTACACCCATCACTGGTTACATGAGCATGTCTGAAGTAACTTGCACTCTCAACTGGATATTTGTGCAAAACCAGTTGTAGCAGGGTGTTGCAGTGCCTGCCCTGCTTCTGCTGTGTTCCCAAAGTCAGTGGGAGACCCTCAGTTCAGTAACCACTGGTGCAGTTTTATTTACAGGTTGTGTTCTCACCACCTTTTCACAGCACAGAGCTTGCCTTCTAGCATCTGCACCCAGGAGAGAGGAGCTATCGCTCTACTTCCACCTCCTGCCTCCCTCCTCTGGCTTCCCTCCTCTTAGCGTTTTATGCAGCCCCAAAGGTAACTGGGCAGGCAGCTGTCTCCAGTTCTCTATTTAGGTGTAGGTTTCTCTCCATCCAGCTCCAATTTACCTCCCTAAACTGCAGCTGGCATGGCAGAGGGGAGACTAAGCAGTTCTCATCATTTGGGCCACCAATCCCTTCCCCCCCAGCTGAAGTAACTCACCTGACCTGTCTGGATCCAGTTAACACTTGCCAGGAAAAGTATTCACCTTCCCTTGGGGAGATTCTTGGGGTCACAGTGTATCACCGAGAGTATTTGTTAAGTGAAAGTTAATAGAACCCTATTCTGATCGAATTTACACATGTAAATCTGAAGTGATGATGCTGCAGTCAAGGTTCCTCAATTCAGAATCTGGCCCTACAATTTTTCCTGTATATTATAGAGAGGCGGTGGAATAATTTGGGTTTTTGGGAGTGGAAAAAATAAAAAAAAATAATGAGGTAATAAATAGTGTATAAATAGCGTCAGTGCAGGACAGATAAATAGAATGATTATTTCATCATGTGCTCACAAGGTCACAACTCTAAAATCACACAGTGCTCAAGTAGGCTGTGGAACTCACAGCCACAAGATATCAAAGGTGTGATTCAAAGACAGACTGGAGTATTATATGCGGAACCAGAAAATCCAATTACAGTAATGAGAGTTTTTTAAAATGGCTTGAGAGGGCTATAAACTTTCCTGATTTACACCATAAAATATGTCTAATTCGTGCGTGTCAGGAGGTGACCTGTCAGCTGTCTATTGCATGGCTTCTTCTACCTTCCCCTGAAGCTTCTGGTACTGGTCACTGGAAACTGGGCTAGATGCACTAGAGAGCTGCTCCAATCTGGCAATGCCTATCTTCCTATCGGTGGTGTACATAAAAACACAAGAATGGACATATTGGGTCAGACCAATAGTCCATGTACCCCAGCATTCTATCTTCCAACAGTGATCAATACCAGGTGCTTCAAAGGGAATGAACATAAAAGGTAATAATCAAGTGTAAATCCAAGACTCTGTTTTTACTGATCTTTCTTGAGCTAATAGAAGTCTCTAGACTTGCACTGAGAGCAGAATAATGTCTTCTTCAATAACATCTAGTCTCCTGTTATTTTTCCTTTCAGGAAGTAAAGTTCAAAACTCCTCGGATCTGCCAAGTGCATTATGTCAGCTGTCAATGATACTAAATTCCAACCTGCAGTGTTCCTTCTCACCGAAATACCTGGGCTGGAAGACGTACATGTCTGGATTTCTATTCCCGTCTGCTTAATATATGTTACTTCAATATTAGGAAATTCATTCATTCTGTTCATTATAAAAACCAATTCAATCCTCCATGAGCCCATGTACATTTTCCTTTCCATGTTGGCCATCACAGACATTGGCTTATCAGTATCCACCCTGCTGATGACACTAGGCATATTCTGGTTTAACTCTAGGGAGATCAGCCATGATGCCTCTTTTGCCCAGCAGTTCTTCATCCACTCACTTACATTCACTGAATCTTCCGTGGTCTTATCAATAGCCTTTGACCGCTTTGTTGCGATCTGTAACCCGCTGAGATATGATTCCATCTTAACACCACACAGAATAGCCAAGATGGGACTGGTGTCTTAGCTTAGAGAGGTGTTCCTAATAGTCCCACTCCCCATTCTCCTGAAACAGTACAGGTATTGTCATGCCAAAGTCCTCTCCCATTCCTACTGCCTGCATCAGGAGGTCATGAAGATGGCTTGTTTGGATACCAGAGTCAACATCATCTATGGTTTCTTTGTAACAATGTCTTCAGTGGGGTTGGACTTGCTGCTCATCCTCCTATCCTATGGGATGATTCTCAAAACAGTGCTGAGCATTGCATGCCACAAGGAGCGCCTCAAAGCCCTTAACAAATGCGTCTCCCACGTCTGCATTGTCCTGCTCTTCTACATGCCAGAGATTGGCTTGTCTGTAACATACAGATTTGTGAAGAGCTCTTCTCCTTTGTTTCAGACTGTCATGGGCTATGTCTATTTGCTAGTCCCACCCTTGATGAACCCAGTCATGTATAGCGTGAAAACCAAACACATTCGTGCGAGGATAATCAGGGTGTTCGTCAAGTGAAGAGTCAGTTCATCACCTGGCTCCAGAGAATCAGCAGAGAATCCAGCTGGTGCAGCTGGCAGGTTGGTCCTGTGGTTTGGGCTCTGCTCTGCCACTCAAGGTCCCAGGTCACACAAGGAGTTTGTGCCAGAGCTTGGAATGAAATGTGGGTTGTCTGAATCCTGGTCCCCTGCCTTACCCATCCAGTACTTTTGTTGATCCTCCTGATCTCCTAACAACAGTAGGTGGTGGCAGGGATTTTCATACATTAATTACGCATAGTTTAAATAAAATACAAAGTGATCAAGCTCATTCAGGTGTCATGGGTTCTCAGTGTAGATTAGAATTTTTTATTATATTGCAGTCTTTTATTTATATTTCAGTCTATTGTATTTCAGACATAGATGCCCCCCTCCACCAGGCCCTTCTCTACCTCTCCTGGGCGGTGGCCTCCAATGCTAGAAAGAAGATGACCTTGTCATACATCTCAGAGGCTGCCGCAATGGCTGAGGGCCCCACCATCCGCACCAACTCCCGCACGTAGGTCTCCACAAGGGGCGAGGTGGCCACCATGAGGCAACGGACGCCATGCCTCCTGGTCAGTGTGGGGAAGGTGCCATGGCCACTAGGGATGTTATTTGAGGAGGCGGTGGGGGCAGATGATGGGGCGGCGGCTGGAGGGGTGGTGGCTACCTGGGTGTACGCTGTGGGGGTTGAGGCAGGAGCACCCCCAGAGTTGGTGGAGGGGACGGTAGGGGAAGGGGGGACTATGGCCGATGGCGGGGCCAGAGCGCGGACAACGGTCCCTGCCTTGGTTGGCTTTGCCTTCCTAGCGGGGCTCTTACCCTTCTTTTTCCCCTGGCCCTTTCTGCCGGCCAATGAAGTCGCAGCAGGAGCGGTGGCAGTGGCTGCCACTGCCAGTGCCCCAGTGGGGCAGAGGTGACTTTAGATCTGGTAGAGACATCAGTCAGAATGGTAGTCGTGGGAATGGGTGAGGGAACAGGCTGAGGGCGGGGGCCGGGGTCGGCTGGGCGGGAGTTCCCCTCACAGTCTCCCCATCCATCAGAGATAGGGGACAGGAACAAGCACCGGCGGGGTTAGGCAAATACAAGGAGGTGGGAAAGGGATGACCCTTCCTCCCCACTGATTCACAGGTGGGGGAGGAGGGTACTCACAGGGAAGGGTCACAGGGGCAAGCATGGGGGAGAAAGAGGGGCAGGTAGGGAGGGAGAGGGGCGGGACGGCTGACCTCTCCTCCTCACTAAGCTGCAGACAGGGGAGGAGGGTGCCGATAAGGAAGAGTCACAGGGGCCTTGTTCGGGGCAGGGGGCTTGCTGGCTCCTCCAGCTGCACTGGGTGAAGGGGGGGTTACAGAGGTATCGGGGGTGCAGTGAGCAGGGGCAAAACAAAAAATACACCATGGGTGCTGCAGGGGCTCACAACAAAAGCTGGAGGGCTTGGGCAGGGCAGGGCAGGGAAAAAATGAACTCCCAGGGAAAAAAAGGAACAGGGGGAGGGGGATAGAGTGGGCAGCAAGGGGCAGGCAGGGCAGGCTGGGAGGGGGAGGGGGATAAACTGCCTCAGAGAGGCCGGAGGGCAAAGCAGTGGGTGGGGGTGGCCCTCCAGCCAAACGTAGCTGGAAAAGGGAGGGCACGACCAAGGGGGTGGGGGGGTTACTGCCCCCATGACAACAAGAGCAGAGATGTTAAAGTCACTCAGTCCAGGAACAAACAAACCCCCTCCACAGACTTCTTCACCCATCTGGAGGTCTCCCCCAGCAGCAGCAGCAGCGATGGTTGTCCTCCTCCAGGCAGTAACAGCCACAGGCTCTGGGGTAGCAGCAGTAGCAGGTTCCAGCTGGCCAGGAACAGTGGTGGGGCCACTCACTCCACACAGGGAGGGAGGTAGGCAGGCCAGTAGAGCCCCCAAATGTCAGTGGCAGCAAGAGGTGCAGGGCGGTCGGCCCCCACAAGAGAGTACTAGCTCGAGGGGCAGGGTATGAGCCCCAGGCTCAACAAGTCCCTTTTCCCCTGGTAGCTGAAGAAAATGTGAATTGCCTTATTCCTGGTGCCTTGCCTTACCCTCCTTCCTTTTCCCAGTCTCCTTTTTCTGCTCCTGTTGCACACAGATGTGCGTATTCCTGTCAGACGTAAAACATCCAGTACTTTTTTTGAATCCTCCTAATCTGCTAAGCAACAGCAGCTGGTGGCCAGGATCTCCACACATTCATTGTGCATAGTTTAAATAAAATAGGTCAAGATCAAGTGCACTCAACTATCATGGGGTCTGGGTTTAGAGCAGAATTTATTATTATTTTTCAGTCTTTGTCTTGTCCGAGAGTGTGGCTGGGGATGTGAAGCACCCAAAGTAGAACATGATCCCTGGGCACTTTCAAGAAAAACTAGGCACTTGGATCTGGGATCTGGTGCATTTAGCAGCACCAAAGCCATGCACAATCGCGATGGGCCTGGAGTGGGATGGGACCCAGCAGTTGGCTATACAGGGATCCTTCACCCAGGGCTTAATAATAAGCTCTAGCTCTCATAGAGCACCTGTCATAAGGAGATTGATTAATTAAACAGTAACGTGTGAGCACAGGACCAGATGGGATTCATCCAAGAGTTCTGAACGTACGCAAACATGAATTTGTGGAACTGCTATCTGTGTAATGCAACCTATCATTTAAATCAGCTTCTGTTCCAGATGACTTGGGGATAGCTAATGTGATGACAATTTTTAAAGAAGATTCCAGCAATTGCGATCCCAGCAATTATAGGTCAGAAAACTTCTGCACCAGGCAAATTGATTGAAACTGTATAAGGAATTATCAGACACATAGATGAACACCATTTCTTAGGGAAGAGTCAACATGATTTCTGTACAGTGAAATCATACCTCACCAATCTACTAGAATTCTTTGAAGGGGTCAACAAATACATGGACAAGGGTGATTCAGTGGATATATTGTATTTAGATTTTCAGAGAGCCTTTTTCAAGCTCCCTCACCAAAGTCTCATAAGCAAAGTAAGCTGTCATGGGATAACAGAAAAGTTCCCTTCCTGGATCAGTAACTGGTTAAAAAATAGGGAACAAAGAGTAAGAATAAATGCCCAGTTTTCAGAATTGAGAGGGATAAATAGTGGTGTTCTCAGGGGTCTATAATACGACCAGTGCTGTTCAACACATTCATAACTGATCAGGAAAAAGGGGTAAACAGTGAGTTGGGAAAATTTTCAGATGATACAAAATTACTCCAGATAGTTAAGCCCAATGCTGACTGCGAAGCATTACAAAGGGATCTAACAAAACTGGGCGCCTGGGCAACAAAATAGCAGATGAAATTCAATGCTGATAACTGCTAAGGAATGCACATTGGAAAACATAATCTCAACTATAAATATAAAATAATAGGGTCTAAATTAAAATTATTAGGAAGAGCTTCATATAAGGAGAGATTAATAAGACTAGGTTCTGATAGAGACCTACATTATCATGACTGGTGTGGAGAAAGTGAATAAGAAAGTGTTATTTATCTCTTCTCATAAAACAAGAGCCAGGGGTCAGACAATGAAATAAAGAGGCAGCAGGTTTAAAAAAAAAAAAAAAAAAAGGAAGATCTCTGTCACACAACGGGCAGGCAGCCTGTGGATCTCTTTGCCAGGGAATGTTGTGAAGATCAAAAGTGTAACTTGTCCCAGAAAAGAATTACAAAGGTCCACAGAGGACAGGTCCATTGATGGCTATCAGCCAAGCTGGTCAGGGAGGCAGCCCCATGCTGTGGGTGTCTCAACCTCTGACTGCCCGAAGCAGGGTCTAGGTGGCAGGGGATGGATCAGTTGCTAAATTGACCTGTTCTGTTCACTCCCTCTGAAGCATCTGGCATCGGCTATTGTCAGCAAACAGGACACTGGGGTCCTTGGACCATTGGTCTCTCCCAATACGGCCGTTCCTGCATTCTTAGATTGTTCCACTGTTGGATGGGTCACCACAGCCAGGCCATTTCGAGGAGCTCTCTCTTCCACAGAGCCAGCATAGCCCCCCCAGCAGAGGTCCCAGGGCTGCTCAATACAGGGGTCTGATGTTGAGACCTTGGGGCCCAGTAACAGGAGTGACAGAGGCTCACGGTTTGAACTAGAGCTTGGGTGGAAAACAGAGAATTTTCCACCAATGAAAAATTTTGACCCATAGTAAAATGTTTCTTTTTCATCCCTTTTGGGGGTGGGTTCATATAAAACTGATCATTTTTCATTCAAATTATACTCACATGATATGGATTCTGCTCCAGCTCAGCCACTAGTTATTGATCTGGATGCAGGTATCTCAGGGTGAAATTCTAAGGCCTGTGCTATGCAAGAGGTCAGACTAATCAATCATAATGGTCCCTTTTGGCTTTAAAAACTACGAATACAAATATATGTGACCAAGGACAAAATTTCACCTGCAGATGGTGCAGCGCCCCTTACCCCACCCTGTCTTGCTTCACCAAAAAATAGTCCCTCCAAGAAAGGATTACATTGCCACAGGGAGGCAGGAAGACAAAAAACAGCTCCCCAGTAGCTGTGTAATATCTTGCCCTGGCAGCCTGGATTGTTGCAATTTAAGCTCTTGGGAAGATACTGAGATTGATTTCAGCATCAAACTTCCTCATCTATCAGTGAAGAGCCTCTAGACATCAAGACACCACAATTCCCCTTCCCCTAAACAAAGCCGTTTCCTGCATTGCGTGTATTGACAGTCATGCTCCCGCCCAGATGGACACTCCGTCCTGATACACAGCTCTGCATTGGCCCCAGGATCATGTCCAGCTTTGTGTGCTTCATATCCACAGGCACACGCCTGGCCCCGGCAAAGATTGAAATATATTAATTAATATTAGTCTAAATGCAAACCCCATAACAATTGAGCGAGTATGATATTTTCGTATTTTATTTAAACTATGCGTTATTAAGTGCGGAAATCCCTCCAGGATTCAACAAAGGGACTGGACCTGTCCACATATGACAGGAACATGCACAGGACTACAAAAAGTAGAAGAGATTAGATCCCTTTAACTTCCGGCTCCTGACCTTCTTCTCCCATACGGTGGCTGGGAAAATGAAGGAGAGTCTTGTGGCTAAGGCAGGGGACTCAGGATTTAGGCAACTCACATTTAATTCTGAACTCTGGCACAGACTCCCTGTGTGACCTTGGACCTTGATCTGCAGAGCAGAGCCCAAACCCAGAGACCGGCTGGATTCTCTCCTGATCTAGAGCTCCCCCTGCGCTTTGGGGAGTCGGCATAGCAAGGAGCCGGTTACAGGGGTTTGATTCTATGACCTGCTCCCCACCAGCCTCAGGGGAGTTTAGAGAAGCCTGGGGGCTGAACTCTCCTCCACTCATTGGCAACAACTTCAAAGAGCAAAGCACACTCTGTCCAAACTTTTTTGGTCAAGTACACCCCAGTTTCCCCCTTTGCGGCCTGAGGTACGCTGCAGGCACCCTGCCCTTCCCTTTGAGGTCCTTGCCGTGACTTACTCTCAGCCTGTGTGACTGGAAACAAGATCCCCCTGTGTTGGGTTGTATTTGTTCTCCAAAACACAGGCTCTCTTAGCCTGCGCCCCACCCTCCGCCTTTGCCCGGGAGCCCCCCACCCTCCTTGCTGGGGTCTTTGTTGGTTCAGGCTTGCCGCAGCTTTCCTGGCTCCTCGCCAGATGGCCCCCTCGGTAGCTTAGTCCCTTCCCCCCAGGCTGAGCGAGGGCAGACGACCTTCCCCTGCTGCTGTCACCATGTTCTGAGAGAAGAGGCAGCCGGCTCTGCTCCCACGGCTCCTGCGGGTGGCAGGGAGTGAGGGGAACCAGGCCCTGCCTGCCCTGCACTACAAGGCCCCGGTTTCAGGCCCGTAAAGAAGCAGTAGGCTGAGATTTCCCAAAGCATGAACTATTCCCCAGCTGGGACCATCTTCCTCTCTCCACGTAGTTGCCTCTGCCTGACCTCGGTCAGCTCCTTGTGGAGGGAAAAGAAGATGGAGTCTCTGTTTCTTATGAGAACTGATCTGTAGGAATGGCTGCAAAAGCCTGAGATGGAATGTGCCTTTCTAGCAGATGTTTAGTCTCAGAATGCGTAGCAGTAACAAGATAGGTATGAGGCCTGGGCGCCGGCAGGGACGGAATGAGGAGGAAGACCTTGCAACTTAGATAGGGACAGTTGAAAAGTACTAGGCCAAAATATAACTAGAGAAGTAGTTTTTAGTATGTATTGCCATGGAAACTGTGACGTAAATAGCTTTGTTTGTGTAAGGCTATAAAAGCTTTTAGAAATGTATGTTTAAGGTCGCCCCTAGTATATAGGGACCACCTTCTTTATGTAAAGAATAAACTCTTGGCTTTGCTAAACTGCTGTCTGGCTTATTTGGATCATCCGCTGGGCAATGGACGTGTAAGTAAGGACCCCTGAGAATGGGTTGTTCCACATCCTAAAGTCCCAGGAGCAGGGGGTGACTGACCCTGCTGGCCTCTCCCACCCTCAAAGGGGAGAGTCCCTGAAACATCCCCTCTAATGGCCATTAAATGGCTGGGCTGGGCTAGGAGCTGGCTGTGTCTCTTCTGGGGAGCTGAGACCCATTTCCAGCCCTTTGCATGGCTGGGGCATCACAACTGGAGGGGATGGGGAGGGAATCTGCGCATGAGTATCTTGTCAGGACTCCAGTTGTGCTGTGTTCAGAGCCATGCACGGGGCAGGGGGCTGTCTGAATGGCTTCTGTTGGGGCTCCTGCTTTAATCCTGTCTCTGAAATGACTCAGTCACAAGTGCCTGGGTGAGGGCGCAGGGGAAGGGTGGGCAGCTGTGCCCCTGGAATAACCCCGCTTACAGCTGGTGTTGCTCTCATGGATCATGCAGCAGCCAGAGTGCTCAGGTAGGACCAGGATTGAGACTGCAAAACAGCTCTGCAGCTTTTCTCATGGTTACTGGGTCTTTAACCAGATACAGGACAATGACAGATGAAGTACAACAGGACAAAACATCCATGTTCCTTCTGTACTGACTGTATCCACAGGAATTCTGAGATCTAAACTGACACCAATACAGCTCTTTAAGCGATAACATCCCACCCATCACCTGGTTCTACACAAACACAGTCGCCGTGTAAATGCTGCTGCCTGTCTCATTCCCGTTCCCCCAATGCGCTGTCCTTCCTTAGCCGCCGCTGGGGACAGCCCCTGTCCCATTGCTCCAGGCATCAAACGAGTCTGAACCTCATTGTAAAGAGATGAGATCTGTAGTGCATGTCCTCTTGAATAGAAGTGTCTAAGATGGAATAGGTGGCACTTGTTTTTCATCTCCTGTGTCAACAGCACTGTAGCCGGGTGATGAACTGACCTTTTATTTGCTGAACACCCTGATAATCCTCGCACGAATTTGTTTATTTTTCACGCTGTACACAATTGGGTTCATGAGGGGCGGGACCATCATGTAGACATAGGCCATAACAATCTGAATGAAGGAAGAAGAATTCTTCCCAAATCTGTGTATCACTGACAATCCGATCATTGGCGTATAGAAGAGTAGAACGGCGCAGATGTGGGAGACGCAGGTGTTCAGGGCCTTGAGTCGCTCTGCATGGGAAGCAATGCTCAGCACTGTTCTGAGGATCATTACATAAGATAGGAAAATGAACAGCGAGTCCAACCCCACCGTGGAGACTATTACAAATAAGCCATAGACGCTGTTCACTCTGATATCCGAACAAGCCATCTTCATGACATCCTGGTGCAGGCAGTAGGAATGGGTGAGGATGTTGGCTTGACAGAATCGGTGGTGTTTTAGGAGAATGGGGATGGGGAATTCAACGCCCACCCCTCTTAGCAGAGACACTAGTCCCATCTTGGCTACTCTCGGTGGGGTTAAGATGGAAGCATATCTCAGCGGGTTGCAGATTGCAACAAAGCGGTCAAAGGCCATCAACAAGAGCATGGCGGATTCAATGAAGGAAAGTGAGTGGATGAAGAACAGCTGGGCAAAACAGGCATCAAAGCTGATCTCTCTAGATTTCAACCAGTATATGCTCAGTATTGTTGGCATGGTGGATATTGATAAGCCAATGTCTGTAATAGCCAACATGGAAAGGAAAATGTACATGGGCTCATGGAGTATTGGATCTGTTTTTATAATGAACAAAATGACTGAATTTCCGAATATGGAAATAACGTACATTAAGCAGAAGGGGATGGAAATCCAGACATGTACGTCTTCCAGCCCAGGTATTCCGGTGAGAAGGAACACTGCACGTTGGAATTTGGTGTCATTGACAGCTGACATGGTGTACTGTGTGGGTCCAAGGAGATTTGAACTTTACTTCCTGAAAGGAAAAGTAACAGGAGACTAGATAATATTGAAGGAGACATCATTCTGCTCTCAGTGCATGTCTGGAGTCTTCCACAAGGTCACAGAAGATCAACAAAAACATACTCTTGGATTTACACATGATGTTTACCTGTTCTGTTCATTCCCTTTGAAGCATCTGGCATTGTCCCTGTGGAAGACAGAATACTGGGTTTCATGGGCCATTGGTCTGACCCTTTGTGGCCGTTCCTATATTCTTTTGTACACCACCAGGAGGGAATGCCAGACTGGATCAGACCTGTTGTGCATTTAGCCCCTTTTCCTGTGGCTAGGAATAGACGTTTTAGAAGAAGGTAGACAAATCCATACTATAGATGGCTGTGAGATAACCTAGTACCAGGGGAAAATTACTCCTGACACAGACATATTTTATGGTGTAAATCAGGAAGGTTTATGACTCTCCCAAGGTATTTTAAAAACCCCTCACCACTGTAATTGGATTTTCTGGCTCCCCATATCAATCTCCAGTCCCTCTTTGAATCCTACTAAACTCTTGGTCCCATTGATATCTTGTGGCCATATGTTCCACAGCCTACTTGAGCACTGCATGATTTTACAATTGTGATCTTGCGAGTGCATGGTGAATATGGTCATTGCATTTATTTGCCCTGCACTGATGCTATTTATAAATGTGTTTCATTGCCTCTTTATATTTTTTATTTTCTCTATTTCCGAGAGCCCAAATGACACCACTGCATTTTTGTAGTACACAGGAAATATTCTAAGGGCCAGGTTTTGAATTCAGAAACTTTGACTGAAATGGCATCACTCCAGATTAACATGTGTAAATTCGATGAGAATTGAGCTCTGTTAACTTTCACTTACCAAATACTCTCAGTGATATATTGTACCCAAAGAATCCCTCCAAAACAAGCTGAATGATTTGCCCAGCCAGTGTTGACTGGATCCAGACATGTCAATAATCCTAAAAGCTTCTGTTTATCCTCACAGGACCCGCATCCTGTCCTTATGCAAAGGGTATGTAGATCTTTGGCAAGTTTCAAGCTAACACAGTGGGTTACTTCAGCTGGTTGGGGGAGGGATTGGGGCCCAAATGATGAATAGTGCAAACACCAGTGTGACAGGTGCTGAGCAAGAACTGCTTAGTCTGCCCTCTGTCATGCCAGCTCCAGTTTAGGGAGGTAAATTGGAGCTGGATGGAGAAAAACCTGCACCTAAATAGAGAACTGGAGACAGCTGCCTGCCCAGTTATCTTTTGGGCTGCATAAAATGCTAAGAGGAGGGAAGCCAGGGGAGGGAGGCAGGAGGTGGAAGTAGAGCGATAGCTCCTCTCTGCTGGGTGCAGAGTAGAAGGCTAGATGGTAAACTTGGTACAGTGAAAAGGTGGTGGGAGCAAAACCTGTAAATAAAATTGCACCAGTGGTTCCTAAAACCGAGGGTCTCCCACTGACTTTGTGAACGCAGCAGAAGCAGAAGCAGGGCAGGCACTGCAACACCCTGCTACAACTGGTTTTCCCCTAATATCCAGTTGGGAGTGCAAGTTACTTCAGACATGCTCATGTAACCAGTGATGGGTGTAAACAACTAAAACCACTATATGATCCCTTTGACTGCACCTCATCTCTACTCTTTGCTGAAACACAGACCAGCAGTTCTCTTGTTTCATGGCTTTTTGGAACATTTTGCACAATAGTAGCAGAATTGTTGTTTGCATGATTCTGAATGAAAATGTTACAAACAGCTTCCGGTCTGTTACCAGGAGACAGTATCATACAACTGCTCACTGAACGAAGAGTTAATAGCACAAACCCATTGCAAACAGAGTTTGGAATACCTCTGAAATATTTTCTAAAGCAAAAGCCGTTAAGTAGTAAAGTTACTCCTACTGAAACATCTCTGCTGCTGGCTCTCGATAGACATGCATGTAACAAAAATTTGTTTTTTAGTAATTGTATCACGATGAAAACTTTTGGCATAACATTTATAGAACCATACTTTAGCACACACGTGTGAACCCATTTTTTCCCCTCGGATCTTCTTTCAGGGATGATTTATCATGTCAGAGGGGGATCTAAAACGTAACGTGTGTCATCTTGATTTCTTGGGAACTTGAAAAATTGTAGCCTGTCGGCCCTCATTCAATTGCCTGTCAGCAAACAAAAGTCTGGGGAAATCTTTGCTGCTGCTACCTTCTCTATCCCTGGGTTCATAGCTGACTGATTCTCAGCTGGTTATGTGCTGTCAATCTGCAGCCTTTATCCGCAGCGGTGCAGGCTTTGGGATCAGCATATACAATATTTATTCCCTGGGCTCTCACTTTCTAGTATGCTGGTTTTCAACCCTTTTCCATATCCGGACCCCTACAAAATGTCAAATGCAGGTTCGAAGAACAATATTTACATTGTACAGACCCCAAGGGTCTGGTCTAGCACGTTGTACAACCACCAAGTACAATCACTGCTCTAATACATTGTAACACTGCACCTGTTACTCAGTTATGATGAGGGTTTGCGGGAAGCAGGTTTCAATGTGAAATGCATGAGTATTCATGGAAATCAAACATCATTTCACACATGAAAGTCATCTATTGCTCTCTCTCTCTGTGACTGTCTGTGCACTGTATTATATAATTCAAGTTCAATAGCAGCCTCCTGGAAAACAAAGAGGAAGGGAAACAATAGCTCAAGAAAAGCCATCTCTCACTGCAGGGAGATTAAGAGAGCACCTGAGCTTCACGCTGAGATGAACCTATTTCCGGGTTCCAGGCAAGTTACACAGCTTGTTTCACCAGTGCTAGGAATCAGTTCAATGGCTGGGCATCTGGTGATGTGAAATTCTTTCAATTGACACACACACACACACACATAGAAACACACACAAAGTGTGGGGAAGTCAGAAGTTGCTCATTCTGCCTGAATCCCAAAGGAGTGGGGGTGCTTGAGATAAGGGACATGTACAGACTGTTGTTTTAAAATCCTTTTATTCTCCCATGTGACTCTTTTTTCCTATGGTTCAGATTAAAAGATAATTTGGTTCAATAAGACTGGCTGGTCATCACAGGTCACAGACTAGCAAAAAGAATAACCAAAGATGCAGAACAATGTTGACCTGCTGGGTAAGCCCAGTTGACCCACCCTGCGCTGCAGCCCAGGGCCCAGTCTGAGGATGGGAGAATGATGGATTTCCACCCAAGGAGAGGGAAAAGAATTAAGCTGAAATATGGTATCTGGAGACCAGAAGGGGGGCAGAGATGCAGGATACCCTGTAACTGTGAGTGGTTTCTACAGGACAGAAATTCCCGTAAGGAAATAAACTTAAGGTGGTTTGGGAAATACTAATATTCCATGGGATCTTCTCTGGGCCAGAGCACACAGCACCTCTGCAAATGGGACCAACTGAGAAATCCTGACTCAGAGCATAGGGGTTTTCACATTCAGAGCTCCCTTTGAATATAGGGTTTCTGTGCACTTGGAATGATCCTCTATAGACCATGGACACATGTAGTGGAGGGTCCCCAAGCTACCTAATGCTACCTGCTCTCCAGCCCCTGTCACTGAGTCACACCCACAGCCCAGCAGAGTCACCTGCCACTGCACAGAATATCTGCTCATGTCAACAGCTGGCAGCCTTTACCCTTCCCTTGGTGTTTGAAGATTTAAAGACAGAGAAACCTGCCAACATACCCAATGCCTGCGAGAAGGGGAGCAGCTGCCAACAGAGATTGGCTCCCCAACGGAGAAGGAGTCAGCGGAGAGCTTGCACGGGCAGCAGGCAGTGTCTGCTCAGACAGGCTGCAACTGTCCTTATGAAGCATGTTTGCCCATTTCCTTGGGGGCCCCTTGGCCACCTGGGACCCTCAGCTGATTGGTCCAGCTCTAACCCCATCATGGCCAAAGGCAAACTGCAGGAAGCCCAACCCCAGGGGATGCTCAGTGATGCCACCAAACTGGACAGCAGCACCAGCCGTTCCGCAGGCTCTATTCCTGCAATCCAGGCTGTCAGCGCTGTGCGTACGGCTCAGAGGAGTCACAGGGCTCCCTCGTGGGCAGCTGAGTGGTACCGATGATGCTGTTACAGATGTAATCTTGCTTCAATACAGTAAATCAGACTAATCATAGTTATGCAGGGTCAGATTTCTCCCTCGCAGCCCCACTTCCTGCACTTCAAACCCAGGAGGATGGGGGAGGAAGATTCCACACAGTTCCTACCTGGAAATTTCTCTCAGATTGTTCCAGTAGGGCAGGTCCCTTCCCTTCTCCCTGACAAATAAAGGGGATCCCCAAAGCTATGCACAGATCTCAGTGATCCCCTGATAGCCAGGCCCTCCCACCCACAGTCTCTGTGCCTCCACAACTGCTCTAGGATCCTCTCCAGCTGCCTGAGAGCACAAGTTCATCTGGGATGTGCCACCGGATCGTCTCACAGTAGCCACTGCCTACAGCATCTGCTGAAGGGGCCATTGTGGAGGATGGAGGGGGCTGGACTGAGGAGGGAAGGCTGATTAGAGTAGCTGGAAAGCCACAAAACCCAAGTCATGATGTGATGGGAGGTTTAGATCTTTCCATACCCAGAGTGCAGCCAGAGATTCAGTCAGTTATAAGGAAGAGTAAAAGCAAGACAAAATGGCACCAATTTCTCTTGGGGATCAAGACAGCTGCAGCTGGGCATCAAATCAAATACTCTTAGACAATCATCCTTGGAAGGGACACCAGGAGATCTTCTAGTCCAAACCCCTGTTCAGACCAAGACAAGCCCCAACTAACTCATCCCATCCAGGGCTTTGTCAAGCCAGGCCTTAAAAAGTCTAAAGATGGAGATTCCACCACCTCCCTAGGTAACCCTTTCCAGTGCTCCACCACACTCCTAGGGAAAAAGTTTTTGCTAATATCCAACCTAGACATCCCCCACTGCAACTTGAGACATTGCTCCAAAGGTTGGACCTGGTTGCGAAGAAAGCTAATAGATTATTGTGCTGCATTTGTAGGAGCATTGCCAGCAGGTCGAGGGAAGTGAGTATTCCCCTCTATTCGGCATTGGTGATGCCGCATTTGGAGTATTGTGTCCAGTTTTGAGCCCCCAACCACAAAAGGGATGTGGACAAGTTGGAGAGAGTGCAGCGGAGGGCAACAAAAATCAGGGGGATGGAGCACAAGATTTATGAGGAGATACTGAGGGAACTCGGCTTGTTTAATCTACAAAGGAGAAGAATGAGAGGGGATTAGATAGCAGCCTTTAACAGCTTGAAAAGGGGTTCTAGGGTGTGTGGAGCTAGGCTGCTCTCAATGGTAGTAGATGACAGAACAAGGAGCAATGGTCTCATTTTGCAGTGGGGGAGGGCCTAGCTATTGTTACTTATGCTAACTCTGGCCTAGTCTTGTCACTATGCTACCCTCATGTCATAATATTCTTCCGCTACTTACACTCCACCCCTTGACAAGGCTAGGCCTGAGTTAGCATAAGTAACAACAGCTAGGCTCCATGAGCAAGAGTAGGCCTCCCAAGCAAGACTAGGCCCGATGGCTTAGATATGAGCTTGAGTTAAGGGGGAAATATGCTAACCACACCATGACCTGGATATAAACTTGCAATAGAGCAGCTAAAGACGAAAACAAGTAACCACAGTTTATAGCGGATTAGTCCCCAGCTAATTGCCAATAACAGAGAGAATAACAAGTGGATTGAGACATAACCAATGAGCTTATTGCTAGGAGTAGGGGGAATGGGGAAATTGGGACCCCCAGGTGCCGTCCTGCCTCAGAGCTCTGTGCTGTGTGCTGTAGGGCCTCTCCCTGGGGCAACACGCTTACTGGAAGAACATGGGCTCCCTCCTCCTGATTGTGGTAAGTGCTTGACTTGTACCTCTAACTGCTTGA
The DNA here is from genome assembly GCF_026122565.2 of Emydura macquarii macquarii. NCBI lineage: Eukaryota > Metazoa > Chordata > Testudines > Chelidae > Emydura > Emydura macquarii. Next base: position 284,602 of record NW_027132019.1, on the reverse strand, counting down.
GTGCTGTGATAGCTGTTTAGACTGATTTATGCCTTTAGCAGATTGAGTGTTGCTTAAATAAACTAACTGTGTGGGTCACTTCCTCCTCCAAATGCTCTTTTTTTGACACCGAGATCTCAAACCACGAACTCTTAGTCTCGGCAGACCAAAAGGTCCTTTCTGAGTCTAATATTCTATGATTCTATGACAGGTGTGACTGCCCTTGGTGAGTCCATGCTGACTTTTGTGGATCACCTTCCTTTCTTCCAAGTGCCTAAATATGGTTTCCTTGAGGACCTGCTCTGTGTTTCTTCCAGGGATTGAGGTTGAGTTGACTGGTCTGTAGTTTCTTAGATCCTCTTTCTTCCCTTTTTGAAGATGGGCCCTATATTTGCCTTTTCCGATCATCCAGGACCTCCCCCAATCACCACTAGTGTTTAAAGATAATGGCCAGTGGCTCTGCAATCACATCAGCCAACTCCCTCAGCACAGTCGGATGCATTGCATCCGATCCCATCGACCTTATCTATATAGTCCTGAACCTGTTCCTTCAGTGCTGGGGGCTGCTCACCTCCTCCCTATTCTGTGCTGCCCAGTGCAGTAGTTTGGGAGCTGACTTTGTCTGTGAAGACAGATGCAAAAAATACATACAGTACTTCCACTTTTTCCACATCATCTCTCCAGGTTGCCTCCCCCATTCAGTAAGGGGCTCACACTTTCCCTGACCATCTTCTTGTTACTAACAGAGCAGTAGGGACCTTCCTGTTACACTTCATGTCCCTTCCTAGCTGCAACTCCAATTGTGATTTGGCCTTCCTGATTTCCACCCTGCATGATCGAGCAGGATTTTTATACTGCTCTCTAGTCATCTGACCAAGCTTCCACTTCTTGTAAGCTTCCTTTTTGTGGTTAAGTTCATATAAGAGTTATTCGTTAAGCTAAGCTGTTCGCATGCCATATTTGCTATTTTTTCTGTACACACAGATGTTTTTTTTCAGCGCTCCCAATAAAGTTTCTTTAAAATACAGTCATTTCCCTTGGAATCCTTTTCCCCCTCAGAATAGACTTCCAGGGGTTCCCGCCCATCAGCTCCCTGAGGGAGTCAAAGTCTGTTTTTCTGAAGTTCAGGGTCCGTATTCTTCTGTTCTCCTATCTTCTTTTGTCAGCAGCACCATGGCAACTGAGTTTTCAGTGAAAAATGATCAGTTTTATATGAAACTGCCCCTCCCCGCAATGGATGAAAAAGAAACATTTTACTGTGGGTCAAAATTTTTCATTGTTGGAAAATTCTCTGTTTTCCAGTCAAGCTCAAGCTCAAACCGTGAGCCTCTGGCACTTGTGTTACCAGACCCCTAGGTGTCAACACTGGTCCCCCATCGGCCTCTTGTACTGAGCATCCCTGGGACCTCTGCTGGGGGGCTATACTAGTTCTATGGCAGAGGGATCCCCTGAAAGTGGCCTGTCTGTGACGAGCCATCCATCCACGGAACAATCTAAGAACACAGGAACGGCCATATTGGGTGAGACCAATGGTCCATGGAACCCAAGGTCCTGTCTGCCAAAAGTGGCCGGTGCAAGATGCTTTAGAAGGAGTGACATTACTAAACACTCAGGGAACTAAACTCCTCTAACATCACTAGGTGAACAGGAACCCAAGACCAACTCCTTTCCCAGATAGTTACTCTGAGCCATACTTGTTCCTTAGTCTATTTTGAGACAAAGCCATTGGAGAGGGCACAAGTCAGGGGTCAGAGTGGACAAGCAACTCAACATGAGCTCCCAGTGTGACACAGAATGAGCTAAAGTGACCCATAGGAACTCAGGGCCGGAAGGATCTCCTGGGTCTGTGAGACCAAGCCCCTGCTTTCACAGGTGACCCCAACATATCCCCCAACTGTCAAGCTCCATTTTAAAATCTGTTGGGTGGCCTGTCTAGAACATCCCTCCTCTGAAGGTCAGAAACCTTCCTCTCCTTTCCAGCCTCAGTTTACTCCTGGTCAGGTTATCCCCATTTGTTCCTTTGTCAGCACTGTCCCTTGGGTTTAATAGATCTTCTCCCCACCTGGTGCTTTACCCCTGCTCCCCCAATGTATTTATAGAGCAAGCAGATACCCGCTCAGCATGCATTTTGTTAGGCTAACACGGCCAAGCTCTCTTAGTCTTCTCATAAGCCAGGCTGTCCTTTGCCCTGACCATCCCAGGAACCCTTCTCTGCACCAGGGTCAGTCTGAATTTTTCTTTCTTGAATATGAGTGACCAGAATTTTACAGAGATTTTCAGAACAGGGTTCACTAGTGCCTTGTATTATGCTATTAATACTTCCCTGTCTCACCTAATACATTCTAGGAGCTCGTATGCCTTGTTCACAGCTGCATTCCATTGGTGGCTCAGTCATCCTGGCACTGACTAATACTCCCAGTTCTTTCTCCTCCTCTGTCATTTCCAATTTATGCTTGGCTGTATAAACAGAGGTCTAGCGAGTAGGAGTAGGGAGGTGATTTCACTTCTGTAGATGGCATTGCTGCGACCAGTGCTGGAATACTGCATCTGGTTCCTCTGGTGCCCACATTTTAAAAAAGATTTTGAAAAATTGCAGGGGGTGCAGAAAAGAAGTGTTACAACTTTTCAGGGGCTGGAGAAAATGCCTTACAGCGAGAACCTTCGAGAGCTGAACCTGCTTAGCTCATCCAAAGGATGACAGAGCACTGACTTGATCACAGTGTACCAGCATCTTCACAGGGACAAAATACTGGATCCTAAAGGGCTCTTTAATCTAGCAGAAAATCTTATAACAAGAATCCGTGGCTGTAAACTGAAGGCAACTGAAATTAGTCACACATTTTACACACTGATGGTGATTAACCAATGGAACAAACTCCCAAGGGAGGTGGTGAATATAACTCCAAATTAGGTCTGGATGCCTTCCTGGAAGATACACATTAGAGATGAACACAAGTTAAGCTTTAGTCAAACCCAAGTCATTGTGCTCAATATGGGAGTAAATGAGTTAAATTCTGCACCCTCCGGTATACAGGAGGTCAGACTAGATGATTAAATGGTCCCCTAGGGCGTTAAATTCTATGAATCATTGTCTTGAGTGAATCGTTTTTTGGATGCACTTTGAATAAGTTGTAACACTGAATGCTTAAAGACATTCAACAAGAAGATATGCTGGCCAAGATAAATCGGGGTTGTCAGAGTAAAACCAGGCCATATGGACTCTATACCATCTAAACCAGGTATTCCCCTTCTTGGGGTGGAATCTCACAATTGTCCCCTTCTTCGACTTGGGTATGACACCCTATCTATGCCAAATGCATATCATCATGCAGATCAAATTGGACATCTGAGTCTCTTCCCTTTAGGTGCTTGTGACCAGAGCTATACACTCCCCGCCAGCCTCCTTAAAACAAGAGGCTTTATTAGCAAACATCACAAAGAATGACGGAAAATGGTTTTAAAATAAGAAGCAGCTGTCATATGTCTGCACTCAGCTGTATGATGCATCAGTACAAGTTAAGTGAGACAGGCTTTGCTCTGGAGATACACGAACAGAACCAGCCAAAGGGATGTGAAGGAGCTTTTGCGACCCAGCCCGGTTTCCCTGTGTCTCTGAGAGAGCACCTTCCCATTTGTTTGCCCCTTTCTTGAGGAAGCAGCCTTTCCTCAAGGCCTCCCTGTGTGAGCCTGGGCCCAGTCACCATTGTGCTCAGCTCTGTCTGTATCACGGGGCTAAGGGGTGAAGCTGACCTTTGCCGTGAGGATGCTTTCTCGCTGCCAGGCCATTTAAGATGACGCCCCCGTGGCCGTTGCTCCATTGTTTGGCAGTTAGACCCATTCAGCCCCAATGGCTTGAGCACACCAGTCTGGTGCATGGACTGACACCCTTGGCTTCCCCGTGACACTCCAACCCACCCCTCAGAGATCCAGCCCCTAAACCTCACTGCAGGGAGCAGATTAACAGTCACCCCGGAGCACCCCCACATCTGCCCCAGATACCCAGGGGCAGGAGTCACTGGGATTCCCAGAGGCCAACTGCCACAGGAGGCTGTGGTAAGGCTGTGGCTTCTGACAGCCAAATGTCAGGGGCGTTGCTCTTTGGATCTCTGGCTTGATCTCTGATCTGATCTTAGGTTCTACCCTGGTCCCCTCCTCATAATATCTGAACACCTTGAAAGTATTCATCTTCCCGCCACCTCTGGGAGACACTGCAGGGCAGGGTTATCATTCGCTTGTTGAGAGCGGGGATAGCAAGGAGGCAGTTACAGGGGTTTGATTCTCTGGCCTGTTCCCCATGAGCTTCAGCGGACTGTAAAGCAGCCTGGGGGCTGAGCTGACACCTGCCCATTGGCAACAGCTTCCAAGAGCACAGAACAGTCAAGGCAAGCCCCTGTGGACGGGTGCCATCCCAATGTGCCACCTTGCAGAATGAGGTACCCTGCAGGCACCCTGCCCTTCCCTCTAAGGTCCTTGCAGTGACTTACTCTCAGACTGGAATACTGAAAACAAGATCCCCCTGTGTGAGGCTGTATTTGTTCCTCAAAACACAGGCTCTTTTAGCCTGCGCCCCACCCTCCTCCATTGCCCAGGAACCCCCCACCCTCCTTGCTGGGGTCTGCATTGGTTCAAGCTCGCTGCAGCTTTCCTGGCTCCTCACCAGCTGGCCCCCTCGGTAATAATTGTATTCATTATGTAGTTGTTAATATTCATTTCATAGGTGTCAATGTAAACAAAGAAGGGTCTATGGTGAGCAGCAAAAGCTAATGCAGGAAACAAAATGCTACACCCCAGAGGAAGTCCGCCAGTGGCCTTGGCACTGGAGGCAATCCATTCCCTGGTGGCAGGGAGAAACCTGTGAAACCATAGACTGCCGTGTAAAATATTATCTGGGATTTATTCCCTGTTTCCGGGGCTGCAGGTTTGAGGACGTTATGTGGGGTTGTTTGCCTTTACCCGAACAGCCCAACCCTGAACTCATGGTCCTGGAGCAGCAAAGTACCCCAGCCTCGGGGTTATCCACCAGTGTCCCCTGCCAAGCTGCATTCCCTTCTTCCCTTCACAACCCACCATTCCCAGACCGAAAAATTCTCTAAAAATGGTGCCAAACTTACCTGTAAAACAAGTGTGGCCTAACTAATCGAATCATTAAATGGTTTAATAATGTCTCCTTTAAAATGTATAAAGTTACTCATTATACTTTAGCAAGCAAAAACACAATATAAGCAGTTCAAGTCGGGAGACCAAATATTCACTCAGAGCATTTGACACACACATTCCAAGCCACCATTTATGCTGCAGAATGTGCCTTTTCCCCTGCTTTAACCAAACAAACAAATGATTCAATGGTCTGGGGTGCTTGGGCATCTGACAGGAGTGTCACCCGCTTTGGATTCCATTAAACTCTTCGGGCAGATATCACCCTTTAATTGGACCTGTCATACTACCCACTCTCAAATTGAAAGGAAATGCACCAGGACTGGCCCTCTCCCTCCCCCACATCTCCCCCTCCTTCCAAAATTCAACTACCAAACCATCTCCCTGGTGGTCTATACCCATCCAAAGGCCAATAGTTCTTAATGCATCAGAACTGCAGATATCTATTGCCTTCTTCCCCACTGATTGGTTTTCCCAATTTACCAAAGTAGGGGGAAAATGCTGCTGTGGTCAATTACGAATTCAGCAGGGGTTAATCTTGGAATGTTAACTATTTGTGGGAAGAGTGGAACGCTTTACAGGAATCGAACTCAGCAGCTTGAGTCCAAGGCCTGGAACATGCCCTGGGGCTGCTAGACAGGGGGGGCGGGTATTGCAGGGATCTGCACTGAGCTCCACCGACCACCTGCTGGGAAAGGTTATGTTAACCCTGGGAAACCTCACCAAAAGACTTATGACATATTTGGTAAACAGTGTCAAAACTATTTTATGGGGAGAGGCTTGTGACCAAGTCCAGCAAACTCTAATGGATCATTTTGTAAACCTCTTATGTGAAGCCTCTCTGGGGCTATGGCCTTCTGCATTACAGGGTACCAATGTAGCAAAGCAATTAAAAAGCTATTGGCCTTTCACAGCCACCTGGTGAACAATCCTCGGGGACTGTAAGCCAGCCCAGTGCACACTTACTAGCTAGAGGGAATTGGACCTCTGTCACCCTAATGCAAGCAGGTTTCAGAGGTGGGTGCATATGGGGCTGGTCCCAAGAGCCGGTGTGGCAGGTGCAAGTTGGAACAAACAATACATGGTTTCTGGTTGGGCCAGAGGTATACTATCCACGAATAGTCATCTGTCATCTGGATTTCTTCAGAACCTGAAAAGATTGCAGCCTCTCAGCCGTCATTCAATCTCATGTCAGCAAACAAAGGACTGGGAGATACTTTGCAGCTGGTAACTCTTCTATCCTTTGTTTAATAGCTGACAGGGTCTCTTCACGTTCTTTGATGTCAATCTGCAGCCTTTATCTGGAGTGGTACAGGCTTTGGGATCAGCATATACAATATTCATTCCCTGGGCTCTCACTCTCTAGCGTCTTGCAGATTTTCTGAAAGTCACGAATTTAGCTTCTAAGTCAACTAAAAATCCACCAGTGAATCATTTGGGAGACATCATCCTCATATCAAGGGATGGCCGAAGATTCTGTAGTACAGTGGTTTGCAACTTCTTTTCATTTGCAGATCACCTACAAAATTTCAAATACAGATGTGAATTCCTTTGGAAATCTAAAACATAATCTGCAGCCTCTAGAGGTTCATGGACCTCAGATTGAAAACCACTGGTCTAGTACAGAGTAACCCCAGCACCTGTTCTTCAGCTACAATGGGGGTTTGCGGGAAGTGGGTTTCAAAGTGAAATGCATGAGTATTCATGGAAATCAAACTTCATTCCACACATGAAAGTCGTCTATTGCTCTCTCTGAATGTCTATGTATTGTGTTAATAAAATCCATGTCACCCTGGAACGGTATTGTGACAGCCATGGAGCTGAGCTGCCATGATTATGAATGTGTATGTTAAACCCAATTCTTGGGCTGGTCATTTTAAGACTATACTGGGTTAAATCCTGGGTTAAATAAGTATGGCTAGTCTTGGTTTAATAGCAGGCTGCTGGAAAACAAGCAGCAACGGAAACAAGAAAAGCCATCTCTCACTAAAAACTTCAGGGAGGTTGAGACAACCCCTAAACTTCACGCTGCAAAGACCACATTTCCAGGCTCCAGCAAAGTTACACAGCTTGATTTGCTAGTGCTGGGAGTCTGTCCAGAGGTGGGGCAGTGCTGAGGAGTTCTTCATACTGACACACACACACACACACACCACTGTGGAAATCAGAAAATGCTCAGCCTGCCTGGGTCCCCATCAGAGTGGGAGGGCTTGAGGTAAGAGTCATGTACCAATTGTTGTTTTAAAACCCTTTTCTTGTTTCCTGTGATGGTTTATTCCTGCTGTGCAGATTAAACACTACTTTGGTTCAAGAAGGTTGGCTATTCATTCTTATCACCTCTGGGAAGAGCACAGCTCTCATACCCAGTCAGACCTGCTGGGCAAGCCTTCTTAATCCACAGTGTGCTATTACCCAGAGCCCAGTCTGAGGGTTGGAGAATGGTGGGATTCCACCCCAGGAGAGGGAAAGGGACAAGGCTGACATCTGGCACTCAGGGACTATAGAAGGAGGAGAGATGCAGGTAGGCCTGTAGTTCTGAAATGTTTCTACAGGGCAGAAATGCTGGAGCCCTTATTCAGTCAGGAAACAGAAATAATCTATGTGCCTTCTCTGACCTTTTACTACAAAGCAACACAACTCTCTATTGCTGTGTTCAGAATCAAGTCAGAGAATAAAAGTTTGAAAATGGATTTTCCAGGAGAAAATAAACCTGAAGTGATTTGGGAGGTACTCACAGTCTTATTAATTTCTCCTCATATGGAAGCCATGGCTTTTGTCACCCTTCTCTGTAGTACTGTTATTCTTATAAAATAAACAGCAGGATCCTATTCAGGGGATAAGGCAGTATGCCGCATTTATTATGAATATCAAAAAAGAAAAATATTTTAAAAAGCAATTGCCTAAAACACACTCTCATACACACACACAGAGTTCTGCAGGAGGGATATAATTACCCGTCCCTTATTGCCCGTGCTGAATCACTGGCCAGGTAATTCATACACGAGATTGGAGCCAGGCTCTTGTCGGTCATGACAGGATGCTCCTTGGGGTATGCAGAACAAGCCCAAAGTCCAGGTTTCTTCTTCCCATTTTTATATTAATCCATCCCCATTCGGGTCTATGGATCTTGTCACGTCAGATTACTTCCTTGTTTGATGTAATCATCAATTACGTTTGAAGTTGTATGTGTGACAGCTTTCTCATCATTCCTATTTCACACTTTGTCCTTGGGTGTTATTCCGTTGTCTTCCGGGATTATCAGATCTTCGGCCATCTGGGTTGTAAAACTTCTTAAAACAAAGACATCTCCTCTCCTTTCCCTCCTGCCTTCGAGGCTGAGAGCATTGCCTCAGCAATTATTTTCTTGCCGTCTTATCTCAACACCTACACTGCATTCATTCCTCATTCATACTTACTAAAAATCAGTACATTCAATTCCATTTCATTGATAACATTCTTATCTTTACCTTATTCACTAATCTAATAAAATCCTTATACCTACACCAATTTTGCTAATACCATTTTATTAAAAAAGAAAGTACAAGAAATCTTATTTGTCCCCTCATCGCCCCATGATTTACACATCAACCACACTCCTGATATGCATTGGGCATTTCACTGCACTTGTAAATTATTACAATCAGATTTCAGGAAGTTCCCAAACATTCATTCAGGGATGTAAAAGACAAGAGGGCTCCGATGTGTCATAATGTTAAATCACAGAATGTTTAGGCAGGATGTTCTTACTTCAGTTAATTATCATAGTGGAGCCTGGGGTGGCATGAACAAACAATCAATGTGTCTGGACCATCCTTATCTATAATGTCTAGATTTTATTCTCTTTCTCAGTGTAAGGATTAACCCTTAAGCTTCACATAGTATCCATGGTTCAGGCCTATATTACAGTATCCCAGTGCAGGGGCCTGCTGGGGCTTACATTATTTCCAATTCAAATAGATCTTTCTTGAGATGGCTGATCAGAATTTGCATACATATTCAAGATGTGGGCAAACCATGGATATATACAGTAGCATTATGATATTTTCAGTCTTATTATCTATCCTTTTCCTCATGCTTATGAACATTCTTTTAGTTTTTTTGATGGCTGCTGCACAGTGAGTGGCTGTTTTCAGAGAACTATCCACAAAGACTCCAAGATCTCTTTCTTGAGTGGGAACAGCTAATTTAGACCCCATCATTTTATATGTATTTTTGAGATTATATTTTTCAATGTGCAGTTCTTTGAATTTATAAACATTGAATTTCATCTACTATTTTGTTGTCCAGATTTCTGAGATCACTTTGTAATTCTTTGCAGTCTGCTTTGGACTTAACTGTCTTGAGTAGTTTTGTATCATCTGCAAATTTTTCCACCTCACTGTACTATTTACCTCGCTTCATTCTTAATACTGGCCATTTATTCCTACCCTTTGATTCCTCTCATTTAACCAGTTACTGATCCAGGAAAGGAACTTTTCTGTTTTCCCATGACAGCTTACTTTGCTTAAGAGCCTTTTGTGAGGGAGCTTTCCAAAGGCTTTCTGACAATCTAAATACACTATATCCACTGGATCATTCTTATCCAAGTGCTTGTTGACCCCCTCAAATAATTCTAGTAGATTGGTGAGGCATGATTTCCCTTTGCAAAAACTATGTTGACTCTTCCCCAGCAAATCATGTTTATCTAGGTGTCTGATAATTCTTTACTATAGTTTCAACCAGTTTGCCTGGTACCAAAGACAGGCTTAAGGCCTATAATTTCCAGGATCGCTTCAGGAGCCTTCTTTAAAAATTAGCGTTACATTAGCTATCATCAAGTCATCTGGCACAGTAGCTGATTTAAATGATTGGTTACATCCCACAGTTAGTAGTTCTGCAATTTCAAATTTCCATTCCTTCAGAACTATTGGGTGAATCCCATCCGGTTTTGTGCTCACATATTACTGTTTAATTTATCTATATCCTGATGACAAGTGCTATATAAGAGCAAAGTTTTATTATTAAGCCCTGTGTGAGGGATCCCTGCATAGCCAACTGCTGGGTCCCACCCCACTTCAGGCCCATCCAGCTATGGCACGGCTTTGGGGCTGCTAAATGCACTGGATTCCAGATCCAATTCCCTATTTTAGCTTGTAAGTACTGTGGCAAAGTTCTTCCTCTACCTCGGAGGGTCCAGCACTTCCTTCTAGCAGTAGGTCAGGGAATTGCTTCACCTCTTAGTGTTTCTTCTACCCTCCAGTGGTGGGGGAGGGTAGTACAGCCTCTCTAAAATGGCCGCTTCCTGCTGGTTCCCAGTTCTGTCTCTGGTTCTCACAGGCCCTTGGCTCTTCGCTGGGACTCTTGCCCCTCCAGTGAATGGATGATAGGGGGTGGGGCCCAGTCCAATGTTTGACTCCGGGCCCCAGCCCTGGGACCCTACAAATAGCAGCCTCATGCTGTGGCTTCAGAAAAGCTGTTAGCTTCCCTGGGTTACTTCCCCGTGCCTGTTGATTTAATGTCCACAGCCTGCTCGGACGGGGGTCTTTCCTGGCCTCCTTGACAGGGAAGGTTCTTGACCATTCACAGCCCCATTGGGCATGGTAGTGCCCAACCAAATGTCCAGTTCAATATTTCCCTTCTGGCAGGGTCTCTTCCCTTAGACCACCAGGCCTGGGGAAAGGTCCTTTGCCTTCTTCTGGCACAGTTTTCCCTCCCCCAGTCTTTGTACCTGCAGGGATCTCTCCTGCTAGCGGTCTACTCCTTCTTCAATACCATCCTGGCTCCTGACACCATCTTGCCTGCTCACACACTCTGGTAGCTTGCCTCACTCCCACAACTCCAGCCACACCCTTTCTCTGAGTGGGGGAGGCTTTTAACAAGTCCTGGCTTCAGGTGTGTTAATTAACTTGGAGTAACCCTTGATCAGCTACCAGGGGAAAAGGGACTTGTTGAACCTGGGTCTGATACCCTGCCCCTTGAACTAGTACTCTTTTGTGGGGGCTAGCCCCTCTGCACCTCTGGCTGCCACTGCCATCTGGGGGCTCTGCTGGCCTGCCTCCTTCTCTCCCTGCGGGGAGTGAGTGGCCCCACCACTGCTGCTGCTGCTACCACTTGTGGGGGGCCCTTCCTGGTCAGCTGGAACCTGCTGTTGTTACTACCCCAGAGCTTGCAGCTGTTACTGCCTGGAGGAGGAGAATCATCACTGCTGCTGCTGGGGGAGACCTCCAGATGGGTGAAGAAGAATGTGGAAGGGGTTTGTTTGTTCCTGGAATGAGCGACTTTAACATCTCTGCTCTTGTTGTGGTGGGGGCAGTTCCTGTTGTCACTGTGGGGAGAGGGGGGGAGCGGCGTGGAGCCTTCCCCCCAATCCATCTAATCCCCACCACCCCACCACCATCACTGTTGTGCCCTTCACCACCCTCCACCAGCTGCATCACCTCCTCACCCCTCAACTCAGCTGCTGGCCTCCTGTAGCAGCTGGGACTGCTGCAGCAGCAAGGACTCTATTTCCGACAACCTGGATGCATGTGCTTCCTCCCCCTCCCCCTTTGGACGTGTCCTCCCTTCCCCAGCTACGTTTGGCTGGAGGGCCCTCCATACGCTCTGCTTTGCCCTCTGGCCTCTCTCTGGCCCACCTTTCCCCTTCCACCCTGCACCACCTGCCCCTTGTTATCCACTCTGTCCCCCTCCCCCTGTTCCCACCCTCACCTCCGGGTCACCCCCAGACCCTTCCACCTGTCTCTTGAGGCGATGGCCAGTGCTGAGCAGCCGGGCCCTGGGCTCCCATTCCAAGCAGGACGCCCCCCCCCCCCACCTCTTCCTGATGACTCTTACCCGTGTCTCCCCTTCCCACAGCTGTGGCCCCAGGTGCGCAATCCACCATGGCACCTGGGTCTGGCAGAGGTGAAGGCCCCCACCCAAGACCCATGCCCCTGAGATCCATGCTGGCTCAAGTGGAGCCGCTCCCCGGCGGCTCATCCACCAGGGCCCCTGATCCCAGCCCCGCTCCTGACTCTGTCCCCGCCATCGCCCCTGACCCTGCTTCTGCTCCTGCCCTTAGTACCACCGCTCCCCTCCCCGTCGACCCCCCATATTGCTGCTGCCCCCGGGATTGTGTCATTTTCCCTTCCATCCACTGACTCCCTGGAGGTGGCATTTGTGTTCCCCCTTCCACCTGGGGTTGCTGTTTTCCTTCCGCCGCCATCCCTGTCTGCCTGTCTTGGCTGGCCACGGGGCCGCCATGGGGACCTGGCCTGAGGATGGCTATGTTTCCTTGACCCTGCAACCCCTTACACTGTGGAATGAGCTGCGCGCTTTCATGGCTGACTCCTGAGGGGCCAGGATGCAGCTCACCCTGCAGCGCTGGGGGGACTTCCACCTCCTGCTCCGGACCGTGAGGGCTATACTGAGGGAGGGCAAAGGGACTGGGAGGTGGGATGCCGCAGCCTACCAGCGGGCCTGCAGCTTCTGTGACTCCTTGCTGACCTTCAGGGTCAGTCATGGATTGCTGCGGGGCCTGACGGGGGCTGCTAGCACTACTGCCCGTGAGGATCCTCCCCAGCCCCCCTCATGGCCCCAACCATCTTTGACACACTAAATGCCCAGGGCTGTAGAACGGGTTTCTGCAGGTGCCAGGTGCTCTCCTTCCTTTGGAAAGGAGGGTACGCTGTGGTTTTTCTGAAAGAGACCCATACGGATCCAGCCGCCGAGGCCAGCTGGTGGCTGGAGTGTGGAGACAGGGTGTTTTTTAGCCATCTCTGCACCCATTTGGCGGGAGTGGTCACCCTGTTCTCCCCCGACCTACAGCCCGAGGTGCTGGGGGTTGCCGAGTTCGTGCCTGGTCACCTGCTGCACCTCTGGGTCCGTATGGAGGGGCTAGCATTGAACTTGATCAACGTGTACACCCCAAATTTGGGCCCAGAGTGGGTTTGTTTGTTGGAACAGGCATCCACCTGCATTGGCACTTTGGAATCTCATGAATGCCTGGTCCTGGGCGGGGACTTTAACACCACCCTCGAGGAATGGGACCGCACAGCAACTGAACAGTGCCAGGCCACCGCAGACATCCTCCAGGAGATTATCGACCATCACTCCCTGGTGGACGTCTGGCGCGACCAACACCCGTACAACATTACTATCTTCACTTTTGTCTGGGTGGGGGAAGATTGATTGCACCACTACAGCTTGGATTTCATCTACTTCTCGCGTTACCATCTCTCGCTGGCCCACTCCTCCAGCGTCTGGCTGGCCCCGTTCTCAGATCACCATATGGTGACTGTGATGGACTCTCTGACTGCGGAGACACTGGGGCCAGCCTACTGGCATTTTAGTAATAGCTTGCTGGAGGATGTGGGCTTTGTGGCATCCTTCCAGGAGTTCTGGCTGGCCTGCAGGGGCAGAGGAATGCCTTTCCCTCGGTGTGGCACTGGTGGGACAGGCGGAAGGTGTGTGCCCGGCTCTTCTGCCGTGACTACACTCAGGGGGCGAGCAGGTGGAGGGATGAGGGGATAGAGCATCTGCAGATGGAGGTATTAGAGCTGGAGAGATGTCTGGCCGGCAGCCCCAAGGATCCGTCCCTCTGTGGAGTGTGCTGGGAGAAGCGGGAGGATCTCCAGGCCCTTGAAGACCTTCGGTCTCAGGGCGCCGTCTCCTTTAGTAGATGGATCATGGCACCTGCTTCTTCTATGCCCTGGAGAAAGGGAGGGGGAATAAAGAGCACGTCACCTGCCTTCTAGCAGAGGACAGCGCCCCCCTCATGTATCTGGTGGAGATGTGAAGAAGGGACAGGGCCTTCTATGCTAGCCTCTTCTCCCTGGATCCGACCAAAGCCATCGCCTGCAGGGTGGTCTGGAACGAACTTCCCATGGTCCGCACGAGTGAGCGGGACCGGCTGGAGCTACCTCTCTGGCCGGGCTCTCGGAAGCCCTCTGTCCCATGCCAATGATTTCCCTCTTGGCTTCCGGCAGGGTGCTCTGTGACTGTGAGGCCTATTTCTGTTCCTCCATCCGCTGGATCCCTAGACACCATCTGTAAGCAGTGGGCACTGTCCAGGGTTCTCTGCTCAGTGTCCCTTTCTCGTTCCCTTTGTTTAAACCTGTGACCCTCACACCCCTTCCTGTATTTTCATTAGTTGTCCCACGAAATCAGTTGAGTCCTGGGCCCAGGGGCTCCGCCCCTGAGTCTGGGGGAGGGGGCTTTAGCAGTGGGAGGGCTTGTGCACCCCCCCCCCCAGAATTCAAATAGTAGCACTCTGTTAGACATCTAGTCAGACCCTGTCACAGTGCCCAGGAATCATATCCTTCTTTGTGTACATCACATCCCCAGGCACATTCCTAGCCCTGATAAAGACAGAAATATAATAAAAAATTCTGCTCTAAACCGAGAACCCATGACACCTTAGTGAGCTTGATCTATTTGTATTTTATTTAAACTATGCATAATGAATGTATGAAAATCCCTGCCATTACCTGCTGTTGTTTAGGAGATCAGGAGGATACAACAAAACAACTGGATGGGTAAGGCAGGGGACAGGATTAAGACAACCCTCATTTTATTCCAAGCTCTGACACAAACTCTTTGTGTGACCTGGGACCTTGAGTGGCAGAGCAGAGCCCAAACCACAGGACCAACCTTCCAGGTGCACTGGCTGGATTGTCTGGAGCCCGGTGATGAACTGACTCTTCACTTGACGAACACCCTGATTATCCTCACGCAATGGGTTTGGTTTTCACACTATAAACAATTGGGTTAATCAGAGGTGGGACTAGCAAATAGACATAGCCCATGACAGTATGAAATAAGGGAGAAGATCTCTTCACAAATCTGTGTATCACAGACAAGCCAATCCCAGGCATGTAGAAGAGCAGGACAATGCAGACATGGGAGACGCAGGTGTTCAGGGCCTTTAGGTGCTCTGCATGGGACACGATTCTCAGCACTGTTTTGAGGATAATCCCATAGGATAGGAGGATGAGCAGCAAGTGCAACCCCACTGAAGAAACTGTTACAAAGAAGCCATTGATGATGTTGACTCTGATATCAGAAAAAGCCATCGTCATGACCTCCAGGTTCAGGCAGTAGGAATGGGAGAGGATGTTGGCTGGACAGTATCAGTATTGTTTCAGGAGAATGGGAAGGTGGAAGTTTAGAAATTTAGAAACACCCGTCTTAGCAGAGACACCAGTCCCATCCTGGCTTTTTTGGGTATTGCTAAGATGGAAGCATATCTCAGTGCATTACAAAGCGGTCAAAGGCCATGGACAAGAGCAGAGAGGATTCAGTGAATGTAAGCGACTGGATGAAGAACAGCTGGGAAAAACAGGCATTGTGGCTGATTTCCCTAGAGTTAAACCAGAATATAGCCAGTGTTGTCGGCATAGTGGATATCGATCAACCAAGGTCTGTGAAAGTCAACATGGAAAGGAAAAGGATTGGGTTCATCAGGGGAGGGACTATCATGTAGACATAGCTCATGACAATCTGAATGAAGGAAGAAAAGTGCTTCCCGAATCTGTGTATCTCTGACAATCTGATCATTTGCGTGTAGAAGAGCAGAACAGTGCAGACATGGGAGATGCTTTTGATACGGTCTCTCACAATATTCTTATCAGCAAGTTAAGGAAGTATGGGTTGGATGAATGGACTATAAAATGGATAGAGAACTGGCTAGAGCATAGGGCTCAACGAGTAGTGATCAATGGCTCCATGTCTAGCTGGCACCCGATCACAAGTGGAGTGCCCCAGGGGTTGGTACTGGGGCTGGTTTTGTTCAACATCTTCATCAATGATCTGGAGGATGGGATAGATTGCACCCTCAGCAAGTTTGCAGATGACACTAAACTGGGAGGAGTGGTAGATACACTGGAAGGTAGGGATAGGATACAGAAGGACCTAAACAAACTGGAGGATTGGGCCAAAAGAAATCTGATGAGGTTCAACAAGGACAAGTGCAGAGTCCTGCACTTGGGACGGAAGAATCCCATGCACAGCTACAGACTGGGGACCGACGAGCTAGGCAGCAGTTCTGCAGAAAAGGACCTGTGGTAACAGTGGATAAGAAGCTGGATATGAGTCAGCAGTGTGCCGTGGTTGCCAAGAAGGCTAATAGCATATTGGGCTGCATTAATAGGAGCATTGCCAGCAGATCGCAGGAAGTGATTATTCCCCTCTATTCGGCATTGGTGAGGCTGCATTTGGAGTATTGTGTCCAGTTTTGGGCCCCCCACTACAACAAGGATGTGGAGAAGTTGGAGAGAGTCCAGCGGAGGGCAACAAAAATTATTAGGGGGCTGGAGCACAAGACTTATGAGGAGAGGCTGAAGGAGCTAGACTTGTTCAGTCTACAGAAGAGAAGAATGAGGGGGGATTTGATAGCAGCCTTTAACTACCTGAAAGGGTGTTCCAGGGAGGATGGAGCTAGGCTGTACTCAGTGGTGGCAGATGACGGAACAAGGAGCAATGGTTTCAAGTTGCAGGGGGGGAGGTCTAGGTTGGACATTAGGAAAAAAATTTTCACTAGGAGGGTGGTGAAGCATTGGTATTGGTTACCTAGGGAGGTGGTGGAATCTCCATCTTTAGAGGTTTTTAATCTGTGGTTTGACAAAACCCTCACTGGGATGATTTAGCTGAGGTTAGTCCTGCTCTGAGCAGGGGGTTGGACCAGATGACCTCCTGAGGTCCCTTCCAACTCTATGATTCTATGATTCTATGCAGGTGTTCAGGGTTTTGAGGAGCTCCGCATGGGATGCGATACTCAGCACTGTTTTGAGGATCAACACATAAGATAGGAGAATGAACAGCGAATCCAATTCCACTGAAGAGACTGATACAGCTGAGCCATAGACACTGTGATATCTGAACAAGACATATTCATGACATCCTGGTGCAGGCACTAAGAATCAGAGAGGACGTTGGCATGACAGTATCGGAAATGTTTCAGGAGAATAGAGAGCGGGAACATTAGGACCACCCATCTTAGCAGAGACACCATTTTGGCAACCCTTGGTGGGATTAAGATGGAAACGTATGTCAGAGGGTTACAAATTGCAACAAAGTGGTCAAAGGCCATCAACAAGAGCATGGCGGATTCAATACAGGAAAGCAAGTGGATGAAGAACACCTGGGCAAAACAGTCATCAAAGATTATCTCCCTAGAATTAAACCAGAATGTGCTCAGTATTGTTGGCATCGTGGATATCGATAAGCAAAGGTCTGTGACTGCCAACATGGAAAGGAAAATGTACATGGGCTCATGGAGGTTTGGATCTGTTTTTATAATGAACAGAATGACTGAATTTTCTAATATGGAAGTAACGTACATTAAACAGAAGGGGATGGAAATCCAGACATGGATGTCTTTCAGCCCAGGTATTCCGGTGAGAAGGAACACTGCATATTAGAATACGGTGTCCTTTACAGTTGGACCCCAACTAAGGAAGATGAGCAAAAACATACTCTTGAATTTACACCACCGATAGGAAGATAGGCGTTACCAGACTGGATCGGACCTGTAGGCCATCTTGTCCAGTCCAATGGGGGCAGTACAAAATGCTTCCGAGGAAGGTAGAAGAATCCCTGCAATAGAGAGCTGTGAGATAACCTGCTCCCAGAGAAAATTTCCTCCCACTACGCACTAGTTAGACAAATTTCATGGTGTAAATCAGGGAAGTTGAAAGCTCCCCCATGACTTTTTAAAAACATGCTAAGTACTGTAATTGGCCAGGTTTAGAGTTCAGGAACATTGACTCCAGATTTACATGTGTAAATTTAATCAGAACAGGGCTCTATTTACTTTCACTTACCCAATACTACTAGTGATAAACTGCGACCCTCAAGATTAGCTCCAAGAGAAGATGAAGTGCATTTCCTGGCCAGTGTTGACTGAATCCAGTGAGGCTGATCATCCTACAGGCTTCCCTGTATCCTCACAGGGCCTCATCCTCTCCCCAAGCAAGGTTCTGTAGATATTTGGCAAGTTACAAGTGAACATAGACAGTTACTTCATCTTGGCAGGAGAGAGGATGGCATCACAAATTGTGAATAGAGCAAAGATTAGTTTTGCACTCATATGCAGTTGAGTGTGCAAGTCACTTCAGCCATGCTTGTGTAAGAAGTGATGGGCCTAAATTATATAATCTCCTTTTCTCCACCTCATCGCTACTCTTTGCTGAAACACAGACCAGTGGGTCTATTGTCTCATGACTTTTTGGAAAGTCTCACACAAGTATTGCAGTTATTGTGTGAAAGACAATGAATTTAAGTGGTAGAAACTACTTCTGGTCAGTTAACAGGAGACAGTTTCATGCAACTTCTCACTGAAGAAAAAAATAATACAATTAACCCATTGCAAAGAGTAGTTGGAATACCTCTGAAATACTTTCTAAAGCAATGGCCATTAAGTAGTAGAGTTACCCCTGTTCCTTCCTGAACAGATTCCAACAACTGTGCTGCTGGCTTTCGATATACACGCATGTAATGAAATTTTCATTTGTAATAATTCTTCTAGTCCTGAAAAGATTGCAGCCTCTCAGCCCTCATTCAAACAAAAGTCTGGGAAATACTCTGCAACTAGTAGCTCCTCTATCCTTGGGTCAATAGCTGACTGATTCCCCTTAGGGTCTGTGATGTCAATCTGCAGCCTCTATCCAGAATGGGATCAGCATATACAATATTCATTCCCTGGCCTCTCACTCTCTAGTACACTGGTTTTCAACCTTTTTCATTCCCAGACCCCTACAAAATTTCAAATGAAGGTATGGATACCTTTGGAAATCTAACACATAGTCTGGAAACCCCTAGAGGTCCGTGGACCACAGGTTGAAAACCACTGGTCTAGTACAGAGTAACCCCAGCACCTGTTCTTCAGCTACAATTGGGGTTTGCGGGAAGTGGGTTTAAAAGTGAAATGCATGAGTATTCATGGAAATCAAACTTCATTTCACACATGAAAGTTGTCTATTGCTCTCTCTCTCTCTGACTGTCTATGTACTGTATTCATAAAATACATGCCACCCTGGAACGGTATTGTGACAGCCATGGAGCTGAGCTGCCATAATTATGAATGTGTATGTTAAACCCAATTCTTGGGTTGATATGGCTGTATTGGGTTAAATATCGGGATATTACCAGTATGGCTAGTCTTAGTTTAATAGCAGGCTGCTGGAAAACAAGCAGGAAGGGAAACAATAGCTCAGGAAAAGCCATCTCTCACTAAACGCTTCAGGGAGATTGAGACAAATCCTGAGCTTCAAGCTGTGAAGACCCCATTTCTGGGCTTCAGCCAAGTTACACAGCTTGTTTTCCCAGTGCTGGGAGACTGTCTACAGATGGGGCAGCTCATGCTGAGAAGCTCCTCACACTAACACACACACAGACACCGCTGGGGAAGTCAGAAAATGCTCCGCCTACCTGGGTTCCCATCAGAGTGGGAGGGCTTCAGAGAGATGTACAGACTGTTGTTTTAAAACCCGTTTATTCTCTCCTGTGATGCTTTATTCCTACTGTTCAGAAAAAAAAACAGTACTTTAGTTCAGGAAGGCTGGCTGGTCACTCTTCTCACCACAGGTAACAGACTCCAAAAAGGTGGGAGAATCATGGTATTCTACACTAGGAGAAGGAAAGGGACGAGGCTGACAACTAGCACTCGGAGACCAAAGAGGACACAGAGATGCAGGTAGCACTGTAATTTTGAGGGATTTTTACAGGACAGAAATGCTGGAGTCAGGAAACAGAACTATTCCATGTACATTATCTGATTTGCTACCACAAAGCAACACAGCTCTGAATTCTTGCGTTCACAATCCAGTCAGAAAATAAAAGCATTGAACATGAATTTGCTGATGAAATTTAGAGGAGCAAATAAACCTGAGGTGATTTGGGAACTACACACTGATATTCCACAGGCTCTTCTCAGTCCCAGAGCACACGGCACCTCTGGAAATGGGACCCATTGAGAAATCCTGTGTCGGGGCATTGGGGTTTTCACACTCCGAGCTCCCTTTGAATCTGGGGTTTCTGTGTACCTGGAATGATCCCCTGTGAACCACGGGCACATAAAGTGGAGGGTCCCCCAGCTACCTAGTGCTGCCTTCTCTCCAGCTCCTGTCACTGAGTCACACCCACAGCCCAGCAGAGTCAGCTGCTGCTGCACAGAACATCTGCCCATGTAAACAGCTGGCAGCGTTTACCCTTCCCTTGGCGTTCGAAAGATTTAAAGACACAGACACTTGTCAACGTACCCAATGCTTGTGAGAAGGGAAGCAGCTGCCAACAGAGATCTGCAGCCTAACGGAGAAGGAGTCAGCGGAGACCTTGCACGGTCAGCAGGCAGTGTCTGCTCAGACAGGCTGCAACTGTCCTTATGGAGCATGTTTGGGGCCACCTGGGATCCTCAGCAAATTGGTTCAGTGTGTGCTAGCTTTAACCCCATTATGTCCAATGGCAAACTGCAGGAAGCCCAATCACAGGGGATGCTCAGTGATACAACCACCTGGACTGCAGCACGAGCCCTGCCGCAGGATCTATTCCTGCCATTCAGGTTGTCATCACTGTGTGTACGGCTCAGAGGAGTCACAGGGCTCAATCGAGGGTGGCCAAGTGGTACTGATGATGTTATTACAGCTGTAACCTCGCTTCAATACAGTAAATCAGATTAATAATAGTTATGTAGGGTCAGATTTCTCCCCGATAGCTCCCTTTCCTGCATTGCAAACCCAGGGTGCAGGTTGGAGAAGGAGGATTCCACACAACTCCTACCTGGAAATTTCCTTCACATTGTTCCACTAGGGCAGGTCCCTTCCCTTCTCCCTGAGAAATATAGGAGGGGACCCAGAATCCATGGATTCCCTAAGTTATGCACAGATCTGAGCTATCCCCTGATAGCCAGGCCTTCCCACCCACAATCTCTGTCCCTCCACAACTGCTCTAGGACCATCTCCAGCTCCCTGAGAGCACAGGTTCATCGGAGGTGTGTTACTGGGGCCTGTCACAGTAGCCACTGCCCACAGGATCTGCTGAAGGTGCCGTTGTAGAGGATGGAAGGGGATGGATGGAAATGGAAAGGCTGGTTAGAGTAACTGGTGAGGCATAGACTGGGTGGGAGGTTTACACCTTTCCATACCCAGAGTACAGCCGTAGATTCAGTCAGTGCAAGATTCATTGCTGTTATGAGAAAGAGGCAGATGACAAGACTCCAATTTCTTTAGGGGATATGGGCAGGGCCATGGCAACTGAATTTTCATTGGAAAATGATCAGTTTTCTGTGAAAACCCACCCCCAAAAATGGATGAAAAGGAAACGTTTTACAGTGGATTAAAATGTTTCATTAGGGAAATTCCTCAGTTTTCCAGCCCAGCTCTAGTTCAAACCATGAGCTTCTGTCATTTATGCCACAGGACCACACATCTCTGGTCACCCAGAGCAGGGTGTTGTAACAGTGGAACCCTTCTCCGCTGGTCTCATTGAGGAGCAGTTAGGACAAACTTGAGCGATGTTGCAACCCCATGCGCCCACTGGCAACCCCACTCACTCATGGGATCTCAAAGCCACCCACTCAAAGTTGGCCTTCTGGCTCTGCTCAGCTTCAATGATACAAACAATGCTACAATTCCTGAGGACACAAAACAGATACAATGAGCACAGAAGGAACGCCAGCCAGACATGGGCTGCTTTGAGACCTGGGACTCCAATCGAGATGAATGCGGAAGCACTGAAGCTGCTGTTGTTGGAAGCTGAGATGGGTGTGATGTGATGCTATTGCCTTTACAGAATCATGGAATGAAAACTATAGTAGTTATCAGCATCAGATTGAGTGTTATCAGAATCAGTTCTCAGTGTCTCTAGGGGATATATAGTCTGCAAATATTTCCCAGTACATTGCACCAGTAGTGGCAGCTGTAGGCACTCACATTGAAACAACAGACAGCCTAATGTCAGGGGTGTTACTATTTGGATGCTTGACAGACGTGATCTTAGGGTCTCCCCTGCCCCCCTCCTCAGAGTATTTGAGCACCCTGAACATATTAATTTTCCTTCCACCTCTGCGAGGCAGGGTAGGGCTATAATCTTCTCATGCATAGGCTCAGAGACAGTCTCATGCTTTTCCATAGTCACACAAGACAAGGGAATCAAAGCCAGCTCTCCTGAGCAGCAGAGCAATGCCCAAACCACAGGACCAGCCTCCCAGTGGATTTTCACTCCCACAGAGCTGCCCTACTGCAACTTGAGACCATTGCTCCTAGTTGTGACATCTTCTACCACTGAGAACAGTCTAGCTCTTTCCTCCCTGGAACCCCCTTTCAGAGAGTTAAAGGCTGCTATCAAATCCCACCTCATTCTTCTCTTCTGAAGACTAAACAAACCCACTTCCCTCAGCCTCTCCTCATAATTCATGTGTTCCAGCCCACTCATCATTTTTGCTGCCCTCCACTGCACACCCTCCAATTTGTCCACAACCTTTCTGATGACTGATTTTGGGAGCCTCAGGACTGGAAGGGATTGTTGGGGCCTGGTGTGTGGCAGAGTTGGGCACCTCGTGATGGCAGAGAGGGGCAAAAGAGTCAAAGATGGAGGAGAGTGAGAAATGGTGAGAATCAACAACCATACTGATGAAAAATAGTGCATATGAGACGCCATCAGTGCTGGTGGACGGGAAGTCATGGAAAGGCTGAGTGACAGGGTGTGTGGGGGTGGGGGATAATGGGTGATGACGCTGAAAGAGATTAGGTGATGGTCGGAGAGAGCAGTGCTTGGTGATGGAGTGATAAGACATCAGTTGTGGGGAACTTCTCAGACTGTGAACTGCCACAGGGCTGAGCTCAGCCAAATAGGGGCAGGGCACCCTTGATTAACGAGGAGACATCCTTTCCCCCTCCTGTCATGGAGGTTAAAAGTCAGTGGCCCCAGATGATCACATTCTGCAAGTGTATTTTCCCATTTTGTCACGAAGCTCTTTGGCTTTGACCCCATAAATGATGGGGTTGAGCATGGGGGGCACAAGGAGATAGAGGTTGGCCAAGAGGATGTCAACATGGGCAGCGATGCCCTGACCGAATCTTCGTGTCAGGGCAGAGAAGATGAGGGGAGTAGAAGAAATCAGCATCACACAGATGTGGGGTGTGCAGGTGTTGAGGGCTTTTCGGTTGGCTTTTTTGGAGGAGATCCTGAGGACGGCCCTGATGATCAACCCATAGGACAGACCAACAAGTGTCATGTCGAACCCGATGTTCACTAATAATGCCACCAGGCTGTACATCCGGTTGACTGTTGTCTCCCCGCATGAGATCTTCACTACAGTGAGGTACTCACAGTACGTGTGGGAGATAACGTGGTTGGTGCAGAATGGCAGCCTCCGCAGTAGCAGAGTCATGGGCAAAACCAAGAGCACAGCTCGTATCAAACCCACTAGCCCTAGCTTAGCGATTCGTGCGTTGGTGAGGATGGTGGCGTATCTCAGAGGGTTACAAATGGCGACATAGCGATCGAAGGCCATTATCACGAGGACGGCTGAGTGTGTATTACTAAGCACGTAAATGAAGAAAATCTGGGTGATACAACCATCCACAGTGATGCCTTTGGAATGGAACCAAAATATGCACAGTGCCTTCGGTGCAATGCAGGTAGACTGGCCAATGTCTGTGAGCGCCATCATGAAGAGCAGCAGGAACATGGGCTTGTGCAGGGTCTGCTCTTTGCCAACAACAAACAGAATAGTGAAATTTCCCAGCAGGCTGATAATGTAGAATGCAGAGAAAGGGATGGAAATCCAGATGTGAGCAGCTTCCAGCCCCGGGATGCCGTTTAGGATGAATGTTGACGGGTCAGAGGGGGTGAGGTTGAAAGCCTCCATGAGAGGATCTCGGCACCAATCAGGCTCAGAAATGCTCAGGGTGCCTGTGAAGGGAGAGAAACACAGTGAGCGGAGTTAGGCACTTGTTAAGAAATACCATCGTAAATATTTTATAGTTACTAACAAACTAGAAAGGGGGGTGAGCAGTGAGGTGGCAATATTATTCCCTCTGTTTGGCACTGATGAGGCCACATTTGGAATACTGTTTCCAGTTTTCAGCTCCCCACTAGAGGAAGGATGTGGACAAATTGGAGAGAGTCCAGCAGAGGGCAATGAAAATGATTAGGGGTCTGGAGAACATGACTTATGAGGAGAGGCTGAGGGAACTAGGCTTGTTCAGTTTGTCGAAGAAAAGAACGAGGGGTATTTGATAGCAGCCTTCAACTGCCTGAAGGAGGGTTCCTGGAAGAATGAAGCTAGACTGTTCTCTGTGGTGCCCGACGTAAGAACTAGAAGCAATGGTCTCAAGTAACAGTGGGGAGGTCTAGGTTGGATATTAGGAAAATGTTTTTCCCTAGGAGGGTGGTGGAGCACTGGAATGGGTTACCTAGGGAGGTGGTGGAATCTCTACCCTTAGAGATTTTTAAGGCCTGGCTTGACAAAGCCCTGGCTAGGATGATTTAATCGGGGTTGGTCCTTTTTGAGCAGGGAATTGGACTAGATACCTCCTGAGTTCCATTCCATCCCTAATTTTCTATGATTCTATGAGCTGCAGATGGCACCAAATTATTTAGGCCATAGTCCGGTCAAGAGCTGTCCTCAGAGGGAGCAAACCAAGCATACTGATAAGAGATGATGTTCAAAGTCAGTAAGTGCAATGTATATGCCCATTGGAGAAAAAATCTTTATTCTGCCTTGTTAAGGGACAAGGGTAAGCAGAGACACTGAGAAGCAACCCAGTTGCTAACCAAATACTGATAAAGTTTGCAGATCCCACAAAAATCAGGAGATTGTAAATAATGAAGAGGACGGGTCATTGATTCAGAGCAATCTGGATTGGTTGGTAAACTGGGTCAAAGCAAACAATATGTGTTCTAGTATAGCTCTGTAGATGTATGTGTCTATGAAAAAAGAAGGAAGATGATACTTACACAATGGGAGACTCTATCGTGGGAAGCAGTGACTCTAAACAAGATTTTGGCAGCGTGAAGGAATAATTAGCTAAACATGAGTTCCCACTGTGAGTCTGTGGCCAAAAGAGCTAATGTGATCCTGGGATGATAAACAGGGGCATCTCAAGTTGAGGTAGAGAAGTTATTTTACCTCTTTCTTTGGCACTGTGCAACTGCTGCTGGAATAAAGTGTCCAGATCTGGTGTCCACAATTAATGGTGGATGTTGATTCACTGACGCAGGGTCAGAGAAGAGCCACAAAAATGTTTTAAGATTGTAAATCCTGCCTTACAGTGATATACTCAATCCAGTTAATTCAACAGAGATGGTTAAGGGGTGACTTGATGACTGTCTACATGTACCAACACAGAGAACAAATGATGAATAATGGGCTTTTCAGGCTAGTCTAGAAAGGTCTAACACCATCCAATGGCTGGAAGTTGAAGTTAGACAAATTCTGACTATAAATAAGGTGTGCACTTTTTAAATGGAGACAGTAATTAACCATTGGAGTAATTTACCAAGGGTCATGGCAGAGTCTCCATCACTGAGAATTTCTAAACCAAGGTTGGATGTTTCTCTATAAGCTCTGCTCTAGGAATTCCTTTGGGCAGGTCTTTGGTTGTGCTATACAGATCAGACTAGATGACCACAATGGTCCTTTCTGGTCTGGGAAATTATGAACACATCCCTACAGCATGCAGACGTCTGCTGGAGGTATTTTGCATGGAAGCTGGTGCCTGAGTTTACTCAAGGCATTTTTTAAATTTTTTTTTTGTTTCTGACAGTGCTGAATTTAGCCCCAGGGGAAAAAGTCTCAGACTTTGGAGACTGGAAATTGATACTCAAGTCGGTTTTTCACATGGCTTAGACATCCTGTGAGACGTGGCATGGATGAACATTTTGGATGAGAAAAATACTGACGTGACCCCATAAAATCTCCGCCCTGAGGAATGTATGTACAACTGTTCCCATTGGTGGCTTACAGAGCTGGCTAACAAATGATCCCAGAGAGTCCTGGATTTAGCGTCTGTGTCCCAGTAGCTCACTGTGCACCTTGGCATCTGCTACTCAGGGTGTGACGTTCTCACTGGAGAGAAACTGTCACTGATCCCCCCTTAGCTGAGGGACAGAAGGGACAGGGGCACCTCATCACTGCAGAGGAAGAGTTCGGGGCAGCTTGGGGTGGTTCGGAGGCTGTGGGGAAAGACTGGAGAAGATGCTGGCGCCCAACATAGTGTTGGAATCAGAGCAGCCTGGGAGGGGGAAGGCAATTATAGATGGAGTCAGATCCGATGGTAGATGGAGCCAGCTGAGGAGCAAAAATCAATGGTTCTTTCCACTGGGGAAATGCCTGAAGTTGATTACGATTCAACAACCATTAAAAAAAATTGGAAAAAAATGAGTAAAGGTTGTGACACTCAGGCTGCAATTCTGTGGCTCGCCAGGGGAAGGAGACCCTGAGACCTGCTCAGACACACTCGGGGCCAGGAAAGCTTCCAGCACTGACCTGGGACCAACAATCAGGAAGAAAAATTGAATTTCAGCAATGCTGTCCATCTGTCCGTGTATCCTCCAACGCCTGCCTGCAAATCCCCCAGTGCTGCCTGCCTGTCCGTGTACACCCCTGTCCTCACATCCACACCCCCCAGCCCTGGCACACAGTGATCCCACTCACCCAGGACCAACACCAGGTGCCGGACACACCACACAGAGACACCTTGTCCAAATATCTACACAGCCTGGGTTCAACTCTGTGCCTGGCTGTGCCGGAGAAAGGGAGGATGGAGGAGGAGCAGCCCACACAGCCTGTCTGGGGGTGAAGGGAACCCCAGCAGCAGCTCAGCATATGCAGGGAAGGAGAGAGTGACAGACCCGAGGGGAGAGGAGAGAGTGCTCTGCAAACAAAACAGCTTGTTCTATTATATAAGTGAGATAATGGTACAGTGATGTTTAGTAGGGCATAAATGGATTCCATCCTGTTAGTTTCTTGAAATGAGCTCTTTCCTGAAACTTGTACTATTGAACCTAAACATATCTTGAGAAATTCTCATTGTCTGAGTGAGGAATGTATGTGCAGGGCATAAAAAGACACCGACCTAAACTGCTCTGACAACAGAAAGGGGATTAAAGACACTGACTGCCATCCTGCCCCTGAAGGCCGAAGAATACCTATCAAGGACCCTAAAGTACAGAAGGAACCAACGTGGGAACAAAGAAAGTTCAGAAATAAGAAGCTCGTCATGCTTGCAATTAGCTGGTAATTAACAACTATACTGAACCCAGAGGCAGCATGACACAGCAAGGCCCAGAGACTGACATGAGAGCCAGCAAGTATCAAAGATGGGTAAAAACATGGAAACTTTGGGTTTCATTCTGCAATTGTCATCTGGAGCATCGGATTCATGACTGACAGAGGCCCGGCTCCCTCCTCGTGCCCAGCCTAATTGGCCACTAGGCCGGCTCGAGCAACGCATAAAAGGACTGTTCATTATATCACAGCAGTTTGCAGAACTTTATGAATGTGTGTGTGAATGTGACAGCTTTTTGATATTCTTACATGTACAATAAATGTGGCATAATGCCTTGTCCCCTGAGTAAGATCCTGCCAGTCTTTTCTTTTACAAGTATAACAAGAGAACGTGAAGACTAAAATGAACCAGCTCAAGTAACTCTTCCCCAAAACGACACAAAGCTTTAGTATATACCTGCCACTGAGAAACCCAGTCACAACTTCCTGTTGTTGTTTTTCCATGTAGGCAATTGCTGAAGTTGCTACAAGGCTGTTGTGGAATTGGTCACAGGAGGAGGGATGGGCTGGTTGGAAGAAGGTGTCAGAGACAATCTACTACAGTGTGTCCACATTACATTACAGTCTGAGACACCCCCTACCTCAGGAGATTGCAGGAGGCCTAGTTACACCTCTTTGGTGTGTGAATTAGGCAGGATGTCCATTCCTTATTTCGCCCTGTTTCAGGACCCTGTGGCACTGCCATCTGGTTACTGCACGTCTCGCCCCCCACACACACTGTGTGTGCCTGGATCTCCCGCAGTGAGATTTCCAACACTGCCTGGTTTCCTCTAAGTCAGAAATATCCTTTTCTTTTTACTGCATTTTGGTGTTTCTCATCCTTTATGGAACCAGAGAGGCAGGGGAACACACAGAGCAGACTCCCCACAAATTTTTACTCCCATTGTTTTGAATCTCTAAGCTGTGAGTTTAAGATTTCAGCTACTCTCCTCTCAGTTCTTCTCTGATCCAGATGAGCTCACCCATCCTTAGAGGCCGCAGGAGGACTCCAGTAGGTGTCACTGGAGGCTCGTGGCCGGTGAAAATCAGGTCTTTTATTTAAGTCCCTAAATATGGGTTTAGGGAGAAATCCTGGCCCTGACGGGAGTTTTGCCATTGATCTCAATGGGACCAAGATTTCACCCTTAGTGTGTGTTACAGGGTCTTTTGAAAAGAGAGAAATTTATCCGGGTGGAGTGATAAGGAGCGTGTATTCGGTTACAGCTTCTAATTCACTCGTTCCCCTTTGTCACCCGCGTCCAACACAGTGAGCCTTGAGTTCACAACTTCACAACTTTTTATCTACAATAATATGTAAACACACACACTTCTACAGCGCCCCATAAATCCATGTTTGGTGATATAAATGGTTATAAAATTAATATTAATGGATTGGGGAGGCGTATAATTATACCCGCCCTCTTTGTTATTTCCCACAAAACTTGCATAGCAGATACATTTATCTTAACAGCAGGAATGACCATGAAGTCCCTTAATAACTAGCTACAGGGGAAGAACTAGGGGGAGAGATCCCGAGCCTTCTCTAACAGGCATGCTGCCTGGGAAAGAAGAGAGAACAGCCTCTGACCACATTCTTTGTCCAGGTGGTGAGGGGAGGAATGGTGTTGGGCGCGGGGAGCGGGGAACATAGCCTCCCCATTACCATGGTGCCTATTAGGCAGGTTTGCCCTGTTCTGGACACTGCTAGAAAGTTGCTCCGATTTGCTCTCTCCTTCCCTAACTTCAAGGCTAGAAAAGTGCTGTGGTTTGCACATGATTCTTGCTCGTGTAGTACATGGCCTTCTCAGCCCAAGTCAGGGATCCCATGGAGCACAATTGGTGTCCAAAGGCTGGGCCCAACTCCCAGATCCCAGCCCAGCGCTGACATCCTTTGTTCCTGCACCCACAATTCTGTTAAGGTGCTGAAAGAGTCTGAAGGAAGATCCCCAGTTTATGTGGTGTGCTGAGACAGGGCATGATAGATGGGGATTTCAAAACACAAGAGCCCTGATTTTGTTTAAATCAGTGATGCCAGTGACAATCTGGAGTGAGCCGCTGAAGGCAGAATGTGAGATCAGTATCTGGCCAGTCTGTAAAGCCCTGTGTGACCCATTCGTGTTCTGAAATCTCGGGCATCACAGATACCCACGACAGAAGTTCTGGCTACACATCTTAACCTAGCTACATGTCTTAACCTGGCAATAAAGTTGCTGAATTGGAAAACTTGAGACAACCAGAGAAAAAAACCAAACAGAGCAAAAAAAGGAAGATACTAAGTCAGTTAAAAGGCCACAGTGAGAGACAAGGAAATGATCTTAAAAACAAATATTTGTCTAAACGACTTACAATAAATCTTTAGTTCCAATTTTAAATCCCTTCATGTTTCTGACAGCACTAAACAGTTCAAGTCTCTGTGCTGGAGAATTCCTGCCCAGATTGTTCTTCATTTTAACTCTTCCAAAGCTCTTAGCACTAACTATATTGCAGGCAACTCACCCAAATCCCATGCAGCAGAGAGAGGAGGTCTCCTTACTGCGACCCGAGAATGAGTGTACGAATCTCACGTCTGACACTCACAGTGCTGGACAGGGACCTTTATGATTCCCCCATACAGTCCCAGTGGAGTCTCAGGTCGGTCAGGACTCCGGGACAATTCCCTGCACTCCGTGAGCAGTGGGAACAGCAGAAAACAGACCCTGGAGAATTTCAGCCAAAGAGCCTCCCCCGAGAGTGAAGAAATGATTCACCAATAACAGAGCCTCAGATTGTCAAGGGAAACTGAGTCTTGCAGACTTGCTAGAGTTGTCCTGCACTGCTATAATCCCAGAGAGAAAAGAAGAGCCAAATGTTAGACGTGCTCATTTCTCTATCAGCGTTTCTGTGCTGCTGCTCATTGTCATAGAACCTGCGCACCTGCTGCTACTCCCGGCTGATGAGCCCGGTGCTGAATCAGTGAGAATGCGACGTGCATGTGGACAGGCTCTTGAGCGTCCTTGTTTCAAACGTAGAATTTTCACAAAGAGTAACACTCCCTCCCATCCGCTAGCCTGTCTAACAGAGGGCAGCACAGATTGCCCCAGCTTAGTCATAAACCCCTCAGGGTGCAATATCCTGCCATGGGGAAGTGCAGCTTCCTGAGTCCCCTTCAGTGATCAGCACGTGCCCTGTAGCCTGTGGACTGACGGCCTTTGTCTCTTTATCCCAGCTACAGTAACTGCACAGGCTATTATCACGGTGGGGAGGGTGCAGGGAGATGTTCAGAGGTGAGTTAGGTGCCCATTGTCCAGCCACATTCAAATGGAATTCTTTGTTAAGAAAAGCTGGTTACTTGCCATATTTGCTATTCTCTCTGCACATCACTATTGTTTGTTCCTGAGCCCTTAATAAGGTTTCTTTAAAACACAGCCAGCTGTCTTGAACTCCTTTCCCCCTCATATGAGCCTCCCAGGGGTTACTGCCCATCAGCTCCCTGAGGGAATCAAAGTCTGCTTTTCTAAAGTCCAGGGGCCGTATCCTTCTTTTCTCCTTTCTGCCTTTTGTCAGGATCCTGAACTCGACCATCTCATGGTCACTGCTGCCCAGGTTACCATCCACTTCTACTTCCTCTGCCAATTCTTCCCGATTAGTCAGGCATGATTTCCCTTTACATAAACCATGTTGAGCTGTCCTGTGCCCACATCTTCCTG
This sequence comes from Emydura macquarii macquarii, assembly GCF_026122565.2. Lineage (NCBI taxonomy): Eukaryota > Metazoa > Chordata > Testudines > Chelidae > Emydura > Emydura macquarii. The sequence goes on along the minus strand of NW_027132019.1, from coordinate 253,558 downwards.
TTTTTATTTATCAATCTCCTCATGACAAGTTCTAGATAAGAGCTAGGTTTTATTATTATGTCCTGGATGAGGGACCCCTAGGCCTGAGTCTGTTGTCATGACTCCTGTGTGTGCGACCCTCACTCACACACACAGCTCTGCTCTGCCTGGGAGCAGCATGGTGGCTGGGGGGTTCTCAGCAGGTGTGTTGTGTGCAGAGCCATGCAGGGGGCGGGGGACTGCCTAAATGGCTCCTCTTGGGGCTCCTGCTTTAATCCAGTCTCTGTCATGCCTGGTTGAGGGCACAGAGAAGGGTGAGCGGCCATGCTCCTGGAATAGCCACTCTCACAGCTGGTGCCGATCTCATGGACCATGCAGCAGCCAGAATGCTCAAGAAGGGCCAGGACTGCAATTGAAAAACAGCTCTGCAGCTTTTCTCATAGTCTCTGGGTGTTTAACCAGAGACAGGACAGTGACAGTTCATGTACAATGACACAAAACATCCACGTTTCTTCTCTGTACTGACTGTATCCACAGCAATTCTGAGGCGTGAGCTGACACTGATACGACTCTTTATGCGATAACATCCCACCCATCTCCTGGCTCTACACAAACACAGTCACTGTGTAAATGCTGCTGCCTGTCTTGGGCCCGTTCCCCCAGTGCACTGTCCTCCCTCATCTCCCATGCCACCAGCAATGGAGCTGGGTGATGAAACAACACGTCACTTAATGAACACCATAATAATTCTCACACGAATGGGTTTGGTTTTCACACTGTACATGACTGTGTTCATAAGGGGAGGAACTAGCAAATAGATGTTGCCCAGGACATACTGAAGCAAGGGAGAAGAGCTCTTCACAAATCTGTATATCACAGACAAGCCAATAACTGGCATGTAGGAAAGCAGGAAGATGCAGACATGGGAGACGCAGGTGTTCAGGACCTTGGGGTGCTCTGCATGGGATGCAATGCTCAGCAGTTTTTTGAGGATCATCACTTATGATAGGATGCTGAGCAGAACATCCAGCCCCACTGAAACTAGTGGAACAAAGAAACCATAGATGATGTTGACTCTGATATCAGAACAAGCCATCGTCATGGCCTCCTGATGCAGGCAGTAGAAATGGGAGAGGATGTTTTCTTGACAGTATCGGTACTGTTTCAGGAGAATGGTGAGTGGGAATATTCGGGCCACCCCTCTTAACAGAGACCTCAGTCCCATCTTGGCTATTCTGGGTGAGGTTAAGATGGAAGCGTATCTCAGCGGATGATCGATTGCAACAAAGTGGTCAAAGGCCATGGATAAGAACATGGATAATTCAGTGAATGTGAGCAAGTGGATGAAGAACAGTTGGGCAAAACAGGTATCGTGGCTGATCTCCCTACAGTTAAACCAGAATATGCCCAGTGTTCTCAGGATGGTGGATATCGATAAGCTAAGGTCTGTGATGGCCAACATGGAAAGGAAAATGTACATGAGCACATGAACAGAAAAAGTGAATTTCCTCATATTGAAGTAACACATATTAAGCAGAAGGGGATAGGAAACCAGACATGGACGTCTTCCTGTCTAAATATTCCTGTAAGAAAGAACATTGCAGGTTGGAATTTGGTGTCATTGACAGCTTACATAATAGACTGGGAAAGACCAAGGAGTTTTGAATTTTACTTCCTGCAAGGAAAAATAAGAGGACACTAGATAATATTGAATGAGACATCATTCAGCAAAAATAGTCTTGGATTTACACCACTGATAGGAACATAGGCATTGCCAGACTGGATCAAACCTGTAGTCCATCTAGCCCAGTATTCAGTGGCCGGTAAGAGATGCTTTAGAGAAAGGTGGAGGAATCCCTGCAATAGACAGCTGTGAGATAACCTGCCCACAGCGAAAGTTTCCTCCTGACACTCACTGGTTAGACATATTTTATAATGTAAATCAGGAAGCTTTATAGCCCTTCCAAACCCTTTTTAAAAAAAGTCCCCATTACTGTAATTGGATTTTCTGGTTCCCCATATAAATAACCAGTCCCTCTTTGTATCCTACTAAACTCTTTGTCCCATTGATATCTTGTGGTTGTGAGTTCCACAGCCTGCTTGCGCACTGTGTGATTTTACAATTGTGACCTTCCCTCAAACACCCGCTCTGGCCCTCCACTTCTGAGTGTGGCCCATTGTATCATGTTTATACACATGAGAAGCCCATGGTAAAAATGGTCATTGTATTTCTCTTTCCTGCTTTGATGTTATTTATAAACGTGTTTCACTGCCTCATTTTTTTTTAAAATTTCTCCATCCCAGGAGCCCAAATTACACCACTGCCTCTTTTCAGGACATGGGATAAATTCTTAGGCCAGGTTCTGAGTTCAGGAACATTGACTTCAACAGTGTCACTCCAGATTTACATGTTGTAGCCTATAGGACTAGCCTGCTTGTTTGCATATATATATATATATATATATATGTGTGTGTGTGTGTGTGTGTGTGTATCTTTCCTTATGGATTTAAGTATGGTTGTTTGATTATAATAGAGTTATAGATTTATATTAAAGTATTTTAACTGTAATGCAAGGTACCCTACAGGCCACATCCTGTATGAAAGGTAAGGCAGTTTGCATACATATGTTCAGGACCTTTGGCACAGATAAGTAATGATGAGTAAAAGGATTAGATATATATGGTTGTAACCATTACCCTAAATAAGTCAGGAGGCATCAAAACAGAGGGGGTGGCTGTCACAGTTTATGGCCCAAGTAAACTTCACAGGTACACCACAGAACACACAAAAGGGTCAGAAATAACAAAGGTGAGATAAACGAACGGTCTGGAACCATCTGGAAAGGATGTGGTTATGCAATTAATACGCATGAACCTGCCAGCCTATAGAATAGGTGTACCCTGATAGTTTGGGGGTGACAAATCCAAATTTGGACTTGGAAGGAGGACCCATATTCTCAGGGTATAAGAAGGGGAAATCGTGCTCCTTGGGACGATCGATCATCAGCTACCCCTGCTTGAAACTTCTTTTAGTTAGTGTTAAGATTTTGTTCTTCGTTTATACTTAGCATTATTTGTAGTGTTAGTCTCAGTCTTATAGTTTTTAGCCCTCCAGCATTGCCTATTCTGCTCCCTACTCAAGAGTTGAGGAACCAGACATCTCTCTCTCAACCAGGTCATCAGGGAAGGGTGTGATTATATTAATCCAAAGCATATTATAGAAATAGATATCCTATGAGTCTCTAAATTAAGATTGCATTATCCATTATCCATTTGATTATTCATTTTCTTTATATCAGTCATTTGTCTATCATTTTATGTTACCTGAATAAAAGCTTGTAAAATTTATACAAATTTGCTTATCACTATGAACCTTTCTTTTGTGCACCCCGGGGTCCCTATAAAACTCTCCCGGAGCCTGGTTCTGGGACAAGAACCTCATTATCTTCTGATCAGATCAATTGGCGAGCCTATAACCCCATTCAAATTACTAAAACATCCGAAATCAGGCTACAAGGCAGCCAGGAGATTCAAGGAGTGTGTGACAGGAATTCTAGGTGTTTCCAGGTATTTGGAGACTCACCTGAGGTAAATTGAGCTAGAGAGCAAAAAGAGCAATCTTCTGTATGAGTCTGGCAGACTGCTTTGAAACACCGGAAATTTGATTTCCTTTGACTGTTTATTGGCAGTGGTCCCATAAGTATTGTTCTGTTCCACTATCGCATTTGTTTATGAGTAGTAATTAATCTTGCAAGAAAAATCGAACTGTTTAAAGTGACACATATGTTTAAGGGGATTTGGAGTGTAGGAATAGTATTGATATTAAGGTACCAGAAATGAATGTAATTGCAGTAGCACCAGGGCCCAGTGACCCACACTTTGAGGTGGCATGGGAGTGTATTTTTGCCTTATTTAAGCCGCCAGAAAGGCTGCAGTATTTTGAGTCCCTACAACTCTCCTGAGCTGTGCCCAGATCCATCTATCACCAGCTTACCCCGGCTGTTTGGTAGGCCCCAACTGGGTAAAAACCTCTTGATGAGCTAAGAGCACATTAACCATCGAGGGCAGAGAAGGGAACTCACCCCCACCCTTTTGTTCTTGGGACTTCTCTGAAGTAACTGAAATAAAATTGTTGAGACTGGTCAGGGTGTTATTTTTCTCCTTTTATTCTCTCTTCTTTTGTTATTGAAGGGACACCTTCAGATTGAGAGATAGAGATTTTAAAAGTTTAGAATATAATGGTTATTACTATAGTGTCTGAAAATTAGGCTAGCCAATAGAGTTTTATAGAGTTTAAGTTTGGAGTTTAAGTTCTTCATTTTGGATTTTAAGTAAGGTCATTTAGTGTTAAGATGAGTGAAGCAAGAGCTATATAGTTTGTGGGTGTCGACCACAGTACGTCTTTGGAGAATTATGCCAGGAAATACATTAAGGAACACAGAGAAGGTTTAGGACAACTAAGAGACAGTGGCATCATCTCTGAACATAGTAATCCATGAGGTTTTGTGAATCAGGTTTTTGATCAGAAGGTAGAACAAAAGAAAAGAAAGACTAAAGAGGTGAAAGGAATTGCTGTAGAATGTTTGCTGACAGCTTGTAGTTCACTTGGGCGGAAACTGAATAAGAAAATAGAGTTACTTAGAAAAGCCCAGCTAACTTTGGAGGAGAAAAAGAAAACTAACCGGAAGTTAACAAATTGGCTAAGTGAAGTTTCAGAGAACCGATTAGCTATTTTTAAAAAAGGACAGGAGTTGGGGAACACTTTAGAGCGAAGTTGGTATCAGGTGCAGGAAGCAGACAAGAAAATTCGTAGCTGGCAGGAACAGGCAGCTGCCAGCATAAGATCGCTAGATGACTATAGATCAGAGCGTGGTCGGTTGTTAGACTGAATCAGTGAGTTGGAAGGTCTACTAGATGGTTATGAATCAGAACATGGTCTGTTGTCATATCGAAATAGTGAGTTGGAAAAGCTTTGTGAGATGTCAGAGAGAGAGAAGATGAATCAGCCCACAGCATCGCCAGAGTATAGCAGGACTACAGAGACTTTGGCTGAGAGCTCCTTGAGAGAGAGAGTAAGCAGAGAGGTGCAGACAATGGCACAAGTAGTGAATGAGTTAGAGGACAATGGAGCATCGGTTCCTATCCCCATTGGTGTGGTAGAACCAACGGAGGTAAATCAACTTGCAGGACCAATGACTAGAAGTAGGGAGAGAGAGTTAGTTCAGTCTGACACGGTACCTTTAGAAGCAGAGTCGGAGGTTACGTCTCAGGAGTTGCAAGAAGAGTCAATAGAGGAAATTAGTGGTGAAGCAGTTGCAAGTGGTCTGTCAGAAGAAAAGGGAAGTCCTAGAATGGCACAGCAGGAGGAGGAGTCAGATGTCATCTCAGAGGAGGTGACTGGTGATGTACAGGATAAGACAGGTGGCGCAAAAGGGGAGGAGATATCTTCTTGTCCGTTAGCATCTGCTCTTGTGTACGGAATATGTATCATAGCAACCTTCAAAACTAAATCAGGAAATAAGAAATATGTACTGAACATAACTTTTGAGATGAAAGTTCAAGATCCAATTATTGATTATGATCACAACAATTCAATGCAGGATGATGTAATTCGTCCAGTGGTAGACCCAGGACCCACTAGTGGTCTTACCACAAAACTCATATCAATGGTATTGGTTAACCAAGTCTGATTCATGCATGTACCTGTAGTATTGAATCTGTCTAGTTGGTCACTGGGTGAATTTAGTTATTGCAAGCATACCAAAATGGCTTCTTTTTTCTCAGTGCTCCTTATAGATAAAGTTGCGGCTTACCAACAGCAAATGCAAGACATTACTCTGTTGGGAATGGGCAACAAATTCCATACCGTTAGACAGAAACACAGTTTAAATCCTCTTTGAATTTTGGGGTCTTTAACAGGACTATTCGGTTCAGGAATGTCAATCTGGAATCAAATGGATATTTGGAAAATTCACAGACACATAAATTATGTGTTACAGGGGGAAGTTTATCCAGGTAATCAACCCAATGTTTCAGGGAGTAAAAGGACTAGCTCAGGAGGAGTGATTCACAATTTATAATATGCATGACATAGCTCAATTGTTTAATGAAACCCAACTTAAAATTAATTAACTTTGAACCACTTTGAACAATGATAAGAAAAGGACCAATATCTAAGAAAGGAAATAATTTCCTCCTCATATGGAGAATATGTTACAAATACTATCACAGATACATTGCAAGCTCTAAAATTGGGGAAGGTTCCAGACCTAATCAAAGATAAATAATTACTAAGTTGGTATTGTCCTAAATGTTTTCAAGGGCTGAAAAGGGAGCGATCCACATGTTTGGATCTATGCCAGCATTTGTCATTGTGAGACATTTGTCATTTGTCAACAGTGAGACATATGGGATCTGTGACACCTCACCCCAACCGAGACAGTTGTTCTTTTTCGAAAGATTGTACAGCGGCACAATCCTTGTATGTCTCATTCACTATTTCTTTGCCGGTGTTTGACCCAGACAAGGATGTGCACAAGCAATTGGCAGCCATCCAGTCCATAGGTCACCTGGAAGATGAGAACGTGTCAATGTGCCTCCCGTGGTGGTCTATCACATTTCAACTCAGACCTGGAAAGTTCCACAGATGGTCTGTTGCTCTGAAAAAGGGCCTCAGTACATTTCTAGGTGTGATGTGTTTAAGACAGATACTGTCATGTGTGGATTACAGGGAGAATTACAAAACAAATCGTCCTTGTCATTCCTGGTGAGGCTGACGAAGTGGAGAACTCCAATGGAAAGGATGTCCTATGCTGTAAATGGCCAATTTTGCATGGTAACCAATCAAAGAAGGTACCACTATGATCTCTTGGAGTGTCAGGTCACAGACCCAAATTTTTGTTTTACTCCAAAGCAACCAGTGTTAATTGGAAATCAAGCAATTTCCCCTATCCCCTCTTTTGAGAACATCACTACCATTCTGTCTGACCCAGATTATCACGATTTAACTATCCAAAGTACACCAACCTTCCTTGTCTATATTCCCCCACCAGGGTTATCACTGAAATCATTATTGTCTCATAAAGAGACTCACCTCATACAATAATGATATGGATGAGGCCAAACAGGCTATTACTCAATTAATGGATGAAACCAAAGAACCTTCATCAGGCATCTTGGTAGAAGTTGGATTACAGGGATGCATTGTTGTACAGGGAATTGCAATAGGAATTATCTTCATTCTTTTAAGGACCAGAAAGGACCATAAATAACCAAGGTGAGATAAACGAACTCTCTGGAACCATCTGTTCCTGTGGGAAGGCTGGGAGCTATAGACTGTTTTGCCTGCCCCGCCCTGCCTGAGAGCCAGGGGCACCAGAGTGCTTGTCACCCCGCCCTTCTGAGGGCCAGGGCTAAAGACTTGTAAACTCGCACTGCTTATTCCCCTAAAGGGAGACACTGTGGCCTTCCTCGGAGCCTAGGCCCAAGGAAGGGTCGCGACGCCCCGGCCGGACCGTGCCACCGGCTTACACTAATATTGAAGTAATATATAGAAGAAGGGGATAGAAATCCAGACGTGGACGTCTTCCTGCCCAAATATTCCAGTGTGAAGGAACATTACAAGTTTGAATTTGGAGTCATTGACAGCTGACATAATGCACGGGGCAAGTCCAAAGTTACTAAAAAAGAAAAATGATGATATTTAACGAGAGATCATTCTGCTCTCAGTGCAAGACTTCAATGAGCCCACCTACAGAAGATAAGCAAAAATAGTCTTGGATTTACACCACCGATAGGAAGATAGGCTTTGCCAGACTGGATTGGACCTGTAAACCATCTAGCCCAGTATCCAATGGCCAGTACCAGATGCTTGCAAGGAAGGTAGAAGAAGCTCTGCAACAGAGAGCTGTGAGATAATCTGCTCCCAGAGAAAGTTTCCTCCTAACACACACTAGTTAGACAAATTTTATAATGTAAATGGGGAAAGTTGATATCTGCCCCAAGACTTTTAAAAAATATCTTCACTGCTCTAATTGTCCAACTTCTGAGTTTAGGAACATTGACTTCAACAGCGTCACACCAGATTTACATGTGTAAATTTGATGGGGAACCGGGCTCTATTAACTTTCACTTACCCAAATGTTCCCTGTGATACACTCTGACCCCCAAGAATTTCTCCAAGAGAAACTTCAGTGTTTTGCCTGGCCAGTGTTGAGTGAAGAGAAGGGTGATGGTGGTCAGGAACTCCCTCCTAAGTGGGATGAAGTCATCCATCTGCCATCCAGACCAGGAAACTAGAGAAGTGTGTTGCTTGCCTGAGCTAGGATTCAGGAAGTGACAGAGAGTTCCAAGACTCATCAAACCCTCAGACCACTACCCCTTCCTACTTCTTCACGTGAGCACCAATGATGGTGCCAAGAATGACCTTGAGCGGATCACTGCAGACTATGTGGCTCTGGGAAGATGGTTAAAGGATTTTGAAGTGCAAGTGGTGTTCTCGTCCATCCTCCCTGTTGAAGGAAAAGGCCCAGGTAGGGACCGTCACATTGTGGAAGTAAATGCGCGGTTACGCAGGTGGTGTCAGAGAGAGGGCTTAGGATTGTTTGATCATGGGATGTTGTTCTAGGAAGAAGGATTACTAGAAAGAGATGGGATTCACCTAACGAAGAGAGGGAAGAGCATCTTCACAGACAAAGGTAATTGGGGAAGTGGGACACCACGAGGAAGCAGAAGGAGGAGGGTGCAATAGGAGAGAGCTCCTGATTCGTACTGAGAAAATAGGGCAATCAGCAAGTTATTTCAAGTGCCTATACAGAAATGCAAGAAGCAGGAGGAATTGGAAGTCCTGGCACAGACAAGAAACTATGATATGATTGCAATAACCGAGACTTGGTGGGGTAACTCACATGACTGGAGCACTGTCATGGATGGGTTAAACTGTTCAGGGGCGAAAGGGTGGAGGAGTTGCACTGTATGTAAGAGAGCACTATGATTGCTCTGAGCTCCAGTATGAAACTGAAGATAAGCCAGTTGAGAGTCTCTGGAAACAACTACATAATTAATATAATTTATGCTCCATAATTTATGCTCCTTTCCATACCCAGAGTGCAGCCATAGACTAAGTCAGTGCAAGATTCATTGCTGTTATGAGAAAGAGGCAGATGATAGCACTCCAATGTCTTCAGGGGATATAGGAAGGGCCATGGCAACTGAATTTTCAGTGGAACATGATCAGTTTTCTATGAAAACCTACTCCCAAAAATGGATGAAAAGGAAATATTTTACTGTGGGTCAAAAGTTTTTATGGGGGGAAAATCCTCTGTTTTACAGGCCATCCTCAGTGTCTCTAGGGGGTTTACAGTCTGGAGATATTTCTCAGTACATTGCATCAGTAGTTGCAGCTGTAGGCCCTCATATGGGAACAACAGACAGCCAAATGTCAGGGGTGTTGCTATTTGGATCCCTGGCAGACTTCATCTTAGGGTCTCCCCCAGCCCCCTCCTCAGAGTATCTGAGCACATTGAATGTATTCATCCTCCCGCCACCTCTGTGAGGCAGGACAGGGCTATTATCCAATTGCAAAGAGGCTCAGAGATAGTTGGTGGCTTATCCACAGTCGCACAGTGCAAGGGAATGAACCCAGCTCTCCTGACATGCAAAGCAGTGCCCAAACCACAAAACCAGCCTCCCAGTTGGACCGGCTGGATTCTCTGCTCCCCCTGAGTTGCCCCACTGCAACTTGAGTCCATTGCTCCTAGTTCTGACATCTGCTACAATTGAGAACAGCCTAGCTCCATCCTCCCTGGAACCCCCTTTCCAGTATTTGAAGGCTGCTATCAAATCCCCCCTCATTCTCCTCTTCTGAAGACTAAACAAGCACAGTTCCGTCAGCCTCTCCTCAAAATTCATGTGCTCCATCCCCCTCATAATTTTTATTGCCCTCTGCTGGACTTTCTTTAACTTGTTTACATCCTTTTTGTAGTGGGGGGCCCAAAACTGGACACAGTACTATAAATGCGGCCTCACCAATGCCAAATGAGAGGAATAATCACTTTCCTCGATCTGCTGACAGTGCTCCTCACAATGTTAATAGGGATCCACTGCCCAGGTACCATGCACATGGTGGCTCGAGGAAGCCTTCTTGAACCATGCCGGTATTAGTGTAGCACTTTGAGAAGCCCCTGCCAACATTATGTCCTCTTCCTATTGAGGTATTAAAAAAAATTAAATATTTAATAACAAAGTCAAGCAACACTAGCAGTCCATGTTTACTTAACATTTTTTACACTACTTTAGTTATTTTAACACACCTGTACCCAAATTTCCATCTGTACATTTGGAAGCAATCAAGTTTTAATGGAAACCCCTTATTTCCTTTTATAATTTTGACTTATTGTTTGGTACTTAATTGATTCAAATTAGATTGTCCCTTTGCCTGCTGCCCGCATCAGTTATATATAATTAATTGTTTACAGACAATTATTTTAGGAAAAGGGCCCATTTTCCTTCAGAATAGCTGTAAAGACTACTGGGGACAAAAACATGGTAGTAGCCACTACCTGAGCCCTTTGTGTAATTTGTTTAACTAATAGGTTTTTACGCAATGTGACTGTACCAAATTATACATATATTTACCATATTGAATATTATCAAACCAATATATTTTTATAGCACTATTGCCATTTTACCATTTTTACAACTATTACTTTTTAAAAATTTCACAACATTCAACTGTTTAATTGTTTTTAACTTTTGATTAGGAGGCTGGAGCACAGGACTTGTGAGGAGAGGCTAAGGAAACTGGGCTTGTTTAGTCTGCAAAAGAGAAGATTGAGGGGGATTTGATAGCAGCCTTTAACTACCTGAAAGGGGGTTCCAGGGAGGATGGAGCTAGGCTGTTCTCAGTGGTGGCAGATAACAGAACAAGGAGCAATGGTCTCAAGTTGCAGGGCGTGAGGTCTAGGTTGGACATTAGGAAAAAGTTTTTCCCTAGGAGGGTGGTGAAGCACTGGAATGGGTTACCTAGGGAGGTGGTGGAATTTCCATCTTTAGAGGTTTTTAAGCTGAGCCTTGACAAAGCCCTGGTTGGGATGATATAGCTGAGGTTAGTCCTGCTTTGAGCAGGGGGTTGGACTAGATGACTTCCTGAGGTCCCTTCCAACTCTAATATTCTATGATTCTATGATAGTATTAACTTTTACAAAAGCTACCTTTAAACCCTCTTTTTTTTTAAATTACTTACTTTTGCATTTAATTAAACATATTTTAGCTTTATTATATTCTTATTTGCTGCCATAGCTTGAACATTTTACTGGCAACATAAGTATGTGATAGTAAACCCTTCATTCTTTTACTATATTTATCAGCCAATGTTTTTACTGAGCTACATTTGTAAGGTGACTTATTGTGATTGTAAAACTTGAGCCACCAAGTACAATGTTTGCAACACAGCTAGTTTAGTCTGTGGTTTGTTAAAAAAAACTTTTTTTTTTTACTTCTAAAGTGTATTGAAAATGCCCTTCATTAAAATTTCAGGGAAACAAAAATGCCAGCGGGGGAGGTGAAAAGCCACCAATTAGTTCTGTGAAATCATTTTAAAGTACAGGCTAATAGAAACAACATTCCTTTACATTCCAACTGCAGCTTTAACCCTTCGCTCTCAAACAAGAAGAAAAAGTGACAGGAAGGGGAGGGGGGAAAAGAAGCAGGGAAAAAGGGAGGGGGAGAAAGAAAAAGCAGAGAAAAACTTAGGAAGAAGTAAAACCTAAGCCAAAAAAGGTACAGAAAGCAACAGAAATCAGTGGGGCTCCTTAGAAGTGGGGCTCCTTGGAAATTTGCACCCCTAAGCCTTTATCCTGGCTCTGAGAGAAGAATGGGAGTTGCTGCCACAGCCACCGGAGTGAAACTCGGGGTGTCAGCAATCCTTGCCAGCTATCCCACGGCTGTGCTCCAGGATTTTTCTGCTAACATTCTTTGCTGATTAACTAGCTCCTCCAGATAAGATTGGCTGTCCCCATTTTGACAGACGCTGGGGCCCTCTTCTCCGTCCGACTGGGGACCAGTGAGAATTTGGATACCACAACAGTAGAAAAGATCAGTGTCGGGGGGGATTGGGAACAGTCATGATAGGACAAACAGGGTTATTGTGACTGAGTTTATCCTCATAGGCTGGGAAGGCACAGAGACTAGATGGAAGGGGAGGATAAAAAGGGGACAGGGTACAGAAGTTTGCTTTAAGGCATCCTCTTGACTCTTCAGGGCCAGGTTCTCTGACTTAACACAGTTAAAATTCTCCATATGGCTCTCAGTTATTTTAACCGCAAGCACACTGTGATGATTAACTGTGTGCTGCTCCTCCGTGATTTGTTGCAAGATTTTAACCAGGCTTCTAAGACTTGCAACTTCATTCCATAACCCAGACAAGCTCTCGGAGAGAGAGTTCACCAAAATAGCCTTTTCCTTGTCTTGGGAAAACTTGGATGTGAGGAAGGCTTCCACCCACCCCTGGATGGCTGGCCAGTCCTGACATCCCCTGGGAGACACCCCATCCAGCCCCCCACACTTCCCTACCAACTTAATATATTCCCTAACTGTGGTTACTATAAAGGGCCCATCCAACATACCCATATTCATGGCAAGGAGTGGTGATCAGGCTCTTTTCTCCCCTGTGATCCTGTTCATGATGCCAAATGTTAGAAATAACAAACAGGTTGTCCCTGGGGCGCACTGGGGGAGACGGAACCCTTTATTGCCTGCTCGTTCCACCTCAACGCTGCGAGTGAGCAACGAGGGGGTTACTTTACAATTCTTTTATCCGTAACAGTATGTAAATGTGTACATTTCCACCAACTCCCGATAAACCCTTATTTGGTTATATTGACACCTATAAAATGAATGTTAACAACTACATAATTAATATAATTACACCCGCTCCTGTTTGTTGTTTACAGGATTACCATACAGAGGTCAGGCACATCACCTTAAAACCTTTTAATTTTACCCTAACATTCTTTGAAGTAAAGGCATGCCAGGGGGAGAAGGAAGATAATGCTTTCTTCTCACCAAAAGACCTTGCACAGAAATAGCAATAGATATTTTATTAGACTCATTCCCAGCACAGATGGCCAGGAAGGGAGGAAAAGAAAAAAAAATAACAGAGTCTAACTAGAATTCTCACCAATTAACAGAAACAAGGTTTGCCCTCGCCTTGACCCCATTCCCTGTAGTTTAGGCCTAGCACTTGTCCCACTTTTAACTCTTTACTCTTCTATAGTGCTGTGTCTGGGCGACACCCTAGACAGGATGGCTGCAGCACTAGCCTGCTTAATGGCCCATTAAGGAAATTCACAGGTACAATGGGCCCAGGGGGAGAAGCCAAGGATATACCTGATGAGTCACCAGGACTTGCTCATGTGAGTCTGGACTCCATCTTATTCCTATAAAATTCCACAAGCAACATAGCAAAGGCCAAAGGACATAAAAGTCAGCTGCACCACATCCATTTTGTCTTCAGACTCCAGTCTACCTCTGGATCAACTCATCTTCAATTGAACTGAAGCTGTGAAACATAGGACTGAGACCCATCCAGGTGGTGGATGTATACCAGAGGGACTCTATAAGCCTGCAAACTCCCCAATTCCACTGGAAACCTGATGTATATGGACTTTCCAATAATTTGTATGTGTGTGATTGCGTTAATCCTTTAAAATTTCTCTTGTAGTTTGTTTCTTTCTTTTTATAATAAACCTTTAGTTTTATTTACTAAAGGATTGGCTGGCAGCATGGTATTTTGGGTAAGAACTAAACTTATATTGATCTGGTACTGTGGCTGACCCTTTGGGGTCAGGAGAAACTGTTTTGGTAAAGAGCATAGAGTTTTAAATAACTGATCTCTTTCCTAGACCTAGTGGCTGATTGGGAGCCAGAGACTGAAATGCAGTAAAGGGGGCTGTGTGTATTTTTATTTTGGCTTCTTGATAACCAGTGTGGGGAATCAGAAGCACTGTTTGTGGCTGGTTGGGAAGTCTGCCTTCAGTGTCAACCACCAGTGCTGGGGGAATCTGTTCTCCTTTTACAGCCTGCCCTGACCTTGGCATTTTCAGGTGGCTACCCTAGGCACAGACGGGTCACACCCTGAACACCTGTGTCTCCCACGTCTGTGTCATCCTGCTTTCCTACATATCAGGGATTTAATTGTTAGTGATATACAGATTTGTGAACAGCTCTTCTCCCTGGTTTCAGACTGTCTTAGGAAAGGTCTATTTGCTGATCCTGCCCCTGATGAACCCAATCATGTACAGCATGAAGACCAAACCAATTCATGTAAGGATTATTAGTGTGTTCATCAAGTATTTACAAAGACTCTGTGTTTGTGTAGAGCCAGGGGATGGGTGGGATGTTATCGCATAAAGAGCTGTATTGATGTAACCTCACACCTCAGAATTGCTGTGGATACAGTCAGTTCAGAGAAGGAAAGTGGATGTTTTGCCCCATTGTACATGACCTGCCACTGTCCCATCTCTGGTTAAACACCCAGGGGCCATGAGAAAAGCTGCAGAGCTGTTTTGCAGTTGCAGTCCTGGCTCTTCTTGAGCACTCTGGCTGCTGCGTGATCCATGAGAGCAGCACCAGCTGTGAGAGGGGCTTTTCCAGGGGCACAGCTGCCCACCCTTCTCCTGTGCCCTCACCCACGCGCTTGTGACTGAGTCTTCTCCAAGACAGGTTAAAAGCGGGAGCCACAAGAGAAGCCATTCAGGCAGCTCCCCAGCCCACGCATGGCTTTGCACACAGCACACCTGCGGAACCCATCCACGCACCGTGCTGGCCCCAGGCAAAGCACAGCTGTGTGTGTGAGTGAGAGTCGCACACACAGGAGTCATGACAAGAGACTCAGGCCCAGGGATCCCTCATCCAGGGCTTAATAATCAAACCTAGCTCTTATCTAGCACTTGTCAGCAAGAGACTGGCAAATTAAACAGTAATACGTGGGCACAGGACCACATGGGATTCCCCCAAGAGTCCTGAAGTTTCACTCAAACATGAAATTGTAGAACTACTGACTGTGGTATGTAACTTATCCTTTAAATCAGCTTTTGTACCAGATGACTTGGGGATAGCTAATGTGATGGCAATTTTTTAAAAAGGTTCCAGAGGCGATCTTGGCAATTAGAGACCATAAAGCAAAACTTCGGCACTAGGCAAATTCTTTGAATCTTTAGTAAACAACATAATTATCAGACACACAGAGGAGCACGATATCTTGGGGAAGAGTCAACATGGTTTATGTAAAGGGAAATCATGCCTGACTAATTGGGAAGAATTGGCAGGGGAAGTAGAAGTGGATGGTAACCTGGGCAGCAGTGACCATGAGATGGTCGAGTTCAGGATCCTGACAAAAGGAAGAAAGGAGAACAGCAGGATACGGCCCCTGGACTTCAGAAAAGCAGATTTTGACTCCCTCAGGGAGCTGATGGGCAGGATCCCCTGGGAGACTCATATGAGGGGGAAAGGAGTCCAGAAGAGCTGGCTGTATTTTAAAGAAAACTTATTGAGGGCGCAGGAACAAATAATTCTGATGTGCAGAGAGAATAGCAAATATGACACTAAACAACTCGGCTTAACAAAATCCATTTGAAGTGGATGGACAATGGGCACCTAATTTGCCTCTGAACATCTCCCTCCACCCTCCCTACCCCAATGACAGCCTGTGCAGTCACTGTAGCTGAGATAAAAAGACAAAGGCCGTCAGTCCACAGGCTACTGCGAATGTGCTTCCCCATGGCAGAATATTGTACCATGAGGGGTTGAGGACTAAGTTGGGGCAATCTGTATTGCCCTCTGTCAGAGGCTAGCGGACGGGAGGGACTGTTACTCAGTGTGGAAATCCTACGATTGAAACAAGGATGCACAAGAGCCTGTCCACGTGCACGTCACGGTCTCAGGGATTCAGCACCAGGCTCATCAGCCGGTAGTAACAGCAGATGCTCAGGTTCTATGACAATGAGCAGCAGCACAGAAATGCTGATAGATAAATGAACACATCTAACCCTCCGCTCTTCTTTTCTCTCTGAGGTTTTAGCAGTGCAGGACAACTCTAGCAAGTCTGCAAGTCTCAGTTTGCCCTGACAATCAGAGCCTCTGTTATCAGTGAATCATTTCTTCACTCCCAGGGGAGGCTCTTACACTAAAATTCTCCAGGGTCTGTTTTCAGCTCTTCCCACTGCTCATGGAGCACAGGGAATCCTTCCGTAGTCCTGGCCAACCTGAGAATCCGCAGGGACTGCACAGGGGCTTCATAAAGGTCCCTGTCCAGCACTGTGACTTTCAGATGTGAGATTCGTACACTGATTTTCAGATCACAGTAAGGAGATGTCCTCTCTGCTGCAGGGATTCCGGTGAGTTGCCTGTTTTTCCAATAAACTTAGTGCTAAGGGTTCAGGAAGAGTTCAAAGGAAGAACAATCTGGGCAGGAATTCTCCAGCATGTAGACTGGAACTGTTTGGTGTTGTGAGAAACTCCATGGGATTTAAATAGGGAGCTAAAGATTTATTGTAAGTCATTGAGACAAATATTTCTTTTAAGATAATTTCCTTGTCTCATCCTGTCTCCTTCTAACTGACTTAGTATCTTCCTTTTTTTTTGGTCAGTGTGTTTTTTTTCTCTGGTTCTCTCAAGTTTTCCAATTCAGCAACTTTATTGCCAGGTTAATACATGTAGCCTCTGTAGTGGGTATCTGTGATACCCGAGTTTTCGGAACATGAATGGGTCAACCAGTGTTTCACAGACTGGCCAGATTCTGCCCTTACATTCTGCCTTCAGTGGCTCACTGCAGATTGACACTGGCATCACTGATTTAAGCAAAATCAGGACCCCTGTGTTTTGAAATCCCCATCTTTCATGCTTGCTCTCAGGATGCCAAATAAATTGGGATCTTCCTTCAGACTCTTTCAGCACCTTAACAGAATAGCTCTCGCTGATGCAGGACCTGAAGCCAGGATCTTCACAGCAGGGAGTCTAAAGTTCCACACTAAGGGTGAAATCTTCATCCCATTTGGATCAATGGCAAAACTCCCGTCAGGGCCATCATTTCACCTTAAACCCACATTTAGGGACTTAAATAAATGGCCTGATTTCACCGGCCATGAGCCTCCAGTGACTCCTACTGGAGTCATCCTGCGGCCCCTAAGGATGGGTGAGCTCATCTGGACCAGAGGAGAACTGGGAGGAGAGTAGATGAAATCTTAAACTCACAGCTTATAGATTCAAAAGAAAGAGAGTAAAAATTTGGTTGGGGGGGGGCGGCAGTCTGCTCTCTCTGTTCCTGTGTCTCTGGTTCCATACAGGATGAGAAAAACCAAAATTCAGTAAAAATAAAAGCATGTTTTTGACTTAGAGGAAAACAGGCAGCATTGGAAATCTCAGTGGGGGAGATCCAAGCACACAGTGTGTGTGTGATGGGGGCGGGACGTGCAGTATCCAGATCGCAGTGGCACAGAGTCCTGACACAGGGCGAAACAGGGAATGGACATCCCGCCTAATTCACAAACCAAAAAGGTGTAACTAGGCCTCCTGCTATTTCCCGGGGCATGGGGATGTCTCAGACTGTAATATAATGTGGACACACTGCAGTAGATTGTCTTTGACACCTTCCTCCATCCAGCCCATCCCTCCTCCTGTGACCAGTCCTATAACAGCCTCATGGCAACTTCAGCTATTGCCAACATGGAAAAACAACAGCAGGAAGTTGTGTCTGGGTTTCCAGCTGGTGGGAATATGCTAAAGGTCTGTGTTGTTTTGAGGAAGAATTACTTCCGCTGGTTCCTTTTAGTCTCCACATTCTCTCTCCCCTCCCCTCTGGTCTTTCCCTTTCTCCTTCCCTGCACACGCTGACTTGCTCCTGGGATTCCCTTCAGCCTTGGACATGCTGTGCAGGCTGCTCCTCCTCCATCCCACCTTTTCCAGGCGCAGCCAGATCCAGAGTTTAACCTAGGCTGTGCTGATATTTCTATGATCTGTCACTGTGTGGTGTGTCCGGCACCTGGTGTTGGTCCTGGGTGAGTGAGATCACTGTGTGGCAGGGCAAAGGGCTGTGGGGGGTAATTAGGGGGGTGTAGACGGACAGGTGGGCAGCACTGCTGAAATTCAGTTTTTCTTCTGATTGTTGGTCTCAGGACCGTGCTGGGAGCTTCTCTGGCCCTGAGTGTGTTTGGGGAGGTCTCAGAGAATTGCAGCCTGGGTGTCACAACCTTTCCTCATTTTTTTCCAATTTTTTTTTTTGGTTGTTGAATATTAATGAACTTCAGGCATTTCCCCAGTGGAAAGAACCATTGATCTTTGCTCCTCAGCTGGTTCCGTCTCCCATCAGGTCTGACCATGTCTATAATCTCCTTTCCCCTCCCAGGCTGCCCCAATTCCAACACTATGCTGGCGCCAGCATCTTCTCCAGGCTTCCCAGTCACCCATGGTCCCCACATCCTCTGAACTGCCCCAAGCTCCCCATAGCTTTTCCTCTGCAGGGGTGAGGAGCCCCAGTCTGCCCTGTCCCTTGCTAGGGGGGATCAGTGATGGTTTCTCTCTGGTGAGAACGTCACACACACAGTGGCAGATGACAAGGCACCTGTGCTGTGCTGCTGCTCTTGTTGCTCCCACACACACCATGTGGGGCTTTGGGGGCCGCTACACAGGAACAACGAGCAAGCTGAGAAGTCTGCACAGTATATAATGAGAGTTCGCAATGCTGGATCATGTCAATGCCTAGGTAAATACAGCTGCCACGTGCAGGAGCTCCTGGCCGTTGGCTGACACAGTGAAGCAGAAATCTGGCACCCTCTGGGATCATTTGTTAGTCAGCTCTGTTAGCCATTAATAGGACAATTGTACATACATTCCTCAGGGCAGAGATTTTATGGGGTCATGTCAGTATTATTCTCATCCGAAATATTCATCCATGCCATGTCTCACGGGATGCCTCACCCCTGTGAAAAAGACACCAGAGTATTGTTTTCAAGGCTCCAAAGTCACATGACATTTTTTTCCTCCTGGGGCTAAATTCAGCACTGTCATGAGTAAAAAAATGCCTTCAGTAAAGTCAGGAACCAGCTTGCAGGCAAAATGCCTCCAGCTGACTCCTGTATGTGCTGCAGGGATGTGTTCCCAATTTCCCAGGGCAGAAGGCACCACTGTGATCATCTAGTCTGATCTCCTTTGTAGAACAGGCCAGAGACCTGCTCAAAGGAATTCCTAGAGCAGAGCTTATAGAGAAACATTCAACCTTGTTTTAGAAATTCTCAGTGACGGAAAATCTGCCATGACCCTTGGTAAACTGCTCCAATGGTTAATTACTCTCTCTGTTTAAAAAGTGAACACCTCATTTATAGTCAGAATTTGTCTAACTTCAACTTCCAGGCATTGAAGGTGTTAGACTTTTCTATGCTAGCCTGAAAACCTCATTCTTCAATATTTCTTACCTATGTGGCTATTTGTAGACTGTTATCAAGTCACCCCTAAACCATCTCTCTTAGACTCAAAGAGCTTAATCTATTTAGTCTGTCACTGTAAGGCAGGATTTCTAATCTTTAAAGATTCTTCTGGCTCTTCTGTGAATCCTCTTCAGCGTATCAACATCCAACTTTAATTGTGGACACTAGAACTGGACACATTAGTCCAGCAGCAGTTGCACCAGTGCCAGGGAAAGAGGTAAAACAATTTCTCTACCTCAACTTGAGATTCCCCTGTTTATCATCCAAGGATCACTAGCTCTTTTGGTCACAGGATCACACTGGGAACTCATGTTTAGCTAATTATTCCTTCACGCTCCCAAAATCTTGTTCAGAGTCACTGTTCCCACGGTACAATCCCCCATTCTGTAAGTATCGTCTTCCTTCTTTGTTCATAGATGCATACATCTACAGAGCTATATTAGAACACAGATTGTTTGCTTTGACCCAGTTTAGCAACCAATCCAGTTCGCTGGGAATCTTTCACCTGGCACCACTGAGAAGAGCCTAGCTCCATCCTTCCAGGAGCCCCCCTTCAGTCAGTTGAAGGCTGCTATCAAATCCCCCCTTGTTTTTTCTTCAGCAAACTGAACAAGCCTAGTTCCCTCAGCCTCTCCTCATAAGTCATGTGCTCCAGCCCCCTAATCATTTTTGTTGCCCTCCGCTGGACTCTTTCCAATTTCCCCACATCCTTCCTGTAATGGGGGGCTCAAAATTGGACACAGTACTCCAAATGTGGCCTCACCAGTGCCGAATTGAGGGGAATAATGTCACCACCTCACTGCTCACCCCTCTTGCTAGATTGTTAGTAACTATAAAATATTTTCCATAGTATTTGTTACCAAGTGCCTAATCCCCCTCGCTGTGTTTCTCTCCCTTCACAGGAACCCTGAGCATTTCTGAGCCTGATTGGTGCCTCGACCCTCTCATGTTGGCTTCCAACCTCACCCCCTCTAACTCGTCAACATTCATTTTAAACGGCATCCCGGGGCTGGAAGATGCCCACATCTGGATTTCCATCCCTTTTTCTATGTTTTACATCATCTGCCTATTGGGAAATTCCACGGTTCTGTTTGTTGTTGGTAAAGAGCAGACCCTGCACAAGCCCATGTTCCTGCTGCTCTGCATGCTGGCACTCACAGACATCGGCCAGTCTACCTGCATCGCGCCGAAGGCACTGAGCATATTTTGGTTCCGATCCAAAGTCATCACTGTGGATGGTTGTATTACCCAGATTTTCTTCCTTTACGTGCTTGGTGTTACGCAATCAGCCCTCCTCGTGATAATGGCCTTCGATCGCTACGTAGCCATATGTAACCCTCTGAGATACGCCACCATCCTTACCAACACACGAATCACTAATCTAGGGCTAGTGGGTTTTTTTATAGCTGTGCTCTTGGTTCTGCCCATGACCCTACTTCTGTGGAGGCTGCCATTCTGCTCAAACCGCGTTATCCCCCACACGTTCTGCGAGCACATCGCTGTGGTGAAGATCTCATGTGGGGACACCACAATCAACCAAATGTACAGTCTGGTGATAACATTAGGGGTCATCGGGTTAGACCTGATACTCGTTGGCCTGTCCTACGGGCTGATCATCAGGGCCGTCCTCAGACTCTCCACCAAAAAAGCCAACCGGAAAGCCCTCAGCACCTGCACACCCCACATCTGTGTGTTGCTGATGTCTTGTACTCCCTTCCTCTTCTCTACCCTGACACACAGGTTTGGTCAGGGCATCGCTGCCCACGTTCACATCCTCTTGGCCAACCTCTATCTGCTTGTGCCCCCCATGCTCAACCCTATCATTTATGGGGTCAAAAACAAAGAGCTTCGTGACAAAGTGGGAAAATACACTTGCAGAATGTGATCGCCTGCGGCCACTGGCTTTAAACCTGTGTGACAGGAGGGGGAAAGGATATGTCCTCCTTAATCAAGGATGCTCTGCCCCTATTTGGCTGAGCTCGGCCGTGTGGAGTTCACAGTCTGAGAAATTCCTCACACCTGATGTCTTATCCCTCCATCACCAAGCACTGCCCTCTCCGACCATCACCTGATCTCTTTCAGCTTCGGCAGTGTCATCCCCCACCCCAACATACCCGGTCACTTGGCCTTTCCATGATTTCCCGACCACCAGCACTGATAGTGTCTCATAAGCTCTCTATGTTTGTTGATTCTCACCATTCCTCACTCTCCTTCATCTTTCACTCATTTCCCCCTCTCTGCCATCAAAAGGTCTCCAACCCTGAAACCCACCAGGCCCCAACAATCTCTTCCAGTCCTGAGTCTCCCCAAATTGGCATAATAAAAGATGTGGACAAACTGGAGAAAGTCCAGCAGAGGGCAACAAAAATGATGAGGGGGCTGGAGCACATCACTTCTGAGGAGAAGCTGAGGGAACTGGGCTTGTTTAATCTGCAGAAAAGAAGAATGAGGGGGGATTTGATAGCAGACTTGAACTCCCTGAAAGTGGGTTCCAGGGAAGAGGAGCTAAGCTTTTCTCAATGGTAGCAGATGTCATAACTAGGAACAATGGTCTCAAGTTGCAGTGGGGCAGCTCTGGGGGAGTGAGAATCCATCCTTTCCATCTGGGAGCCTGGTCCTGTGGTTTGGGCACTTGTCCGCCACTCAGGAGAGCTGGGTTTGGTTCCCTTTGCCTGTTTGATTGTGGGCAAGCCACCAACTGTCTCTGAGCTCCTGCATAAGCAGATAATAGCCCTGTCCTGCCTCACAAGTGGTGGGAGGATAAATACATTCAAGGTGCTCAGTTACTCTTAGGAGGGGGCCAGAGGAGACCCTAAGATCAGGTCTGTCAGGGATCCAAAGATCAACACCCCTGACATTTGTCTGTCTGATGCTCCAATATGAGGGCCTACAGCTCCCAGTACTGATGCAATACTGGGAAATATTTGCAGACTATATATCCCCTAGAGACACTGAGGGACTGATTCTGATAACACTCAATCTGATGCCGATAACTACAATAGTTTTCATTCCATGATTCTGTAAAGGCAGCTGGAAAATAGCATCACACCTCACCCATGTCAGCTTCCAACAACAGCAGCTTCAGTGCTTCCAGCTTCATCTTGATTGGAATCCCAGGTCTCAAAGCAGCCCATGTCTGGCTGGCGTTCCTTCTGTGCTCATTGCACCTCTTCTCTGTCATCAGGTATTGTAGCACTCTTTGTATCATTAATGCCGAGCAAAGCCAGCAGGCCAAGTTTGAGTGGGTGGCTTTGCGACCCCATGAGTGAGAGGGTTTGCCAGTGGGTGCATGGGGTTGCAACACTGCTCAAGTTTTTCCTGGCTGCTCCTCCATGAGATTAGCAGAGATGGGCTCCACTGTTACAACACCCTGCTCTGGCTGACCAGAGGTGTATGGTCAGGTAACACGAGTCACGGAAGATAATGGTTTGAGCAAGAGCTGGGCTGGAAAACAGAGGATTTTCACCCCATGAAAAATTTTGACCCACGGTAAAATGTTTCCTTTTCATCCATTTTTGGGGGTGGGTTTTCAAAGAAAACTGATCATTTTCCACTGAAAACTCAGTTGCCATGGCCCTGCACATATTTCCTGAAGAAATTGGAGTCTTGTCATCTGCCTTTTTCTCATAACAGCAATGAATCTTGCATTGACTGAATCTATGGCTGTATAGAGTGTATGGAAAGGTGTAAACCTCCCACCCAGTCTATGCCTCACCAGTTACTCTAACCATAGAATCATAGAATATTAGAGTTGGAAGGGACCTCAGGAGGTCATCTAGTCCAAGCCCCTGCTCAAAGGAGGACTAACCTCAACTATATCATCCCAACCAGGGCTTTGTCAAGCCTCAGCTTAAAAACCTCTAAGGATGGAGATTCCACCACCTCCCTCAGTAACTCATTCCAGTGCTTCACTACCCGCCTAGTAAAAAACTTTTTCCTAATGTCCAACCTAGACCTCGTGCCCTGCAACTTAAGACCGTTGCTCCTTGTTCTGTCATCTGCCACCACCGAGAACAGCCTGGCCCCATCCTCCCTGGAACCCCCTTTCAGGTAGTTAAAGGCCGCTATCAAATCCTCCCCTCATTCTTCTCTTTTGCAGACTAAACAAGCCCAGTTCCCTCAGCTCTCCTCATAAGTCCTGTGCTCCAGCCCCCTAATCATTTTGGTTGTCCACCGCTGGACTCTCTCCAACTTGTCTACATCCTTTTTGTAGTGGGGGGCCCAAAACTGGACACAATACTCCAAATGCAGCCTCACCAACGCCGAATAGAGGGGAATAATCACTTCCTGTAACCTGCTGGCAATGCCCCTCCTAACGCAGCCCAATATGCTATTAGCCTTCTTGACAACCAGGACACTCTGCTGACTCATATCCAGCTTTTTATCCACTGTTACCTCCAGGTCCTTTTCTGCAGAGCTGCTGCCCAGCTCATCGGTCCCCAGTCTATAGCCATGCATGGGATTCTTCCTTCCCATCTCCATGCATCTCTGGTCTCCAAATGCCATATGTCAGTCTCCTCTTGTTCCCTCTCTGAGACTGGGCCTTGGGCTACAGCACACTGTGACTCAAATTGGATTGTCCAGCAGATGCAGGTTCTACCCCTGTGGTTCTTCCCTTTGGGAGTCTGTGACCTGTGGTGACAAAAGTGACCAGACTTCCTTAACCAAAGTATTGTTCAGACTGGACTGTAGGAATAAAGCATCACATGAGAGAATAAAAAAAGTTTTAAAACAAATCTGTACATGTCTCTCAAGCCGTTCAACTCAGATGGGCACCCAGGCAAGCTGAGTATCTTCTGATATCCCCATTGGTGACTGTGTGTCTGTCAGTCTCAGGAGCTTCTCAGCACCATCTGCCCCATCTCTGGACAGACTCCCAGCACTGGCAAAACAAGCTGTGTAACTTGGCTGGAGCCTGGAAATGGGGTCATCACAGCATGAAGCTCAGGGGTTGTCTCTCTACCTCTCTGAAGTGTTTAATGAGAAATGACTTTTTCTTTAGCTATTTTTTTCCCTTCCTGCTTGTTTTCTAGCAGCCTGCTATTAAACTAAGACGAGCAACACTGGTCATATCCTGATATTTAACACCAGTATACCCAGACAATCAACAGCCCAAGTATTGGGTTTAACATAAACATTCGTAATTATGGAAGCTTAGCTCCATGTCTGTCACAATACCGTTCCAGGGTGGTGTGTATTTTATGAACACAATACATAGACAGTCAGAGAGTGAGCAGTAGACGACTGTCATGTGTGAAATGAAGTTTGATTTCCATGAATACTCATGCATTTCACTTCTAAAACCACTTTCCACACACCCCCATTGTAGCGCTGTAACAGGTGCTGGGTTTACTATGTACTAGACCAGTGGTTATCAGCCTGCAGTCCTCGGACCCCTGGGAGTTGGCAGACTATGTGTTTTATTCACACCATTGTTTTAAATTTTGTAGATGTCTGGAAATAAAAAAATGTTGAAAACCAATGTACTAGAGAGTGAGAGCCCTGGGAATGAATATTGTATATGCTGATCCCAAAGCCTGCACCATACCGGATAAAGGCTGCAGATTGACAAGGAGGACTCCAATGGGAACCAGTCAGATATGAACCCAAGGATAGAAGATCTACTAGTTGAATAGGATTTCCCAGAGTAGTCTTTGATGAGAAGTGAATGAATGCGGACCGAGAGGCTGCAATCTTTTCAAATTCTCCAGAAATCCAGAAGACCCACACTACATTTTAGGTACCCCTCTAATCTGAGAAATCATTACTGAAAGATGTGAAGGGAAAGAATGGGCTTACATGTGTGTCCTTAAAAGATAATACTATAAATGTAATGCCAAAACTTTTCATCATAATACAATTATTAAAAAACAAACTTTTATTATATGCATGTCTATCAAAAGCCACCAGCAGAGTTGTTGGAATCTGAACAGGAAGGAGCAGGGGTAATTTTACTTCTTAATGGCCTTTGCTTTAGCAAGTATTTCAGAGGTATTCCAACTACTCTTTGCAATGGGTTTATCATTTTAATTTTTTCTTCAGTGAGCAATTGCATGACACTGTCTCCTGCTAACTGACCAGCAGCTGTTTGTAACACTTAAATACAGGGTCCTGCACACAATAACTCTGCAATACTTGTGTGAGACTTTCCAAAAAGTCAAGATCCAACAGAACGGCTGGTCTGTGTTTCAGCAAAAAGGAGAGATGAGGGGCAGGTAAGGGGATTATATAGTGGCTGTCTGTAATTTATGCCCATCACCTTTTACATGAGTATGGCTGAACTAACTAGCACACTCAACTGCATATGAGTGAAATCAATGTTTGCACTATTCATTGTGACACCAATGATTCTCCCGCTGAGAATTATCTGTCTGTGTTAGCTTGTAATGTGCCAAATATCTACAGAACCCTTGTCTCGGGAGTGGATGGGGTCCTGTGAGGGTAAATAGAAGCCTGTAGGATGATCGATCTCTCTGGATCCAATCAAGACTGATCAGGAAAAGCACTTCAGCTTCCCCTGCAAGGATTCTTGGAGTTCAGAGTGTATCACCGGGAGTGTTTGCTAAATGAAAGTTGAGAGAGCCTTGTTCTGATCGATTTTAAACATGTAAAGATGGAGTGAAGCTGTTGCAGTCAACATTTTTGAAGTCCATAACCCAGACAAGCTCTCGGAAAGAGAGTTCACCAAAATAGCCTTTTCCTTGTCATGGGAAAACTTGGACGTGAGGAAGGCTTCCACCCACCCCTGGATGGCTGGCCAGTCCTGACGTCCCCTGGGAGGCACCCCATCCGGCCCCCCCACACTTCCCTACAAACTTAATATATTCCTTAACTGTGGTTACTATAAAGGGCCCAGCCAACATACCCATATTCATGGTGAAGAGTGGTGATCAGGCTCTTTTCTCCCCTGTGATCCTGTTCATGATGCCAAATGTTAGAAATAACAAACAGGTTGTCCCTGGGGCGCACTGGGGAGACGGAACCCTTTATCGCCTGCTCGTTCCACCTCAACGCTGCGAGTGAGCAATGAGGGGGTTACTTTACAATTCTTTTATCCGTAACAGTATGTAAAGGTATACATTTCCACCAACTCCCCATAAACCCTTATTTGGTTACATTGATGTACATTACATAAAATGAATGTTAACAACTACATAATGAATATAATTACACCCGCTCCTGTTTGTTGTTTACAGGATTACCATACAGAGGTCAGGCACATCACCTTAAAATCTTTTAATTTTACCCTAACATTCTTTGAAGTAAAGGCATGCCAGGGGGAGAAGGAAGATAATGCTTTCTTCTCACCAAAAGACCTTGCACAGAAATAGCAACAGATATTTTATTAGACTCATTCCCAGCACAGATGGCCAGGAAGGGAGGAAAAGAAAAAAAAGCTAACAGAGTCTAACTAGAATTCTCACTAATTAACAGAAACAAGGTTTGCCCTCGCCTTGACCCCATTCCCTGTAGTTTAGGCCTAGCTATAATGTGCTAAGCAATTTTATGATGTTTATGTTCATATGTTATATTTGTAATGGAAGTTATGGATATGTTTGTATCTGTATTTCAAATTCTGCTGTGTTTCTAGGTGACACCCTAGACAGGATGGCTGCAGCACTAGCCTGCTTAATGGCCCATTAAGAAAATTCACAGGTACAATGGGCCCAAGAGGAGAAGCCAAGGATATACCTGATGAGTCACCAGGACTTGTTCATGTGAATCTGGACTCCATCTTATTCCTATAAAATTCCACAAGCAGCATAGCAAAGGCCAAAGGACATAAAAGTCAGCTGCACCACATCCATTTTGTCTTCAGACTCCAGTCTACCTCTGGATCAACTCATCTTCAATTGAACTGAAGCTGTGAAACATAGGACTGAGACCCATCCAGGTGGTGGATGTACACCAGAGGGACTCTATAAGCCTGCAAACTCCCCAATTCTACTGGAAACCTGATATATATGGACTTTCCAATAATTTGTATGTGTGTGATTGCGTTAATCCTTTAAAATTTCTCTTGTAGTTTGTTTCTTTCTTTTTATAATAAACCTTTAGTTTTATTTACTAAAGGATTGGCTGGCAGCATGGTATTTTGGGTAAGAACTAAACTTATATTGATCAGGTACTGTGGCTGACCCTTTGGGGCAGGAGAAACCTTTTTCGTAAAGAGCATAGAGTTTTAAATAAATGGTCTCTATACTAGACCTAGTGGCTGATTGGGAGCCAGAGACTGAAATGCAGTAAAGGGGGCTGTGTATATTTTTATTTTGGCTTCTTGATAACCAGTGTGGGGAATAAGAAGCACTGTTTATGGCTGGTTGGGAAGTCTGCCTTCAGTGTCAACCACCAGTGCTGGGGGAATCTGTTCTCCTTTTACAGCCTGCCCTGACCTTGGCATTTTCAGGTGGCTACCCCAGGCAGAGACGGGTCACACCCTGAACGCCTGTGTCTCCCATGTCTGTGTCATCCTGCTTTCCTACATACCAGGGATTTACTTGTCAGTGATATATAGATTTGTGAACAGCTCTTTTCCCTGGTTTCAGACTGTCCTAGGAAATGTCCATTTGATGATCCTGCCCCTGATGAACCCAATTGTGTACAGCATGAAGACCAAACCAATTCATGTATGGATTATTAGAGTGTTCATCAAGTATTTACAAAGATTCTGTGTTTGTGTAGAGCCAGGGGATGGGTGGGATGTTATCGCATAAAGAGCTGTATTGATGTAACCTCACACCTCAGAATTGCTGTGGATACAGTCAGGACAGAGAAGGAAAGTGGATGTTTTGCCCCATTGTACATGACCTGTCACTGTACCGTCTCTGGTTAAACACCCAGAGGCCAAGAGAAAAGCTGAAGAGCTGTTTTGCAGTTGCAGTCCTGGCCCTTCCTGAGCACTCTGGCTGCTCCATGATCCATGAGAGTGACACCAGCTGTGAGAGGGGCACAGCCTCCCACCCTTCCCTTGCGCCCTCACCCACGCGCTTGTGACTGAGTCTTCTCCAAGACAGGATAAAAGCAGGAGCCCCAAGAGAAGCCATTCAGGCAGCTCCCCAGCCCACGCATGACTTTGCACAAAGCACACCTGAGGAGCCCACCCACCCACCATGCTGCCCCAGGCAGAGCACAGCTGTGTGTGTGAGTGAGAGTCACACACACAGGAGTCATGACAAGAGACTCAGGCCCAGGGATCCCTCATCCAGGGCTTAATAATCAAACCTAGCTCTTATCTAGCACTTGTCATCAAGAGACTGGCAAATTAAACAGTAATACGTGGGCACAGGACCACATGGGATTCCCCCAAGAGTTCTGAAGTTTCACTCACACATAAAATTGTAGAACTACTGACTGTGGTATGTAACTTATCATTTAAATCAGCTTTTGTACCAGATGACTTGGGGATAGCTAATGTGATGGCAATTTTTTAAAAAGGCTCCAGAGGCGATCTTAGCAATTAGAGACCAGAAAGCACAACTTCGGTACTAGGCAAATTCTTTGAATCTTTAGTAAACAACATAATTATCAGACACACAGAGGAGCACGATATCTTGGGGAAGAGTCAACATGGTTTATGTAAAGGGAAATCATGCCTGACTAATTGGGAAGAATTGGCAGGGGAAGTAGAAGTGGATGGTAACCTGTGCAGCAGTGACCATGAGATGGTCGAGCTCAGGATCCTGACAAAAGGAAGAAAGGAGAACAGCAGGATACAGACCCTGGACTTCAGAAAAGCAGACTTTGACTCCCTCAGGGAGCTGATGGGCAGGATCCCCTGGGAGACTCATATGAGGGGAAAGGAATCCAAGAGAGCTGGCTGTATTTTAAAGAAATCTTATTGAGGGTGAAGAAACAAACAATTCTGATGGGCAGAGAGAATAGCAAATATGACACATAACCAACTTGGCTTACAAAGAAGTCCATTTGAAGTGGATGGACAATGGGCACCTAATTTGCCTCTGAACATCTCCCTCCACCCTCCCTACTCCAATGACAGCCTGTACAGTCACTGTAGCTGAGATAAAAAGACAAAGGCCGTCAGTCCACAGGCTACAGGGAATGTGCTTCCCCATGGCAGAATATTGCACCATGAGGGGTTGAGGACTAAGCTGGGGCAATCTGTATTGCCCTCTGTCAGAGGCTAGCGGATGGGAGGAACTATTACTCAGTGTGGAAATCCTACGATTGAAACAAGGATGCACAACAGCCTATCCATGTGCATGTCACAGTCTCAGGGATTCAGCACAGGGCTCATCAGCCGGGGGTAGCAACAGATGCTCCGGTTCTATGACAATGAGCAGCAGTACAGATGTTGATAGACAAATGAGCACGTCTAACCCTCAGCTCTTCTTTTCTCCCTTGGGTTTTAGCAGTGCAGGACAACTCTAGCAAGTCTGCAAGTCTCAGTTTGCCCTGACAATCTGAACCTCTGTTATCAGTGAATCATTTCTTCATTCCCAGGGGAGGCTCTTACTCTAAAATTCTCCAGGGTCTCTTTTCGGCTCTTCCCACTGCTCACGGAGCTCAGGGAATTCCCCGGAGTTCTGGCCAACCTGAGACTCTGCAGGGACTGCACAGAGGCTTCATAAATGTCCCTGTCCAGCACTGTGACTTTCAGACGTGAGATTCGTACACTGATTTTCAGATCGCAGTACGGAGATTTCCTCTCTGCTGCAGGGATTTCGGTGAGTTGCCTGTTTTTCCAATAAAATTAGTGCTAAGGGTTCAGGAAGAGTTCAAAGGAAGAACAATCTGGGCAGGAATTCTCCAGCATGTAGACTGGAACTGTTTAGTATTGTCAGAAACTCCATGGGATTTAAATAGGGAGCTAAAGATTTATTGTAAGTCATTCAGACAAATATTTCTTTTAAGATAATTTCCTTCCCTCTTCCTGTCTCCTTCTAACTGACTTAGTATCTTCCTTTTTTTTGGTCTGTATGGTTTTTTTCTCTGGTTCTCTCAAGTTTTCCAATTCAGCAACTTTACTGCCAGGTTAATACATGTAGCCTCTGTCCTGGGTATCCGTGATACTCGAGATTTCGGAACATGAATGGATCAAACAGTGTTTCACAGACTGGCCAGATTCTGCGTTCACATTCTGCCTTCAGCGGCTCACTGCAGATTGACACTGGCATCACTGATTTAAGCAAAATCAGGGCCCCTGTGTTTTGAAATCCCCATCTTTCATGCTTAGTCTCAGGATGCCACATACATTGGGATCTTCCTTCAGACTCTTTCAGCACCTTAATAGAATAGCTCTTGCTGCTGCAGGACCTGAAGCCAGGATCTTCACAGCAGGGAGTCTAAAGTTGCACACTGAGGGTGAAATCTTCGTCTCATTCAGATCAATGGCAAAACTCCCGTCAGGGCCAGGATTTCACCTTAAACCCACATTTAGGGACTTAAATAAACGGCCTGATTTTCACTGGCCATGAGCCTCCAGTGACTCCTACTGGAGTCATCCTGTGGCCCCTAAGGATGGGTGAGCTCATCTGGACCAGAGGAGAACTGAGAGGAGAGTAGCTGAAATCTTAAACTCACAGCTTAGAGATTCAAAAGAAGGAGAGTAAAAATTTGGTTGGGTGGGGCGGCAGTCTGCTCTCTGTGTTCCTGTGTCTCTGGTTCCATAGAGGATGAGAAACACCAAAATTCAGTAAAAATAAAAGCATGTTTCTGACTAAGAGGAAAACAGGCTTCATTGGAAATGTCACTGAGGGAGATCCAGGCACACAGTGTGTGTGTGGTGGGGGCGGGACATGCAGTATCCAGATCGCAGTGGCATAGAGTCCTGACACAGGGCAAAACAGGGAATGGACATCCCGCCTAATTCACACACCAAAGAGGTGTGACTAGGCCTCCTGCTATTTCCCGGGGCATAGGGATGTCTCATACTGTAATGTAATGTGGATACACTGCAGTAGATTGTCTTTGACACCTTCCTCCATCCAGCCCATCCCTCCTCCTGTGACCAGTCCTACAACAGCCTCGTGGCAACTTCAGCTATTGCCAACATGGAAAAACAACAGCATGAAGTTGTGCCTGGGTTTCCAGCTGGCGGTAATATGCTAAAGGTCTGTGTTGTTTTGAGGAAGAATTACTTCCACTGGCTCCTTTTAGTCTCGACGTTCTCTCTTCCCTCCCCTCTGGTCTTTCCCTTTCTCCTTCCTGCACACGCTGAGCTGCTCCTGGGATTCCCTTCAGCCTTGGACATGCTGTGCAGGCTGCTCCTCCTCCATCCCCCCTTTTCCTGGCGCAGCCAGATCCAGAGTTTAACCTAGGCTGTGCTGATATTTCTATGATCTGTCACTGTGTGGTGTGTCCGGCACCTGGTGTTGGTCCTGGGTGAGTGAGATCACTGTGTGGAAGGGCAAAGGGCTGTGGGGGTGATTAGGGGGGGTGTAGATGGACAGGCAGGCAGCACTGCTGAAATTCAGTTTTTCTTCTGATTGTTGGTCTCAGGACTGTGCTGGGAGCTTTTCTGGCCCCGAGTGTGTCTGGGGAGGTCTCAGAGAATTGCAGCCTGGGTGTCACAACCTTTCCTCATTTTTTTCCAATTTTTTTTTATGGTTGTTGAATATTAACAAACTTCAGGCATTTCCCCAGTGGAAAGAACCATTGATCTTTGCTCCTCAGCTGGTTCCGTCTCCCATCGGGTCTGACCACGTCTATAATCTACTTTCCCCTCCCAGGATGACACGATTCCAACACTATGCTGGGCGCCAGCATCTTCTCCAGGCTTCTCAGTCACCCATGGCCCCCACATCCTCTAAACTGCCCCAAGTTCCCCACAGCTCTTCCTCTGCAGGGGTGAGGAGCCCCCGTCTGCCCTGTCCTTTGCTAGGGGGAATCAGTGATGGTTTCTTTCTGGTGAGAACATCACATACGCTATGGCAGAAGCCAAGGCACCTGTGCTGTGCTGCTGCTCTTGTTGCTCCCACACACACCACGTGGGGCTTTGGGGGCCGCTACACAGGAACAACGAGCAAGCTGAGAAGTCTGCACAGTGTATAATGAGAGCTGGCAATGCCGGGTCATGTCAATGCCTAGGTAAATACAGCTGACATGTGCAGGAGCCCCTGGCCACTGGCTGACACAGTGAGCCACTGGGACACAGACGCTAAACCCGGAACTCTCTGAGATCAGTTGTTAGCCAGCTCTGTTAGCCATTAATGGGACAGTTGTATATACATTCCTCAGGGCAGAGATTTTATGGGGTCACATCAGTATTTTTCTCATCCGAAATATTAATCCATGCCGTGTCTCACGGGATCCCTCAGCCCTGTGAAAAAGACACCAGAGTATTGTTTTCAAGGCTCCTAAGTCACATGAGACTTTTTTCCTCCAAGGGCTAAATTCAGCACTGTCATGAGTAAAAAAATGCCTTCAGTAAAGTCAGGAACCAGCTTGCAGGCAAAATCCCTCCAGCTGACTCCTGTATGTGCTGCAGGTACGTGTTCACAATTTTCCAGAGCAGAAGGCACCACTGTGATCATCTAGTCTGATCACCTTTGTAGAACAGGCCAGAGACCTTCTCAAAGGAATTCCTAGAGCAGAGCTTATAGAGAAACATCAACCTTGTTTTAGAAATTCTCAGTGACAGAAAATCTGCCATGACCCTTGGTAAATTGCTCCAATAGTTAATTACTCTCTGTGTTTAAAAAGTGAACAACTCATTTAT
Source organism: Emydura macquarii macquarii (assembly GCF_026122565.2). NCBI lineage: Eukaryota > Metazoa > Chordata > Testudines > Chelidae > Emydura > Emydura macquarii. The sequence continues at coordinate 220,423 of NW_027132019.1, read as the reverse complement.
AGTCAGACTTTGTCTAACTTCAACTTCCAGGCATTGAAGGTGTTAGACTTTTCTATGCTAGCCTGAAAACCTCATTCTTCAATATTTCTTACCTATGTGACTATTTGCAGACTGTCATCAAGTCACCCCTAAACCATCTCTCTTAGACTAAATAGATTGAGCTCTTTGAGTCTATCACTGTAAGGCAGGATTTCTAATCTTTAAAGATTCTTATGGCTCTTCTGTGAATTCTCTTCAGTGTATCAACAACCAACTTTAATTGTGGACATCAGAACTGGACACATTAGTCCAGCAGCAGTTGCACCACTGCCAAGGAAAGAGGTAAAAAACTTCTCTACCTCAATGTGAGATTCCCTGTTTATCATCCCAGGATCACTAGCTCTTTTGGTCACAGGCTCACACTGGGAACTCATGTTTAGCTAATTATTCCTTCACGCTCCCAAAATCTTGTTCAGAGTCACTGTTCCCACGGTACAGTCCTCCATTGTGTAAGAATCATCTTCCTTCTTTGTCCATAGACACATACATCTACAGAGCTATATTAGAACACAGATTGTTTGCTTTGACCCAGTTTAGCAACCAATCCAGTTCGCTGTGAATATTACACCTGGCACCACTGAGAACAGACTATCTCCATACTTCCAGGAGGCCCCCTTCAGTCAGTTGAAGGCTGCTATCAAATCCCCCCTTGTTCTTTTCTTCAGTAAACTGAACAAGCCTAGTTCCCTCAGCCTCTCCTCATAAGTCATGTTCTCCAGACCCCTAATCATTTTTGTTGCCCTCCGCTGGACTCTCTCCAATTTCTCCACATCCTTCCTGTAACAGGGGGCTCAAAATTGGACACAGTACTCCAAATGTGCCCTCACCACTGCCAAATTGAGGGGAATAATGTTGCCACCTCACTGCTCACCCCTCTTGCTAGATTGTTATTAACTATAAAATATTTACCATGGTATTTCTTACCAAGTGCCTAATCCCCTTCGCTTTGTTTCTGTCCCTTCACAGGAACCCTGAGAATTTCTGAGCCTGATCGGTGCCTTGACCCTCTCATGTTGGCTTCCAACCTAACCCCATCTGACTCGTCAACATTCATTCTAAATGGCATCCCGGGGCTGGAAGATGCCCACATCTGGATTTCCATCCCTTTCTCTATGTTTTACATCATCTGTCTATTGGGAAATTTCACGGTTCTGTTTGTTGTTGGCAAAGAGCAGACCTTGCACAAGCCCATGTTCCTGCTGCTCTGCATGCTGGCGCTCACAGACATCGGCCAGTCTACCTGCATCGCACCAAAGGCACTGAGCATATTTTGGTTCCATTCCAAAGGCATCACTGTGGATGGCTGCCTCACCCAGATTTTCTTCCTTTACGTGCTTGGTGTTACGCAATCAGCCATCCTCGTGATAATGGCCTTTGATCGTTACGTTGCCATATGTAACCCTCTGAGATACGCCACCATCCTCACCAACGCACGAATCGCTAATCTAGGGCTAGTGGGTTTGTTTATAGCTGTGCTCTTGGTTCTGCCATTGCCCCTGTTACTGTGGAGGCTGCCATTCTGCGCAAACCGCATTATCTCCCAAACGTTCTGCGAGCACATCGCTGTGGTGAAGATCTCATGTGGGGACACCACAATCAACCGGATGTACAGTCTGGTGATAACATTAGGTGTCATCGGGTTAGACCTGACACTCATTGGCCTGTCCTATGGGCTGATCATCAGGGCTGTCCTCAGGATCTCCTCCAAGAAATCCCACCAGAAAGCCCTCAACACCTGCACAGCCCACATCTGTGTGGTGCTGATGTATTATACGCCCTTCCTCTTCACTGTCCTGACACACAGATTTGGCCAGGGCATTACTCCCCACATTCACATTCTCTTGGCAAACCTCTATCTCCTTGTGCCCCCCATGCTCAACCCTATCATTTATGGGGTCAAAACCAAAGAGCTTCGTGACAAAATGGGAAAATACACCTGCAGAATGTGATTGCCTGCGGCCACTGGCTTTAAACCTGTGTGACAGGAGGGGAAAGGATGTGTCCTCCTTAATCAAGGATGCTCTGCCCCTATTTGGCTGAGCTCAGCCGTGTGGAGTTCACAGTCTGAGAAATTCCTCACACCTGATGTCTTATCCCTCCATCACCAAGCACTGCCCTCTCCGACCATCACCTGATCTCTTTTAGCTTCATCACGTGTCATCCCCCACCCCAACATACCCTGTCACTTGGCCTTTCCATGACTTCCCGACCACCAGCACTGATAGTGTCTCATAAGCTCTCTATGTTTGTTGATTCTCACCATTCCTCACTCTCCTTCATCTTTCACTCATTTCCCCCTCTCTGCCATCAAAAGGTCTCCAACCCTGAAACCCACCAGGCCCCAACAATCTCTTCCAGTCCTGAGTCTCCCAAATTGGTCATAATAAAAGATGTGGACAAACTGGAGAAAGTCCAGCAGAGGGCAACAAAAATAATGGGGGTCTGGAGCACATCACTTCTGAGGAGAAGCTGAGGGAACTGGGCTTGTTTAATCTGCAGAAAAGAAGAATGAGGGGGGATTTGATAGCAGACTTGAACTCCCTGAAAGTGGGTTCCAGGGAAGAGGAGCTAAGCTTTTCTCAATGGTAGCAGATGTCATAACTAGGAACAATGGTCTCAAGTTGCAGTGGGGCAGCTCTGGGGGAACGAGAATCCAGCCTTTCCATCTGGGAGCCTGGTCCTGTGGTTTGGGCACTTCTCTGCCACTCAGGAGAGCTGGGTTTGGTTCTGTTTGATTGTGGGGAAGCCACCAACTGTCTCTGAGCTCCTGCATAAGCAGATAATAGCCCTGTCCAGCCTCACAAGTGGTGGGAGGATAAATACATTCAAGGTGCTCAGTTACTCTTAGGAGGGGGCCAGAGGAGACCCTAAGATCAGGTCTGTCAGGGATCCAAAGATCAACACCCCTGACATTTGTCTGTCTGATGCTCCAATATGAGGGCCTACAGCTGCCAGTACTGATGCAATACTGGGAAATATTTGCAGACTATATATCCCCTAGAGACACTGAGGGACTGATTCTGATAACACTCAATCTGATGCCGATAACTACAATAGTTTTCATTCCATGATTCCGTAAAGGCAGCTGGACAATAGCATCACACCTCACCCATGTCAGCTTCCAACAACAGCAGCTTCAGTGCTTCCAGCTTCATCTTGATTGGAATCCCAGGTCTCAAAGCAGCTCATGTCTGGCTGGTGTTCCTTCTGTGCTCATTGCACCTCTTCTCTGTCCTCAGGAATTGTAGCACTGTTTGTATCATTAATGCCGAGCAAAGCCAGCAGGCCAAGTTTGAGTGGGTGGCTTTGCGACCCCATGAGTGAGTGGGGTTGCCAGTGGGTGCATGGGGTTGCAACACTGCTCAAGTTTGTCCTGGCTGCTCCTCCATGAGGTCAGCAATGGGCTCCACTGTTACAACACCCTGCTCTGGCTGACCAGAGGTGTGTGGTCAGGTAACACGAGTCACGGAAGATAGTGGTTTGAGCGAGAGCTGGGCTGGAAAACAGAGGATTTTCACCCCATGAAAAATTTTGACCCACGGTAAAATATTTCCTTTTCATCCATTTTTGGGGGTGGGTTTTCATAGAAAACTGATCATTTTCCACTGAAAATTAAGTTGCCACGGCCCTGCCCATATCCCCTGAATAAATTGGAGTCTTGTCGTCTGCCTCTTTCTCATAACAGCAATGAATCTTGCACTGACTGAATCTATGGCTGTACAGAGTGTATGGAAAGGTGTAAACTTCCCACCCAGTCTATGCCTCACCAGCTACTCTAACCAGCTTTCCCATCTGCATGCAGCCCCCTCCATCCTGCATCTCTGGTCTCCAAATGCCATATGTCAGTCTCCTCTTGTTCCCTCTCTGAGACTGGGCCTTGGGCTACAGCACACTGTGACTCAAATTAGTTTGCCCAGCAGATGCAGGTTCTACCCCTGTGGTTCTTCCCTTTGGGAGTCTGTGACCTGTGGTGACAAAAGTGACCAGACTTCCTTAACCAAAGTATTGTTCAGACTGGACTGTAGGAATAAAGCATCACATGAGAGAATAAAAAAGTTTTAAAACAAGTCTGTACATGTCTCTCAAGCCGTTCAACTCAGATGGGCACCCAGGCAAGCTGAGTGTCTTCTGATATCCCCACTGGTGACTGTGTGTCTGTCAGTCTCAGGAGCTTCTCAGCACCAGCTGCCCCACCTCTGGACAGACGTCCAGCACTGGCAAAACAAGCTGTGTAACTTGGCTGGAGCCTGGAAATGGGGTCATCACAGCATGAAGCTCAGGGGTTGTCTCTCTACCTCTCTGAAGTGTTTAATGAGAAATGACTTTTTCTTTAGCTATTTTTTCCCTTCCTGCTTGTTTTCTAGCAGCCTGCTATTAAACTAAGACGAGCCACACTGGTCATATCCTGATATTTAACACCAGTATACCCAGACAATCAACAGCCCAAGTATTGGGTTTAACATAAACATTTGTAATTATGGCAGCTCAGCTCCATGTCTGTCACAATACTGTTCCAGGGTGGCGTGTATTTTATGAATATAGTACATAGACAGTCAGAGAGAGAGAGAGAGAGAGCAATAGGCGATTTTCATGTGTGAAATGCAGTTTGATTTCCATGAATAATCATGCATTTCACTTCTAAAACCACTTTCCGCACACTCCCATTGTAGCGCTGTAACAGGTGCTGGGTTTACTCTGTACTAGACCAGTGGTTATCAGCCTGCGGTCCTCGGACCCCTGGGAGTTGGCAGACTGTGTGTTTTATTCACACCACCGTTTTAAATTTTGTAGATGTCTGGAAATGAAAAAATGTTGAAAATCAGCGTACTAGAGAGTGAGAGCCCTGGGAATGAATATTGTATATGCTGATCCCAAAGCCTGCACCACACCGGATAAAGGCTGCAGATTGACAAGGATGACTCCAATGGGAACCAGTCAGATATTAACCCAAGGATAGAAGAGCTACTAGTTGAATAGGATTTCCCAGACTAATCTTTGATGACAAGTGAATGAATGCGGGCCGAAGCCTACAATCTTTTCATATTCTCCAGAAATCCAGATGACCCACACTACATTTTAGGTACCCCTCTAATCTGAGAAATCATCACTGAAAGATGTGAGGGGAAAGAATGGGCTTACATGTGTGTTCTTAAAAGATAGTACTTTAAATGTAATGCCAAAACTTTTCATCATAATACAATTATTACAAACCAAACTTTCATTATATGCATGTCTATCAAAAGCCACCAGCAGAGTTGTTGGAATCTGTACAGGAAGGATCAGGGGTAATTTTACTACTTAATGGCCTTTGCTTTAGCAAGTATTTCAGAGGTATTCCAACTACTCTTTGCAATGGGTTTATCATTTTAATTTTTTCTTCAGTGAGCAATTGCATGACACTGTCTCCTGCTAACTGACCAGAAGCTGTTTGTAACACTTAAATACAGGGTCCTGCACACAATAACTCTGCAATACTTGCGTGAGACTTTCCAAAAAGTCAAGAGCCAACAGAACCGCTGGTCTGTGTTTCAGCAAAAACTAGAGATGAGGGGCAGGTAAGGGGATTATATAGTGGCTGTCTGTAATTTATGCCCATCACCTTTTACATGAGTATGGCTGAACTAACTTGCACACTCAACTGCATATGAGTGAAATCAATGTTTGCACTATTCATTGTGACACCAATGACTCTCCCGCTGAGAATTATCTGTCTGTGTTAGCTTGTAATGTGCCAAATATCTACAGAACCCTTGTCTGGGGAGAGGATGGGGTCCTGTGAGGGTAAATAGAAGCCTGTAGGATGATCAATCTCTCTGGATCCAATCAAGACTGGTCAGGCAAAGCACTTCAGCTTCCCCTGCAAGGATTCTTGGAGTTCAGAGTGTATCACCGGGAGTGTTTGCTAAATGAAAGTTAAGAGAGCCTGGTTCTGATCGAATTTACACATGTAAAGATGGAGTGAAGCTGTTGCAGTCAATGTTCCTGAACTCAGAACCTGGCCTAAGAATTTATCCCATGTCCTGCAAAGAGGCAGTGGTGTAATTTGGGCTCTTCGGAGTGGAGAAAATTATAAAAAAATGAGGCAATGAAACACATTTATAAATAACATCAAAGCAGGAGAGATAAATAATAATGACCATTTTCATCATGTGCTTCTCATGTGTATAAACATGATACAATGGGCCACACTCAGAAGTGGAGGGCCAGAGCGGGTGTTTGAGGGAAGGTCACAATTGTAAAATCACACAGTGCGCAAGCAGGCTGTGAAACTCACAGTCACAAGATATCAACAGGACGAAGAGTTTAGTAGGATACAAAGAGGGACTGGTTTTTTATATGGGGAACCAGAAAATCCAATTACAGTAATGGGGACTTATTTTTAAAAGGCTTCGGAGAGCTATAAATATTCCTGGTTTACATTATAAAGTATGTCTAACCAGAGGGTGTTAGGAGGAAACTTTTGCTGTGGCAGGTTATCTCACAGCTGTCTATTGAAGGGTTTCCTCTACCTTTCCCTAAAGCATCTCTTACTGGCCACTGGATACTGGGCTAGATGGACTACAGGTCTGATGTAGTCTGGCAGTGCCTATCTTCTGAATGGTGGTGTACATAAGAATATAAGAACGGCCATACCGGGTTGGACCAATGGTCCATCTAGCCTAGTATCTTGTTCCGACAGTCTTGGATTTACACTTCACGATTACCTGTTCCATTCATTCCCTCTGAAGCATCTGGCATTTGCCACTATGTTTGTGTTGATCTTCCTTGACATCTCTAGACTTGCACCGAGAGCAGAATGATTTCTGTTATTTTTCCTTTCAGGAAGTAAAGTTCAAAACTCCTTGGACCTGCCCAGTGCATTATGTCAGCTGTCAATAACATGAAATTCCAACCTGCAGTATTCCTTCTCACTGGAATACCTGGGCAGGAAGACGTCCATGTCTGAATTTCTATCCCCTTCTGCTTAATGTATGTTATTTCCCTATTAGGAAATTCAGTCATTCTGTTCATTATAAAAACAGATCCAAACCTCCATGAGCCCATGTACATTTTCTTTTCCATGTTGGCCATCTCAGACCTTGGCATAATGATATCCACTCTACCAACGACACTCGGCATATTCTGGTTCAACTCTTGGGAGATCAGCCAGAATGCCTGTTTTGCTCAGCTGTTCTTCATCCACTCGCTTACGTTAACTGAATCCTCTGTGCTCTTGTCCATAGCCTTTGACCACTTTGTTGCAATCTGTAACCCGCTGAGATATGATTCCATCTTAACCCTGCTGAGAATAGCCAAGATGGGACTGGTATCTCTCTTAAGAGGGGTGGTCATAATACTTCCACTCCCCATTCTCCCGAAACAGTACCGATACTGTCAAGCCAACATCGTCTCCCATTCCTATTGCCTGAACCAGGAGTTGATGACAATGGCTTGTTCAGATATCAGAGTCAACATCATCTATGACTTCTTTGTAACACTCACTTCACCCACGTTGGACTTGGTGCTCATTCTGCTATCTTATGTGATGAACCTCAAAACAGTGCTGACCATCACGTCCCACGCGTAGCGCCTCAAGGCCCTGAACACCTGCATCTTGCATGTTTGCATCGTCCTGCTTTCCCACAGTGGCTTGTCAGTGATATACAGATTCGTGAAGAGCTCTTCTCCCTTGCTTCAGAATGTCCTGGGCAATGTCTCTTGGCTGATCCTGCCCCTGATGAACCCAATTGTGTATAGTGTTAAAACCAAAGCCATTCGTGCAAGGATAATCAGGGTGTTCATCAAATGAAGGTGTCAGTCCTCACCAGCTCCAGAGAACCAAACCCTTGTAAGTGGTTTCTTGCTATTCTGCTCTCCACAGCACAAGGGACAGCTCTGGGGCAGCAGAGAAATCTTCTGGTCGAGCTGGAAGTAAAGCACAGTGCGTCTCCCACATCTGTGTCATCCTGCTTTCCTACTTGCCAGGAATTGGCTTGTCAGTGATATACAGATTCGTGAAGAGCTCTTCTCCCTTGTTTCAGAATGTCCTGGGTAACATCTCTTTGCTGATCCCACCTCTGATGAACCCAGTCATGAACAGTGTTGAAACCAAAGCCAGTCATGCGAGGATAATCAGGGTGTTCATCACGTGAAAGTGTTAGTCCTCACCAGCTCCAGAGAATCAAAATCCTGTAAATGGTTGCTTCCTCTTCTGCTCTCCACAGTGCAGGGAGCAGCTCTGGGCATCAGAGATTCCTTCCAGTCCAGCTGGAAGTAAATCACAGTGCTCTGTGACTTGGATACTTCTCAGCAGCTCAAGGTCCAAGGTCACACAGGGAGTCTCTGCAAGACCTTGAAATTAAATTTGGGTTGCCTAAGTCCTGGTCCCCATTCTTACCTACAAGACACTCCTTCCTTTTCCCAGCCACAGGACGGGAGAAGAAGATTACGACCTGGAAATAAAAGAGATCAAATCTCTTCTACCTTTTGTGCTCCTGTTGCACACAACTGTGGATGTTCCTGTCACACATAAAAATGTCCAGTCCGCTTCAATTCTCCTAATCTCCTAAGCAACAGCAGCTGGTGACCGGGATTTGCATGAGTTAATTATACATAGTTTAAATAAAATATGAAAAAATCAAGCTCACTCGATTGCCCTTGGTTCTGGCTTTAAAGCAGTATTTATTATTATTTTACAGTCCTTGTCACGACTTGAAGTCTGCCTGGGGATGTGTAGCACACAAAGCAGAATATGATCCCTGGGCACTTACAGGTTAAAATAAGTTCTTGGAGGTATCTGGTGCATTTAGCAGCACCAATGCTGTGTCTCAGCTGGATGGGTCTGCAGTGGGATGGAAGTGAGCAGTTTGCTATACAGAGATCCTTTACCCAGGCCTTAATAATAAAACCTAGCTCTTATATGGCACTTGTCATTAGGAGATTTATAAATTAAACAGTAATACGTGTGCACAGGACTAGATAGGATTCACCCAAGAGTTCTGAAGGAACACAAACATGAAATTGCAGAACTACTTACTGTGGAATATAACATTACATTTAAATCAGCTTCTGTACCATATGACTGGTGGATAGCTAATGTAAGGCCAATATTTCAAGAAGGCTCCAGAGGCGTTCCCGGTAAATATAGGTGTCACCACTCAAGAAAGAGATCTCAGCGGCACTGTGGATAGTTCTTTGAAAACATCCACTCAATGTGCAGTGGTAGTGAAAAAAAGTAACAGAATGTTGGGAGTCATTAGAAAAAAAGATAGATACTGAGAGAGAAAACATTATAAGACCACTATATAAATGGATGGTTAACTCACACAGTGAATTATGCATACTGTTCTGGGCATCCCATCTCAAAAAAAAAAATTGAATTGGAAAAGGTACAGAGAAGGGTGACAAAAAATAGAAGGGATATGGAAGAACTTTTATGTGAGGGGAAATCAATAGGACTAGGATTTTCCAGCATGAAAAAGAGATGACTAAGAGAGGGAGATGATATACAGGAACTCCTGGGAGGCTAATATGAGGGGGAAAGTAATCCAAGAGAGCTGGCTGTATTTTAAAGAAACCTTATTGAAGGTGCAGGAACAAATCATCCCGATGTGCAGAAAGAATAGCAAATATGGTAGGCATCCAACCTGGCTTAACAAAGAAGTCTTTGGTGAGCTTAATCACAAAAAAGAAGCTTACAAGAAGTGGAAGCTTGGTCAGATGATTAGGGAGAATTATAAAAATACTGCTCCAATATGCAGGAAGGAAATCAGGAAGGCCAAAGCACAATTGGAGTTGCAGCTGTCAAAGGACATGAAAGGGAACAAGAAGGGTTTCTACAGGTATGTTGCCAACAAGAGGAAGATTAGGGAAAGTGTGGGTCCCTTACAGAATGGGGGAGGCAACGTTGTGACAGAAGTTGTGGAGACAGCTGAGGTACTCAATACCTTTTTTGCCTCTGTGTTCACAGGCAAGGTCAGGTCCCAGACTGCTGCACTGGGCAGCACAGAATGGGGAGGAGGTGAACATCCCACAGTGCTGAAGGAACAGGGCCAAGACTATTTAGAAAGATTGGACATACACAAGTCCATGGGGCCAGATGCAATGCATCCGAGGGTGCTGAGGGAGTTGGCTGATGGAATTTCAGGGCCATTCGCGATTATCTTTGAAAGCTCATGGCAATTGGGGGAGGTCCCTGATGACTGGAAAAAAGCAAATATAATGCCCATCTTCAGGAACGGGAAGAAAGAGGATTCAGGGAACTACAGACCAGTCAGCCTCACCTCAATCCTTGGAAAAATCATGGAGCAGGTCCTCAAGGAATCCATTTTAAGGCACTTGGAAGAGAAGAAGGTGATCAGCAACAGTCAACATGGATTCACAAAGGAAAAGTCATGCCTGACCAACCTGATTGCTTTCTATGAAAAGGTGACTGTCTCTGTGGATGTGGGGAAATCGGTGGATGTGATATACCTTGACTTTAGCAAAGCTTTGGATACAGTCTCCCATACTATTGTCATCAGCAAGTTAAAGAAGTATGGGTTGGATGAATGGACTATAAAATGGATAGAGAGCTGGCTAGATCATCGGGCTCAATGGGTAGTGATCAATGGGTCCATGTTTAGCTGGCAGCCGGAGTGCCCCAGGGGTCGGTCCTGGGGCTGGTTTTGTTCAGCATCTTCATTAATGATCTGGAGGATGGGGTAGATTGAACCCTCAGCAAGTTTGAGGATGACACTAAGCTGAGGGGAGTGGTAGATAACTTGAGGGTAGGGATAGGATACAGAGTGACCTAGATAAATTGGAGAATTGAGCCAAAAGAAATCTGATGAGGTTCAACAAGGACAAGTGCAGAGTCCTGCACTCAGGATGGAAGAATCCCATGCACAACTACAGACTGGGCACAGATGGGCTAGGCAGCAGTTCTGCAGTAAAGGACCTGGGGGTTACAGTGGATAAAAAGCTGAATGTAATTCCATAGTGTGCCCTTATTGCCAAGAAGTCTAACAGCATATTTGGCTGCATTAGTAGGAGCATTGCCAGCAGATTGCGGGAAGTGATTATTCCCCTCTATTCGGCATTGGTGAGGCTGTATTTGGAGTATTGTGTCCAGTTTTGGGCCCTGCACTACAAAAAGGATGTAGACAAGTGGGAGAGAGTCCAGCGGAGGGCAACAAAATTGATTAGGGGGCTGGATCACAAGACTTATGCTGAGAGACTGAGGGAACTGGGCTTGTTTAGTCTGCAAAAGAGAAGAATGAGGGGGGATTTGATAGCAGCCTTTAACTACCTGAAAGTGGTTCCAGGGATGATGGAAATAGGTTGTTCTCAATGGTAGAGGATAACAGAACTAGGAGCAATGGTCTCAAGTTGCAGTGGGGGAGGTCTAGGTTGGATATTACGAACAAGTTTTTCCCTAGAAGGGTGGTGAAGCATTGGAATGGGTTACCTAGGGAGATGGTGGAATCTCCATCTTTAGAGGTTTTTAATCTGTGGCTTGAGAAAGCCCTGGCTGGGATGATTTAGCTGAGTTAGTCCTGCTTTGAGAAAGGGGTTGGACTAGATACCTCCTGAGATTCCTTCCAACTGTAATATTCTCTGATTCTATGATTAAATTGTTTTCACTACTGTCCCTGTTCAAATTTTACGCTTTATTTCTCGTCCGAATTTGTCTGCTTCAGCTTCCATCCATTGCATCGTGTTATAATTTTCTCTGGTAGATTGAAGGGCCCATTGTTAAACATTTATTCCTCGTGCAGATACTTACAGACTGTGATCAAGTCACCATTTAACTTTCTCTTTGTTCAGGTAAATAGATCGAGCACCTTGCATCTATCAGTGGAAGGCAGGTTTTCTAATCCTTTCATCCTTCTCGTGTCTCTTCTCTGACCCCTCTCCAACGTATCAACATCCTTCTTGAAATACAGACACCAGAACTGGACACAATATTCCAGCAGTCATCGCACCAGTGTCAAATACAGAGGTAAAATAACCTCTCTACTCTTACCTCAAGACTCCCTGATTGTACATCCTGCGTCACATTTGGGTTTTTGGCTGCAGCATTGCACTGGGAGTTCATGTTCAGCTTAACCCCCAAATCTTTATTAGAGTCACTGCTTTCCAGGATAGAGCCTCCGATCCTGCTTGCCTTGATCCTAGATGTGAACCTTTACATTTAGCTGTACTGAAACGCATATTAGGGAGGCACAGGGGGACGGAGTGAGTTGCCCAAGGTTACAGAAGACGGCTGTGGAAGAGCATGGAAGGGAAGCTGGTTCTTCAGAATCCCAGGCGAGCACTTTAACCACTGACCCATCCTTCATCTCTAGGGGCTAGTGGCTGGGGTGTGGGCAGCTGGCAGCTCAGCATGTTACATTACCAAACACTAAGGGAATTAAACTCCTGTAAGATTACTAAGTAAACAGGAACTCACAACTAACTTTCCCAGATAGTAATGCCGAGTCATGCTTTTTCCTGAGTCTGTTACAGGACAAATCGTCCAATATCCAGGGCACAGATCAGAGGTCAGAGTGGACAAGCCACCCAACATGAGCATCCAGTGTGACACGGAATGGGCTAAAGTGACCCTTAGGAACATAGGGCTGGAAGGGACCTCCTGGGTCAGGGAGAGCGGTCCCTGGCTATGGCAGGCGACCCCAGCATATCCCCCAGGGCAGAAACATGCCAAGGCCCATCTTAAAACTAGTTGGGTTGTTTGCCCCCCACTGCTCCTTCAATAGCTCTTCTTCCTCCCTGGTGTTTACCCCGAGGTATTTATAGAGCAGTCCAACCCCCGCTCAGCCTGCGTTTTGTTCAGCTAAAGCAGCCAAACCTTCTCTGCACTTGGGTCCGTCTGAATTCATCTTTCTTGAATATAAGTGACCTGATTTGTGCAGAGTTTTCCACAGCAGGGCTTACGCATGCCTTGTATCATTATATTGATACTTCCCTGTCTCACCGGATACATTCTAGGAGCTTGTTTGCCTTGTTCACAGCCGCATCACATTGGTGGCTCACAGTCATCCTGGCCCTGACTAACACACCCAGCTCTTTCTTCTCCTCTGTCAATGGGTGAACTCTGCAGCCTCTGATATACAGGAGGCCAGACTAGACTATCCTCAAGAAGCCTCAATTCCCCAAAGCATAAATCCTCAGACTCTCTGCTGGCCCACATAGGATTCTGATTAGCTAACAAAGCAGGCATAACTACAACGTCTAGATGAAGACTATTTCTTTCTGCTTTCCTTGTCACTTCAGGTAATTGCTCTATTTTCTGAGTCCCTCGAGGTGGGGTCTTGGTTATCCCGAGGCCCTCTGATCCTAAAGTCCCTCTTTGTCCACCAGCCTCTTTGAATATATACATGTGTATAGATATATGATGTGATATTCCTAATATTACACCCTCTCTCCAAAGGAGTCACATGTCCCCAAGCTGTGCACAATATGCTTTGCTAGCATATAATCTAACATATCATAATTAATCCATAATTTGGACTAGAATTAAAGGGATGGGATGATATTCACCTTTTCATTAATTACTCACCCAGGCACCTGATGTCATGTTGCTCTACAGGTTCAGCTGACCCAGGTCACTTAGTACCAGATTCACCATTACCCACCTCCAAGTGTACACACTAGGCGAACTGGCCATTGGCTGACTATCACCACTGGTCTTCCACATCAGCACAGCTGTGTACCTAGGGCTGGGACAAACATGCAGGGATCACGTCAGTGCCAAGTGTGAGTTTAGCCTTCTCAGTGATTTTCCACTGTCTAGTGCTAAGATGCCCTGCTCCCAGAATCCTCTAGCACTCAGGCTCACCAAACTTGTTCATTGCAATACTATATACTGGTTCAGCACCATCACAACAATCACTGCAGTCTAAGTTAGACAGACTTTTCTCCAGAGATACAGGAACAGAACCAGCTCAAGAGAAGTGAAGGAGCTTGTGGGACCTGGCCTGGTTTCCCTGTGTCTCTGAGAAAGCACCATTCTATTTGTTTGCCCCTTTCTTGAGGAAGCAGCCTTTTCTCAAAGCCTCCCTGTGTGAGCCTGAGCCCAGTCACCATCGTGCTCAGCTCTGTCTGTGTGACAGGCCCAGGGGTGAAGCTGACCTTTGCCCTGAGACTGCTTTCTCCCAGCCAGGACATCTAAGATGATGCCCGCTTGGCCATTTCTCCATTGTTTGGCAGTTAGACCCATTCAGCCCCAATGGTTTGAGAACACCAGTCTGGTGCATGGCCTGAAACCCTTGGCTTCCCCGTGACACTCCAACCCTCCCCTCAGAGATCCAGCCCCTAAACCTCACTGTAGGGAGTGGATCAACAGTCACCCCCGAGCACCCCACATCTGCCCCAGACAACCAAGGCTGGAGTCACTGCCATTCCCAGAGGTCAGCTGCCACAGGAGGGTGTGGTAAGGCTGTGGCCTCTGACAGTCAAATGTCAGGGGTGTTGCTCTCTGGATCGCTGGCAGACCTGATCTTAGGGTCTCCCCTAGCCCCCTCCTCAGAGTATCTGAGCACCTTGAATGTATTTATCCTCCCACCATCTTTGTGAGGCAGGGCAGGGCAGGGATATTATCAGCTTGTGTAAGAGCTCAGAGACAGTCAGGGGCTTGTCCATGGACACAGAGCACCAGGGAATCAAACCCAGCTCTCCTGACACACAGAGCAGAGACCAAACCACAGGAGAAGGTTCCCAGATAGATCGGCTGGTTTTCTCTGCTCCCCTAGAGCTGTCCCCTGTTCTGTGTAGAGCGGGGATAACAAGGAATCACTTACAGGAGTTTGATTCTTTGACCTGTTTCCCAGGCAGCCTCTACTCCCTCTAAGGTCCTTGCAGTGACTTACTCTCAGCCTGGAAGACTGGAAACAAGATCCCCCTGTATCTGTTCTCCAATACAGAGGTTCTCTTAGCCTGCGTCACACCCTCCTGCATTGCCCAGGAGCCCTTCCCACCTGAGCCCTCCTTGCTGGGGTCTGCGTTGGTTCAGGCTCGCCACAGCTTTCCTGGTTCCTCTACAGCTGGCCCCTCGGTAGCTCAGTCCCTCCCCCCTGGCTGAGCGAGGGCAGCCGTCCTTCCCCTGCTGCTGTCGCCATGTTCTGAGAGAAGAGGCAGCCGGCCCTGCTCCCACGGCTCCTGCGGGTGGCAGGGAGTGAGGGGAGCCATGCCCTGCCCTGAACTACAAGGCCCCGGTCTCAGGCCCTTAAAGAAGCAGTAGGCTGGGATTTCCCAAAGCATGAACTATTCCCAAGCTGGGACCATCTTCCTCTCTCCCCATAGCTGCCTCTGCCAGGCCTCAGTCAACTCCTAAAGTCCCAGGAACATTAAAGGCTACACCATGGAGCAGGGGTTGAATCTCACTTAAAGGGAAGAATCCCCAACACACCCCGTCTAATGGCCACTGAATGGCTGGGCTGGGCTAGAAGCTGGTTGTGTCTCTGCTGGAGAGCTGAGGCCCCTTTCCAGCCATTTTAATGGCTGGGGCAGCACAAATGTAGAGGATGGTGAAGGAAACTGGGCCTGAGTCTCTTGTCAGACTCCTGTGTGTGCGACCCTCACTCACACACGCAGCTCTGCTCTGCCTGGGGAAGTACACTGGGTTGGGAGTGCTTTGTGCAGAGTCGTCCATGGGGGTCGGAGAGTGGCCTGAATGGCTTCTCTTAAGGCTCCTGCTTTACTCCGGTCCCTCACATGACTCAGTCACAGGTGCCTGGTTGAGACTGCAGGAGAAGGGTGGGCGGCCGTGCCCCTGGAATAGCCCCTCTCACAGCTGGTGCTGCTCTCATGGATCATGCAGGAGCCAGACTGCTCAGGAAAGGCCAGGACTGTGACTGCAAAACAGCTCTGAAGCTTTTCTCATGGACCCTGGGTGTTTAAGCAGAGACGGGACAGTGACAGTTCACGGACAATGGAGCAAAACATCCACTTTCCTTCTCTGTACTGACTGTATCCACAGCAATTCTAAGATCTGAGCTGACACCAATACAGTTGTTTATGCGATAACATCCCACCCATCCCCTGGCTCTACATAAACACAGAGTCTTTGTAAATACGAATGCCTGCCCGGACCCGTTCCCCCAGTGCGCTGTCCTTTCTTATCAGCTGGTGATGGGGATCAGTAGCTCATGTCCTCTCATGTCCTCTGCAAATGTCTAGGATGGAATATGTGGCTCGTGATTTTCATCTCCCATGTCATCATCGCTGGAGGCAGGTGATGAACTGACCCTTCACTTGACAAACACCCTGATTTTCTGTTTCCCCATATAAACATCCATTCCCTCTTTGAATCCTACTACTGACTTGACCCCATTGATATCTTGTGGCTATGAGTTCCGTAGCCTCCTTCAGCACTGTGAGATTTTGCAATTTTGACCTTCCCACAAACACCCTCTCTGGCCCTCCACTTCTGAGTGTGGCCCATTGTATCATCTTTATACACAAGGGACACGCATAGTGAAAATAATCCTTATATTTTTCTGTCTTCCACTTATGTTATTTACAAATGTGTTTAATTGATTTATATATTTTAGTTATTTTCTCCACTCCTGAGAACCCAAATTAAGCAACTGCCTCTTTGCAGGACTTAGGATAATTTCTTGGGACCAGGTTCTGAGTTCAGGAACATTGAACCAGATTTACATGTGTAAATTCGATCAGAACCGGGCTCTATTAACTTTTATTTAACAAACACTCTCCCAAGAATCCCTAAAGGAGAAGCTGAATGCTCTGCCTGGCCAGTCTTGATTGGCTCCAGAGAGGTCGATCATCCTACAGGCATCTCTTTAGCCTCACAGGACCACCATACTCTCTCAGTGAAAAGGTTCTGTAGATATTTAGCTAGTGAGTAGATCCTAAATCCCTTAAGGTTTATTTGCTCCTGGAAATTTAATGAGTAAATCCATGTTCAAAACTTTTATTCTCTGGATCGATTGTGAATGTAGGAATTCAGAGCTGTGTTGCTTTGTGGTAAAAGGTCATATAAGGCACGTGGAATAGTTCTGTTTCCTGACTGGGTGAGGGCTCCAACATTTCTGCCCTGTATCAGCCTCTCACTGGTACAGGGCATCCTGAATCTCTGTCTCCTCTCTGGTCTCCGAATGCCAGATGTCAGCCACCTCCCGTTCCCTCTCTTGGGGTGGAATCCCAACATTCTCCCACTCTCAGACTGGGCCCTGGGCTACAGCACCCTGAGAGTCAAATTGGTTTGCCCAGCAGCAGCAGGTTCTGCCCCTGTGATTCCTCCCTTTGGGAGTCTGTGATCTGTGGTGATAAGAGTGACCAGCCTTCCTGAACCAAAGTATTGTTCAGACTGGACTGTAGGAATAAAGCATCACATGAGACAATAAAAGAGTTTTAAAACAAGTCTGTACGTGTCTCTCAAGCCGTTCAGCTCAGATGGGCACCCAGGCAAGCTGAGTGTCTTCTGATTTCCCCAGCTGTGTCTGTGTCTGTCAGTCTGACAAACTTCTCAGCACTAGCTGCCCCACCTCTGGACAGACTCCCAGCACTGGCAGAACAAGCTGTGTAACTTGGCTGGAGCCCAGAAATGGGGTCTTCACAGCATGAAGCTCAGGGGTTGTTTAGTGAGAGATGGCTTTTCTTGACCTATTGTTTCTCTTCCTTCTTGTTTTCCAGCAGCCTGCTATTAAATTAAGACGAGCCACACTGGTCATATCCCGATATTTAACACCATTATACCCGGACAATCAACAGCCCAAGAACTGAGTTTAACATACACATTCATAATTAAGGCAGCTCAGCTCCATGTCTGTCACAATACCATTCCAGGGTGGCGTGTATTTTATGAATATAGTACATAGACAGTCAGAGAGAGAGAGAGAGAGAGAGCAATAGGCGATTTTCATGTGTGAAATGCAGTTTGATTTCCATGAATAATCATGCATTTCACTTTTAAATCCATATTCCCCAAAGCCCCATTGTAGCACTGTAACAGGTGCTGGGGTTACTCTGTACTAGACTAGTGGTTTTCAACCTGCAGTCCTCAGACTCCTGGGGATTTGCAGACTATGTGTTAGATTCACACCATTATTTGAAATTTTGTAAATGTCTGGAAATGAAAAAAGGTTGAAAACCAGTGTACTAGAGAGTGAGAGGCCAGGGAATTAATACTGTATATGCTTATTCCAAAGCCTGCACCACTCCAGACAAAAGCTGCAGATTGACAACAAAGACTCTAATGGGAACCAGTCAGATATTAACCCAAGGATAGAAGAGCTTCTGTTGCATAGGCTGTCCCAGACTAATCTTTAATGACAAGCGAATGAATGCGGGCCGAGAGGCTGCAATCTTTTCAAATTCTCCAGAAATGCAGATGACCCACACTACATTTTAGGTCCCCCTCTAATCTGAGAAATCATCACTGAAAGAAGATCTGAGGGGAAAGAATGGGCTTACTGGTGTGTCCTTAAAAGGTAGTACTTTAAATGTAATGCCAAAACTTTTCATCGTAATACAATTATTACAAATGAAACTATCATTCCATGCATGTGTGGGCAGGTCGCCCCAAACCGGCCTGGTCGCTGCGGCCCTGACTCGGGTCCTGTCTCCGGAGGAGGCCACAGCGCCGTAAAACAAAGGGGAATGGTTTGCTCTCAAGCAGTCTCCCGCCCCTGCCTCAGCAGGGTGGGCAAGCGAGCAGTCTATCGCCTGGCCCTCAGCAGGGCAGGTGAGCAGTGGTTCCGCTCTTGGGAGCGGTGTGGAGGATGAGGCTCTCCCAGGGGTTAGGGAAGGGAGGAGGGGGACGCAGGCCCACCCGTCTCCACTGCGTCCCAGCCCAGGGCCCTAGTAGTGGCAAAGGCGTTTGCCACAGGGTCGGCGGGGCTCCTGCCGCAACACGCCGACCGGGTTGCCCCAGACACAGCCACTGCCTATGGCTGTCCCTGGGCTACTTCCTCCCCGTACCCCCAGTTATCTGAATCTCCATGGTCGCCGGGGTACTCCATCCGGGTTAGGCCCGCCAGTCCCTCCTCGTCCACAGGCGGTAAGGCAGGTAGCTCCTTGGTGAGGGGCAGCTCCTCTAAGACACAGGGTTCCAGAAATGGTGCAGCCTCCGGCAGCTTGTCCAGGTCTGGTCCTGATTCCAGGGGCTCGGCGGCCGGCAGCTCCTCCAGATCCTGTCCGGCCTCAGGGGGCGTTACCCATCCGGGTTGTGTCGGGGCCTCAGTCCAGTCCCAGGGTTCAGGGGTGCTGGTTCAGTCCCATGGTTCAGGTCCTGGGGTCCAGTCCCTCTGGCCAGGTTGTATAGTCCAGCTACGGGATGGCCCTACCCAGTCTCTAGGGCCAGCTCAGCCCAGTGTTGGCTGGAGTCTCGGCTCCGGCCTAGTCCTTGGCCGGCGGGGCAGAACGTCTGCCGCTGGCAGCTGTCTGCCCCAGACTGGGCGCCTGGGCCTGTATCTTATATTGTGGGCTGCTTGGGAGGCTCTGCCCCACCTGGGCTCATTGGGCAGCCCTATCACGGCCCAGCTCTTGGGTTGCCGGGTAGACTGGCCTTCTGCGGGGTCCTCCCTCGTCCAACCCTGTCGCTGCGGCCATTCCTCAGGTCCTGTCTCCAGAGGAGGCCACAGCGCCTTCCTACAGCATATCTATCAAAAGCCAGCCACAGAGTTGTTGAAATCCGTACAGGAAGGAGCAGGGGTAACTTTACTACTTAATGGCCTTTGCTTTAGAAAGTATTTCAGAGGTTTTCCAACTACTCTTTGCAATGGGCTAATCCTATTAATTTTTTCTTCAGTGAGCATTTGCATGATATTGTCTCCTCATAACTCACCAGAAGCTGTTCCTAACCCTTAAATGCAGGGTTGTGCATACAGTAACTCTGCAATATGTGCATGAGACTTTCCAAAAAGTCATGAGACAACAGAACCACTGGTCTGTGTTTCAGCAAAGAGTAGAGATGAGGTGAAGGTAAGGGGATTATATAGTGGCTATCTGTAATTTACGCCGATCACCTGTTACACGAGTACGGCTGAACTAACTTGCACACTCAGCTGCATATGAGTGAAATTTAATGTTTGCACTATCCATTGTGACACCAACGACTCTCCCGCTGAGAAGAATTAACTGTCTGCGTTAGCTTGTAACGTGCAAAATATCTACAGAACCCATGTCTGGGGAGAGGGTGGGGTCCTGTGAGGGTAAATAGAAGCCTGTAGGATGATCGACTTCTCTGGATTCAGTCAACACTGGCCAGGCAAACCACTTTAGCTTTTCTTTGAGCAGTTCCTGGGGGTCAGAGTCTATCACCAGGAATATTTTGGTAAGTGAAAGTTAATAGAGCCCAGTTCTAATCCAATTTACACATGTAAATCTGGTGTGACATTGTTGAAGTCAATGTTCCTGAACTCAGAAGTTGGACAATTACAGTAGTGAGGATATTTTTTAAAAGTCTTGGGGGAGCTATCAACTTTCTGCATTTATATTATAAAATTTGTCTAATTAGCGTGTGTCAGGAGGAAACTTTTTCTGGCAGCAGGTTATCTCACAGCTCTCTATGGCAGGGCTTCTTCTACCTTCCTTGCAAGCATCTGGTACTGGCCCCTGGATACTGGGCTAGTTGGCCTACAGGTCCAATCCAGTCTGGAGTGCTACCCTCTGCGTTTGTGAGGCAGAGGATCCCGAGCTCTACTGGCCCCTCCTGCCTGCAAGTCCTGGGTCCCCAGACTATATTACAAGCCCCGCCTGTGGGAAGGCCGGGGGCTGCTGACTGCCCAACCAGCCCTGCCAAGCTTGCGGGCCAGGGACTGCAAACTGCTTGCTTGCCACGCACTGCCTGAGGGCCAGGGGCACCAGACTGCTGTGTTAGCCCCGCCTGTGGGAGGGCTGGGGGCAATAGACTGCTCTGCCTGCCCTGCCCTGCCTGAGGGCCATGGGCACCAGACTGCTTGTCAGTCCGCCTTGCTGGGGGCTGGGGGCAATAGACTGCTCTGCCTGCCCTGCCCTGCCTGAGGGCCATGGGCACCAGACTGCTTGTCAGTCCGCCTTGCTGGGGGCTGGGGCTAAAGACTTGTAAACGGGCATGGCTTATTCCCCTAAAGGGAGATGCTGTGGCCTTCCTTGGAGCCTGGGCCCGGCCGGACCATGCCACCGGCTTACACTAATATTGAAGTAATATGTAGAAGAAGGGGATAGAAATCCAGACATGGACGTCTTTCTGCCCAAATATTCCAGTGAGAAGGAACACTGCAAGTTGGAATTTGGTGTCATTGAAAGCTGACATGATGCATGGGGAAAGTTCAAAGTTCCTAAAAAAGAAAAATGATATTTAATGAGAGATCATTCTATTCTGAGTGCCTTTTATACTTCCAGTCCCTGCCTTGGCTCTGTGCTTCTGTTGCGGTTGCTCCAAATGGCTGCTGGGCCTGGGTCAGTCCTAAGTCGCAGCCTCCGGGAAGACACGTCTGCCTATGGCGGCAGCTTCTCCCTTACTGA
Source organism: Emydura macquarii macquarii (assembly GCF_026122565.2). Lineage (NCBI taxonomy): Eukaryota > Metazoa > Chordata > Testudines > Chelidae > Emydura > Emydura macquarii. The sequence goes on along the minus strand of NW_027132019.1, from coordinate 198,952 downwards.
GCTTCTAGGCCAGCCTTTTATACTTCCAGTCCCTGCCTTGGCTCTGCCCTTCTGTTGCCAGGCAGTTTGGCCTGTAGGGCTCCGCTCTGCCCAGCAGGGGCGTCACGACCCTTCCTCGGACACAGGCTCCAAGGAAGGCCACAGTGCCTTTCTACAATTTGGCAATTCAGTCATTCTGTTCATTATAAAAACAGATTCAATCCTCCATGAGCCCATGTACATTTTCTTTGGCTGTCACAGATCTTGGCTTATCCATATCCACACTGGTGACAACAGTGGCTATATTCTTGTTTAACTCAAGGGAAATCAGCCACGATGCCTGTTTTGCCCAGCTGTTCTTCATCCACTCACTTACGTTGACTGATTCCTCCATGCTCTTGTGCATGTCCTTTGACCACTTTGTCACGATCCGTATCCCGCTGAGATATGATTTCATCTTAATCCGTCTTAAAGAGAGTAGCCAAGATGGGACTGGGGTCTCTGCTAAGAGGGGTTGTTCTAATTTTTCCACTCCTCATTCTCCTGAAATGGTACCGATACTGTCAAGCCAACATCCTCTCCCATTCCTTCTGCCTGCATTAGGAGGTCATGAAGATGGCTTGTTCAGATATCAAAGTCAACAGCATCTATGGCTTTTTTGTATTTTTCTCTTCAATGGAGATGGATTTACTGCTCATCTTCCTATTTTATGTGATGGTCCTCTAAACAGTGCTGAGTATCGCAATCCACGTGGAGTGCCTCAAGTCCCTGAACACCTGCGTCTCCCATGTCGGCATTGACCTGCTCTTCTACGTGCCAGGGATTTGCTTGTCAGTAATATAGAGCTTAATGAAGAGCTCTTCTCCCATGGTTCAGAATGTCCTGGGCCATCTCTATATGCTGGTCCCACCCCTGATGAACGCAGTCGTGTACAGCGTGAAAACAAAACCCATTCGTGTGAGGATAATCAGGTTGTTCGTAAAGTGAAGAGTCCTTTCATCACCCCGCTCCATTGCTGGTGACATGGGAGATGAGCTACTGAACTTTTTCATCAGCTGCTAAGGGAGGACAGCGCACTGGGGGAATGGGACTGAGGCAGGCAGCATTTACAAAGTGACTATATTTGTGTAGAGCACTGGTTCCCAAAGTGGTCGATATCGACCCCCAGGTCCGTGTCAGCGACAAAAAAATTTGGGGGTCCACGATATGTAAATGGGGGTCCACCCACCAAAATCATTATTTCAGGCGTTTCGTAAACTTTTAAGTAGATATATTGCATCAATCTCTCCAATTCGTCATAACGGCAGTAAACAAGATTTGTAGCAACGCGTTAAATTCTAGGTTGTTTGAGCAGTTGTGTGAAGAAAATGACAAGGACTTTCATCGATTATTTCTTCACACTGAAGTACGCTGGCTCTCAAAAGGCTTATGTTTGAAAAGATTTTTTTCATTTTTTGAACCCATTTTGGAGTTTTTGGATGATAAAGCTCCGATTTTGAAAGAAAATTTAATAAAATGGAAACCAGATATTGCTTATTTAACAGATTTATTTGCTAAATTTAATGAGGTTAACTTGCAGTTACAAGGAGACAGCCTGAATTTAATAAAAACAAAGTCCATAATTTTAGCTTTTCTTGCCAGAATTAACCTATTAAAACAAAACATTGGAAGGCGTGAATTTTCGCAGTTCCACAACTTATCATTGACAAACGTTCAGGATGATGACATTTTGGCATATGTTCAACATTTAAATTCCCTCCACTCAGACTTTAAAACCAGATTTGATGATGTTTTAACTATGGAAATACTGCACTGGGTTATCGATCCGTACGGTGCAATTGAAGAATCGGTTATCGCACTACAAGAAGAACTCATCGAAATAAGCACTAACGAAGAACTTAAAGTGCAGTTCAAAAAGGGGTATCAGCAGTTCTGGCTTCAGAAAAATGTAGCTGTTACTTATCCTGCATTATGGAGTATTGCAAGAAAATTTTTGATAGCTTTTCCATCTTCATACCTCGTGGAAAGGGGTTTTAGCGCAGTAACTAATCTGCTGACAAAACAAAGAAATCGTTTGCAAATAACTGAACGAGGCGATTTAAGGCTATACCTCAGTCATTTGACTCCAAATATTAAGCAATTGCTATCAGAGCATCAAGTTCATCCCTCCCATTAACACCATTAATTATTGTATTTTTAGTTTTGAACCTTAGCTTTATTTTATGGTTTTGTTTTGTTACTAAGTTCTGATTTTTGTCCAAAATCCAAATATTTACAGAGTTTTGTGCTAGATTTTAAAGAGAATTTTAATTTAGCCTTTTTTTATTTTGAGCTATTAACGTTTAATTTTGTTTTATTTCACATAAAAATAAGATTTTTAATTTAATTGTTTCAATAAAGGTCTGAATAAAAAATTTAAGTTCGTTTTCTTTTTTTACAAAGCCCTATCAAAGTGAACAGCACTGTGTCAGCTGTGAAAAACATATTTGACGATATAAAGTTTAGGAAAATTTAATATTAGGCAGGCAGGGGGTCTACGGCAAAAAAATAATTCGGAAAGTGGTCCACAGGACAAAAAAGTTTGGGGACCTCTGGTGTAGAGCCAGGGGAGTGGTGGAATGTTATCGCATAAGAAGCTGTATCGGTGTCAGCTCAGACACCCAGGGGCCATGAGAAAAACTGCAGAGCTGTTTTCCGTCGCAGTATGGCAGCTTAGCTCCATGTCTGTCACAATACTGTTCCAAGCAATATACGAATTTCAAGTATGAAATGCAATTTGATTTCCATGAATACTCATGCATTTGACTTTGAAACCCACTTCCCGCAAATCCCCATAGCAGCACTATAACAGGTGCTGGGATTACTCTGTACTAGACCAGTGGTTTTCAACCTGTGGTCCACAGACTGCTAGGGGTAAGCAAACTATGTGCAATTTTTCCAAAGTTATTCACACCTTCATTTGAAATTTTGTAGGGGTCCAGGAATGAAAAAAAAAAAAAAAAGATTGAAAATCAGTGTACTAGCGAGTGAGAGCCCAGGAAACTGATCCCAGTGCCTCTCCCACTCCAGATAAAGGCTGCAGATTGACATCACAGACCCTAAGGGGAACCATTCAACTATTAACCCAAGGAGAGAGGAGCTAGTAGTTGGAGAGGATTTCCCAGACGTTTGCATTACGTGCATATACATTGAAAGCCAGCAGCAGGGTTTTTGGAATCTCTACAAGAAGAACCAGGGTTAACTTTACTACTTTAAAGCCTTTGCTTTAGAAAGTATTTGAGAGCTATTCCAAACACACTTTGCAATGGATTTGTGCTATTAATTCTTTCTTCAGTGAGCAATTGCATGACACTGTCTTTTGGTAAATTTCCAGAAGCTGTTCCTAACACTTACAGTCAGGGTCATGCAAAGTGTGTGAGACTTTCCAAAAAGTCATGAGACAACAGAACAGCTGGGCTGTGTTTCAGCATAGAGGAGAGATGAGATGTAGGAAAGAGGATTATATAGAGCTTGTATGTAATTTATGGCCATCACCTGTTACACGAATATGGCTGAGCTAACTTGCACACTGAATGGCATATGAGAGAAATCTAACGTTTGCACTATTCATTATTTGGAAGCCAACCCCTTTCCTGATGAGATGAAGTAACTGTCTGTGTTAGCGTGAAACTTACCAAATATCTACAGAACCCTTGTCTGGGGAGAGCATGGGGTCTTGTGAGGGAAAATAGAAGCCTGTAGGATGATTGACCTTTCTGTATTCAATCAACACTGGCCAGGCAAAGTATAGAAGTATACTATGGAACTAATTTGGGCAGGACAAAGTAACACGTCAGGGATAGTAACAAGAACTGCCACCATTAAGATGTATAGAACCCGCATCCCCTCAGCACTGAGTGGAACAGGGAAATAAAATCTGCTGGAAGGGATCAGCTGTGCTCAATGGTCAGGGGCTAAAGGATGGAGGATGTGTGGAATGGGTGGGGTTTGGACCAAAAACCTTTTCCCTGCAACTAGAAAACTTCACCTATCACATCCACATACCAGCCATAAAACAGCTTAATATAACAGGACACCCAGCAATTCCAATGAACTGGACTAAGGCTGTTCCTGAACCTTCCTGGATCAATTGGGACCGCCTAACACTGCTGTTAAAACAACTCCAGGCTGAGCAACACAGAAGGCATGTTTTGAAAGCCCAGGTCCTCCGTGGAACCAATACATTCCAACTAGCCACTGGACTGCCTGCTGACTGTGCTTGGACTGATGTAGGCTGTGCCTTTCGAACAGCTTAACTAGTTTAACTTAGGTTAACTAGCTTAACTTAACTAGTAGCTTAACTAGTACTCTTGGGAGCAGTGCGGAGGGTGAGGCTCTCCCAGGGGCTAGGGAAGGGGGGAGGGGGACACAGCTTAACTAGTTAAGTTAAGTTAACTAGTTAGCAGCTTAACGGACTCTAATTCGCTCCTCGGTCGTATTACCCATGTTGTAGAAATATTAATCATATTAGTAGTTTTTTTAATTATGTTTATGGGATGTTTATAACTTTGCACCATCCTAGCCTCTCCCCGAAAGCCATACCTATAATTTTGGGCATAATTGTCCAATCAGTAACCTGCCTCCCTCATCTCTCCATAGCATGACCGGTGGATCAAGGGATTGGGCCATCTGGAGCCGGGGCCTCCTGGACCAGTGCCCACCGGCCAGTGTGCAGGAAGGATGGGTACCTGGGCCTTTCTCTGAAAGAGAGTGTGGGACAATAAAGATATAAAAACTGGACAAGTGGTCAGGCCTAAACTACAGGGAATGGGGTCATGGCTCAGGCAGACCTTGTTTTTGTTACTTGGTGTGAATTCTAGCTAGGGTCTGTTATCTCTCTTCTTTCCCTCCCTTCCTAGCCATTTGTGCAAGGAATGAGACTAACGAATAACTATTCTCCCTCATGCTCAAGGTCTTTGGTGGGAACAGAGTGTTGTTTTCTTTCCCTCCCTTGCATATTGTATATTTTAAAGAATGTTAGTAAGTTTCAAGGTAATGTGCCTGTGCTCTGCAATAATCCTGTAAACAACAAACAGGGGCGGGTATAATTGTATTCATTATGTAGTTGTGAATATTCATTTTGTAGGTTTCAATGTAACCAACTAAGGGTCTATGAGAATTGCTGGAAATGTATACATTTACATACTGATATGGATAAAAGGATTGTAAAGTAACCCCTTCGTCACTCACTCGCGGCGTCGAGGTGGAAGGAGCAGGCAATAAAGGGTTCCGTCTCCCCAATCCACACCCAGGACAACCTGTTTGATTATTTCTAACAGTTTTTATTGCAGGCTTCTGTAAAGGCAGCTGGACAATAGCATCACACTGCACAAATCAGCTTCCAACAACAGCAAATTCAGTGCTTCCACCTTCATCTTGATTGGTGTCCCAGGTCTCAAAGCAGCCCATCTCTGGCTGGCGTTTCTTCTGTGCTCATTGTACCTGTTTTCTGTCCTCAGGAATTGTAGCATTGGTTGAATCAATAAAGCTGAGGAAAACCAGCAGTTTGAGTGGGTGGCTTTGCAACCCCATGAGTGAATGGGGTTGCCGGTTGGTGTATGGGATTACAACTCCGCTCAAATTTGGACTGGCTGCTCCTTCATCAGGCCAACAGAGAAGTGCTCCGCGGTTACAACACCCCAGCTCTGGGTGACCTGAGGTGTGTGGTCCAGTAACATGAATGAGAGAGGCTCTTGGTTTGAGCAAGAGCTGGTCTGGAAAACAGGATTTGATCCCACAAAAAATTTTGACCCGCAGTAAAATGGATGCATGGTCCACCCTTTATTCCTGAGGGAGAAGGAAAGGGACCTGCCGTACTGGAACAATCTGAGGGAAATTTCCAGGTAGGAGTTCTGTGCAATCTTCTTTCCCAGCCTGCACCCTGGGTTTGAAATGCAGGAAAGGGGGCAGCCGGGGAGAAATTTGACCCTATATAACTATTATTAGTCTATTTTACTGTACTGCAGTCAGATTAAAGCTGTAAAACACCATAAGTACCACTCAGCCATCCTCTGAGTGACTCCTCTGTGCCGTATGCACAGCGCTGACAGCCTGGATTGCAGGAATAGAGCCTGCAGCAGGGCTTGTGCTGCTGTTCAGTGTGGTAGCATCACCGAACAATCCCTGGGATTGGGCTTCCTGCAGTTTCCCATTGTTCGTGACAGGGTTAAAGCTGGCACACACTGAACCAATCAGCTGAGGGTCCCAGGAGGCCAAGTGGTCCCCAAGGAAATGGGCAAACATGCTTCATAAGGACAGTTGCAGCCTGTCTGAACAGACACTGCCTGCTGCCCGTGCAAGCTCTCCGCTGACTCCTTCTTCGTTAGGGTGCAGATCTCTGCTGGCAGCTGCTCCCCTTCTCACAGGACTTGGTTAGATTGGCAGGTTTCTCTGTCTTTAAATCTTCTGAATGCCAAGGGAAGGGTAAAGGCTGTCAGCTGTTGAGATGGGCAGATGTTCTGTGCAATGGCAGGTGATTCTGATGGACTGTGGGTGTGACTCAGTGACAGGGGCTGGAGAGCAGGCAGCACTAGGTAGATGAGGGACTGTCCACTCCATGTGCCTGTGATCTATGGGGGAATCATTCCAGGGAAACAGAAACCCCAGATTCAAAGGGAGCTCGGAGTGTGAAAACCCCGATACCCTGAGTCAGGATTTCTCAAAGGGTCCCATTTCCAGAGGTGCAGTGTGTTCTGGGCCAGAGAAGGGCCCATGGAATATCAGTGAGTAATTCTCAAATCACCTCAGGTTTATTTGCTCCTGGAAATATAATCAGCAAATCCATTTTCAAACATTTTTTTCTCTGTCTTGATTGTGAAAATAGGAATTCAGAGCTGTGTTCCTTTATGATAACAGGTCCAGCAGTTCTGTCCTGTAAGACCCCTCACAGTTACAAGGCTACCTGTATCTCTGCGCCTTCTGTGGTCTCTGAATACCAGATGTCAGCCTCGTCCTTTTCACTCTCCTGGGGTGGGTCCCATGATTCTCCCACCCTCAGGCTGGGCCCTGGACTGCTGCAAACTGTGGGCCAACTGCGGTTTAATACTCATGCATTTCACTTTCAAATCGACTTCCCACAAACCTGCATTGTAGCACTGTAACAGGTGCTGGCGTTACTCTGTACTGGACCAGTGGTTTTCAACCTGTGGTCCACGGACTGCTAGAGGTTTGCACACTGTTATATTTCCAAAGCTATTCACGCTTTCATTTGAAATTTGGTAGGGGTCTGGAAATGAAAAGAGTTGAAAGGCACTGTACTAGAGAGTGAGAGCCCAGGAAATTAAGATTGTACAGGCTGATCCCAAAGCCTGTACCACTCGGGATAAAGGCTGCAGATTGATATCACAGAACCTGAGGAGAACCTGTCAGCTACTAACCCAAGGAGAGGGGAGTGACTAGCTGCAAAGGATTCCCCTGAGTTTTGTTTCCTGACAAGCGATTGAATGAGGGCGAAGAGGCTGCAACCTCGTCAACTTCTAAAAAAATCCAGATGACACACGCTACATTTTGGTCCCCCTCTAACCTGAGAAATCATCTCTGAAAGAAGATCAGAGGGGAAAGAATTGGTTTACATGTGTGTGGTACAGAATAGATGTATAAATGTTGTGCTAAGACTTTTCATTGCCATATAATTATTACAAACCAAACTGTCATTCCTATGCATGTCTACGCAAAGCCAGCCACAGTCGTGTTGGACTCTGTAGAGGAGCAGGGGTAACATTACTACTTAATGACTTTAGCTGTAGATAGTATTTCAGAGGTATTCCAAATACTCTTTGCAATGGGTTTGTGCTGTTAACTCTTTGTTCAGTGAGCAATTGTATGATACTGTCTCCTGGTAACTGACCAGAAGCTGTTTCTAGCACTTACATTCAGAATCGTGCACACAATAACTCTGCTGCACTTGTGCCAGACTTTCCAAAAAGTCATGAGACACCAGAACTGCTGTCTGTGTTTCAGTGAAGCATAGACACAAGGTGAAGGAGAACAGATTATAATAGTGGCTGTACGTAATTTACACCCATCACCAGTTACACAAGCGTGGCTGAAGTAACTTGCAAATCAACTGGATATTAGTGCAAACCTAGTGTTTGCACTATTCACTACTTGGGACATCAGTCCCTCTCCACCCCACTGAAGGAACTGTCTGTGTTAGCTTTTGCATGGGCTCTTCTCCATCCCAGAGCACACTGCACCTCTGGAAATGGGACCAATTGAGAAATCCTGACTCAGGGCTCAGGGTATTGGGGTTTTCACATTCTGAACTCTCTTTGTACCTGCACAACTGCTCTAGGACGATCTTCATCTCCCTGGGAGCACAGGTTCATCAGAGATGTGTCACAGTAGTCACAGGCCTCAGTATCTGCTGAAAGGGGCTGTTGTAGAGAATGGAGGGGCTTCATGGAGATGGGAAGGCTGGTTCCATTAGCTGCTGAGGCATGGACTGGCTGGGAGGTTTACACATTTCCATACCCAGAATGCAGCCATAGACTCAGTCAGTGCAAGATTCATTGCTGTTAAGAGAAAGAGGCAGATGACAAGACTCCAATTTCTTCAGGTGATATGGGCAGGGCCATGGCAACTGAGTTTTCAGTGGAAAATGATCAGTTTTCTATGAAAACCCACCCCCAAAAATGGATGAAAAGGAAACATTTTACTATGGGTCAAAATTTTTCATGGGGGAAATTCCTCTGTTTTCCATTCCAACTCTAGCTCAAACCGTGAGCTTCTGTCACTCGTGTTACCAGACCACACACCTCTGGTCACCCAGAGCAGGGTGTTGTAACAGTGGAACCCTTCTCAGCTGGCCTCATGGAGGGGCAGCCAGGACAAACTTGAGCAGTGTTGCAACCCCATGCACCCACTGAAACCTTAGTCACTCATGGGGTTCCAAAGCCACCCACTCAAACTTGGCCTTCTGGCTTTGCTCGGCTTTAATGATACAAAGAGTGTTACGTTTCCTGACGACAGAGAACAGGTACAATGAGCACAGAAGGAACATCAGCCAGACATGGACTGCTTTGAGACCTGGGACTCCAATCAAGGTGAGGTGAAAGTGGAAGCACTGAAGCTGCTGTTGTTGGAAGCTGACATGGGTGGGGTGTGATGCTATTGTCCAGCTGCCTTTACAGAATCATGGAATGAAAACTATTGTATTTATCGGCATCAGATTGAGTGTTATCAGAATCAGTTCCTCAGTGTGTTTATAGTCTGGAAATATTTCCCAATATTGCATCCGTACTGGCAGCTGTAGACCCTCATATTGAAACAACAGACAGCCAAATGTCAGGGGTGCTGCTATTTGGATGCCTGACAGACCGGATTTTAGGGTCTCCCCCGTCCCCGTCCTCAGATTATCTGAGCACCTTAAACACATCCATCTTACTGCCACCTCTGTGAGGTAGTACAGGGCTATAATCTGCTTCTGCATAGGCTCAGAGACACTCAGTCACACAGAGCTACCCCAGTGCTCCTTGAGACCATTGCCCCTGGTTCTGACATATGATACCATTGAGAACAGCCTAGCTACATTCTCCCTGGAACCTCCTTTAAGGCAGTTAAAAGATGCTATCAAATCCTCCCCCCCCCCGCATTCTTCTCTTCTACAGACTAAACAAGCCCAGTTTCCACAGCCTCTCCTCATAAGTGATGTGCTCCAGCCCCCTCATCATTTTTATTGCCTTCCACTAGACTCTCTCCAATTTGTCCACATCCTTTCTGATGACCGATTTGGGGAGACTCAGGACAGAAAGGGTTTTTGGGGCCTAGTGGGTGGCAGAGTTGGCGACCTTGTGATGGCAGAGAGGGGCAAAAGAGTCAAAGATGGAGGAGCGTGAGGAATGGTGAGAATCAGCAACCATGCTGATGGCAAATAGGTCTGAGAGCATATTAGACACCATCAGTGCTGGTGGTCGGGAAGTCATGGAAAGGCTGACTGACAGTGTATGTGAGTGTGGGGAATGACATGTGACGACACTGAAAGAGATCAGGTGATGGTCGGAGAGGACACTGCTTGGTGATGGTGTGATAAGACATTAGTTTTGAGGGACTTCTCAGACTGTGAAATTTCACAAGGCTGAGCTCAGCCAAATAGGGGCAAAGCACCCTTGATTAACGAGGACACAACCTTTCCCCATCCTGTCATGCAGGTTTAAAGTCAGTGGCCCCGGCAATCACATTCTGCAGGTGTATTTTCCCACTTTGTCACGAAGCTCTTTGGTTTTGACCCCATAAATGATAGGGTTGAGCATGCAGGGCACAAGCAGATAGAGGTTGGCCAAGAGAATGTGAACGTGAGCAGGGATGCCCTGACCGAACCTGTGTGTCAGGGTAGTGAAGAGGAAGGGAGTACAAGAAATCAGCATCACACAGATGTGGGGTGTGCAGGTGTTGAGGGCTTTTCGGTTGGCTTTTCTGGAGGAGATCCTGAGGACGGCCCTGATGATCAGCCCGTAGGACAGGCCAATGAGTATCAGGTCTGACCCGATGACCCCTAATGATATCACCAGACTGTACATCCGGTTGACCGTGGTGTCCCCACATGAGATCTTCACCACAGCGATGTGCTCGCAGAACGTGTGTGGGATAATGCGGTTGGCGCAGAATGGCAGCCTCCACAGTAGCAAGGTCATGGGCAGAACCAAGAGCACAGCTATAAACAAACCCACTAGCCCTAGCTTAGCGGTTCGTGTGTTGGTAAGAATGGTGGTATATCTCAGAGGGTTACATATGGCGACGTAGCGATCGAAGGCCATTATGACGAGGACGGCTGATTGAGTAACACTAAGCACATAAAGGAAGAAAATCTGGGTGAGGCAGCCATCCACAGTGATGACTTTGGAATGGAACCAAAATATGCTCAGTGCCTTCGGTGCGATGCAGCTAGACTGGCCGATGTCTGTGAGCGCCAGCATGCAGAGCAGCAGGTACATGGGCTTGTGCAGGGTCTGTTCTTTGCCAATAACAAACAGAACCATGAAATTCCCCAATAGGCTTATAATGTAGAACACAGAGAAAGGGATGGAAAGAACGAGGGGGGATTTGAAAACAGCCTTCAACTACCCGAAAGCGGGTTCCAGGGAGGATGGAACTAGGCTGTTCTCAGTGGTGGCAGATGACAGAACTAGAAGCATTGGTCTCAAGTTCCAGTGGGGGAGGTCTAGGTTGGATATTAGGAAAAACGTTTTCCCTAGGAGGGTGGTAAAGCACTGGAATGTGTTACCTAGGGAAGTGGTGGAATCTTTACCCTTAGAGATTTTTAAGGCCCGACTTGACAAAGCCCTGTCTGGGATGATATAATTGAGGTTGGTCCTGCTTTGAGCTGGGAGTTGGACTAGATACCTCCTGAGGTGCATTCCAACCCTAATTTTCTATGATTCTATGAGATGCAGATGGCACCAAACTATTTAGGCCATAGTCCAGTCAAGAGCTGTCCTCAGAGGGAGCTAACCAAGCGTAGTGAAAAGAGATGATGTTCAAAGTCAATAAGTGCAACCATTGGAGAAAAAATCTTTATTCTGCCCTGTTAAAGGACAAGAGTAAGCAGAGACAGAGGGAAGCAACCCAGTTGCTAACCCTTCTCATGCGTGAATACTGATATAGTTTGCAGATCCCACAAAAAAACGGGAGATCGTAAATAATAAAGAGGACGGGTCATTGATTCAGAGCAATCTGGACTGGTTGGTAAACTGAGTTGAAGCAAACAATATTTTTTCTAATATGCTCTGTAGATGTCTATGTCTATGAACAAAGAAGGAAGATGATACTTACACGATGGGGGACTGTACCGAAGGAAACAGTGACTCTGAACAAGATTTTGGGAGTGTGAAGGAATAATTAGCTAAACATGAGTTCCCAATGTGAGCCTGTGGCCAAAAGAGCTAATGTGATCCTGGACGATAAACAGGGGAATCTCACATTGAGGTAGAGAAGTTATTTTACCTCTTTCTTTGGCACTGTGCAACTGCTGCTGGAATAATGTGTCCAGATCTGGTGTCCACAATTAATGATGGATGTTGATTCACTGAAGAGGGGTCAGAGAAGAGCCAGAAGAATGTTTAAAGATTGTAAATCCTGCCTTACAGTGATTGACTCAATGGCTCAATCCAGTTAATTTAACAGAGATGGTTAAGGGGTGACTTGATGACTGTCTACATGTACCAACACAGAAAACAAATGATGAATAATGGGCTTTTCAGGCTAGTCTAGAAAGGTCTAACACCATCCAATGGCTGGAAGTTGAAGTTAGACAAATTCTGACTATAAATAAGGTGTGCACTTTTTAAATGGAGACAGTAATTAACCATTGGAGTAATTTACCAAGGGTCATGGCAGAGTCTCCATCACTGAGAATTTCTAAACCATGGTTGGATGTTTCTCTATAACCTCTGCTCTAGGAATTCCCTTGGGCAGGTTTCTGGTCTGTGCTATACCGGAGGTCAGACTAGATGATCACAGTGGTCCTTTCTAGCCTGGGAAATTGTGAACACGTCCCTGCAGCGCATACAGGAGTCAGCTGGAGGCATTTTGCCTGCAAGTTGTTGCCTGAGTTTACTGAAGGCATTTTGAAAAAAAGATTTTTTAACTTCTGACAATTTAGCCCCAGGGGGGAAAATGTCTCAGTCTTTGGAGCCTGGAAATCGATATTTTGGTTGGTTTTTCACACGCTTTAGGCATCCTGTGAGATATGGCATGGATGAACATTTCGGATGAGAAAAATACTGACGTGACACCATAAAATCTCCAACCTGAGGAATGTATGTACAACTGTCCCCATTATTGGCTAACAAATGATCCCAGAGAGTCCCGGATATAGCTTCTGTGTCCCAGTGGCTCACTGTGTCAGCCAGCAGCCAGAGGCTCCTGCACGTGGCAGCTGTATTTAGCTAGGCATTGACATGACCCAGAATTCCCAGCTCTCATTATATACTGTGCACACTTCTCAGCTAGCTCATTCTTGCTATGTAGCAGACCCCGAAGCCCCACGCGGTGTGTGTGTGCGAGCAACAAGGGCAGCAGCACAACATAGTTGTCTTGGCATCTGCTACTCGGGGTGTGACATTCTCACTGGAGAGAAACTGTCACTGATCCCCCCTAGACAAGGGACAGAGGGAACGGGGGTACCTTACCTCTGCACAGGAAGAGCTGTGGGGAGCTTAGGGCAGCTCGGAGGCTGTGGGGAACACGGGTGACTGGGAAGACTGGAGAAGACACTGGAGCCCAGTGTAGTGTTTGAATCAGGGCAGCCTGGGAGTGGGAAGGAGATTATTGACGGGGTCAGATCCGATGGGAGACGGAACCAGGTGCAGAGCAAAGATCAATGAGGAAACCCCTGAAGTTGTGTAATTAACACTGAACAACCATAAAAAAAATGGAAAAAAAATGAGGAAAGGTTGTGACATCCAGGCTGCAATTCTCTGGCTTGCCAGGAGAAAGAGGCCCTGAGAGCTGCCCAGACACACTCGGGGCCATGAAAGCTCCCAGCACTGGCCCGGCACCATCAATCAGAAAGAAAAATTGAATTTCCTGCCTATCCATGTATCTCCCACTGCCTGCCTGCAAATCCCCCAGCGCTCCCTTCCTGTCCATGAACACCCCCCTCCGTAAAGCCACAACCCCCAGTTTGATGTTTCTCAATAAGCTCTGCCTGTCTGTGTACACCCCCCTGCTCACAGCCACAACCCCCAGCCCTGCCACATAGTGATCCCACTCACCCAGGACCAACACCAGGTGCCAGACACACCACACAGTGACAGCTCGTACAAATATCTACACAGCCTGGGTTAAACTCTGGGTCTGGCTGCTGTGGGGAAAGGGAGGATGGAGGAGGAGCAGCCTGCACAGCCTGTCTGGGGGTGAAGAGAACCCCAGCAGCTGCTCAGTATGTGCAGGGAAGGAGAGAGGGAAATCAGGAAGGCCAAAGCACAATTGGAGTTGCAGCTAGCAAGGGACGTGAAGGGGAACAAGAAGGGTTTCTACAGGCATGTTGCCAACAAGAGGAAGATTAGGGAAAGTGTGGGCCCCTTAGAGAATGAGGGAGGCGATCTAGAGACAGAGGATGTGGAGAAAGCTGAGGTACTCAATGCCTTTTTTGCCTCTGTCTTCACAGACAAGATCAGCTCCCAGACGGCTGTACTGGGTTGCACAGAATGGGAAGGAGGCAAACATCCCACAGTGCTGAAGGAACGGGTTCAAGACTATTTAGAAGGATTGGACATTCACAAGTCCATGGGGCCGGATGCAATGCACCCAAGGTTGCTGAGGGAGTTGGCTGAGGTGATTTCAGAGCCATTGGCTATTATCTTTGAAAGCTCATGTCAACAGGGGACTGGAAAAAAGCAAATATAGTGCCCATCTTCAAAGAAGGGAGGAAAGAGGATCCGGGGAACTACAGACCGGTCAGCCTCACTTCAATCCCTGGAAAAATCATGGAGCAGGTCCTTAAGGAATCCATTTTAAGGCACTTGGAAGAGAGGAAGGTGATCAGGAACAGTCAACACGGATTTACCAAGGCAAAGTCATGCCTGACCAACCTGATTGCTTTCTATGATGAAGTGACTGGCTCTGTGGATGTAGGGAAGGCAGTGGATGTGCTATACCTTGACTTTAGCAAAGCTTCAGATACTGTCTCTCACAGTATTCTTATCAGCAAGTTAAAGAAGTATGGGTTGGATGAATGGACTATAAAATGGATTGAGAACTGTCTAGAGCATAGGGCTCAACGAGTAGTGATCAATGGCTCCATGTCTAGCTGGCAACCGGTCACAAGCGGAGTTCCCCAGGCGTCGGTCTTGGGTTCGGTTTTGTTCAACATCTTTATTAATGATCTGAAGGATGGGGTAGATTGCACCCTGGGCAAATTTGCGGATGATACTAAGCTAGGGGGAGTGGTAGATACCCTGGAAGGTAGGGATAGGATACAGAGTGACCTAAACAAACTGGAGGACTGGGCCAAAAGAAATCTAATGAGGTTCAACAAAGATAAGTGCAGAGTCCTCCCCTTAGGGAGGAAGAATCCTATGCACAGTTATAGACTGGGGACTGATGAGCTGGGTAGCAGCTCTGCAGAAAATGACCTGGGGGTAACAGTGGATAAAAAGCTGGATATGAGTCAGCAGTGTGCCCTGGTTGTCAAGAAGGCTAATAGCATATTGGGCTCCATTAGGAGGGGCATTGCCAGCAGGTCACGGGAAGTGATTATTCCCCTCTATTCGGCATTGGTGAGGCCGCATTTAGAATATTGTGTCCAGTTTTGGGCCCCCCACTATAAAAAGGATGTGGACAAGTTGGAGAGAGTCCAGCGGAGGGCAACCAAAATGATTAGGGGTCTGGAGCACAGGACTTATGAGGAGAGGCTGAGCAAACTGGGCTTGTTTAGTCTGCAAAAGAGAAGAATGAGGGGGGATTTGATAGCGGCCTTTAACTACGTGAAAGAGGGTCCAGGGAGGATGGGGCCAGGCTGTTCTCAGTGGTGGCAGATGACAGAACAAGGAGCAACGGTCTCAAGTTGCAGGGCGGGAGGTCTAGGTTGGACATTAGGAAAAAGTTTTTTACTAGGCAGGTGGTGAAGCACTGGAATAGGTTACCTAGGGAGGTGTTGGAATCTCCATCCTTAGAGGTTTTTAAGCTGAGGCTTGACAAAGCCCTGGCTGGGATGATATAGCTGAGGTTAGTCCTGCTTTGAGCAGGGGGTTGGACTAGATACCTCCTGAGGTCCCTTCCAACTCTAATATTCTATGATTCTATGACCCGAAGGGAGAGGACAGAGTGTGACCCAGGAGCTGTGCAAACAAATCAGATGTAGATTCCTTGTTCTATTGTAGAAGTGAGATAGAGAGAGAGAGAATTTTTTCCTTTCCTGTTATGATAATGGTACAGCGCTGTTTAGTGGGGCATAGGTGGACTCCATTCTGTTAGTTTATTGAAGTGAGCTCTTTCCTGAAACATATACTATTGAACCTGAAAATATCTTGATGAATTTTCTTAGTGTGAGTGAGGAATATATGTTCAGGGCATAAAAAGACACCAACCTAAACTGCTCTGACAACAGAAAGGGGAGTAAAGACACCAACTGCCATCCTGCCCCTGAAGGCCGAAGCATACCTATCAACAACCCTAAAATGCAAATGAATGACCCTGACGTACTGAAGGATCCACCCTTGGAACAAAGAAAGTCAAGAAATAAGAATCTTGTCATGCTTGCAATTAGCTGGTAATTAACAACTATACTGAACCCAGAGGCAGCATGACGCATCAAGGCCCATAGACTGACATGAGAGCCAGCAAGTATCAAAGATGGGTAAAAACATGGAAACTTTGTGTCTTATTCTGCAATTGTCACCTGGAGCATTGGATTCGCAACTGACAGAGGCTTGGCTCCCTCCAATTGCCCTGCCTAGTTGGCCACTAGGCCGGCTAGAGCAACGCATAAAAGGACTGGTCATTATATCACAGCAGTTTGCAGAACTTTATGAATGTGTGTGTGAATGTGATGGCTTTTTGATATTCTTACATGCACAATAAACGTGGCATAGTGCCTTGTGCCCCTGAATAATATCCTGCTAGTCTTTTCTTTTACAAATATAAAAAGAGGACATGAAGGAGCCAGCGCAAGTAACTCTTCCTCAAAACGACACAGTTGGAGTCACTGGAGGCTCATGGCCAGTGAAAATCAGGCCTTTTATTTAAGTCCCTAAATATGGGTTTAGGGTAAAATCTTGGCCCTGACGGGAGTTTTGCCATGGATCTGAATGGGACCAAGATTTCACCCGCAGTGTGTGTTGCACGGTTGTTTGAAAAGAGAGAAATTGAGCTGGGTGGAGTGATAAGGAGCGTTTATTTGGTTGCAGCATCTAATTCACTCGTTCCCCTTTGTCACCCTCATCCAACACAGTGAGCTCCGAGTTCACAACTTCACAACTTTTTATTTACAATAATATGTAAACACACACACTTCTACAATGCCCCATAA
The DNA here is from genome assembly GCF_026122565.2 of Emydura macquarii macquarii. Classification (NCBI taxonomy): domain Eukaryota; kingdom Metazoa; phylum Chordata; order Testudines; family Chelidae; genus Emydura; species Emydura macquarii. The sequence continues at coordinate 181,965 of NW_027132019.1, read as the reverse complement.
AATCCCTGTTTGGTGGTATAAAAGATTATAAAATGAATTTTAATGGCTAGGGGAGGCGTATAATTATACCCGCCCCTGTTTGTTATTTCCCACAAAACTTGCGCAGCAGACACATTTATCTTAACAGCAGGAATGACCATGAAGTCCCTTAATAACTAGCTACAAGAGAAGAACTAGGGGGAGAGATCCCAAGCCTTCACTAACAGGCATGCTGCCCGGGAAAGAAGAGAGAACAGCCTCTGACCACATTCTTTGTCTAGGTGGTTAGGGGAGGAATGGTCCAGGGAAGGGAGAGGGGGGAACATAGCCTGCCCGTTACCATGGTCCCTATTGGGCAGGTTTCTCCTGTTCTGGACACAGCTAGAAAGTTGCTCTGATTTGCTCCCTACTCCCCAACCTCAAGGCTAAAGAAGTGCTGTGGTTTGCACATGATTCTTGCTTGTGTAGTACATGGCCTTTTCAGCCCAAGTTAGGGGTCCCACGGAGGACAATTCATGTCCAAAGCCTGGGCCCAACTCCCAGCCCCTCAGGAATGTGGCCCAGTGCTGACATCCTTTGTCCCTGTGCCCACAGTGTGGATTTTTACTCTCCCTGCTGTGAAGATCCTGGCTTCAGGTCCTGCAGCAGCGAGAGCTATTCTATTAGGGTGCTGAAAGAGTCTGAAGGAAGATCCCCAATTTATGTGGCGCTCTGAGACCGGGCATGATAGATGGGGATTTGAAAACACAGGGGCCCTGATTTTGCTTAAATCAGTGATGCCAGTGTCAATCTGGAGTGAGCCGCTGAAGGCAGAATGTGAGATCAGTATCTGGCCAGTCTGTAAAGCACTGTGTGACCCATTCATGTTCTGAAAACTCGGGTATCACAGATACTGACTGCAGAGGCTCTGGCTACATGTCTTAACCTGGCAGTAAGTTGCTGAACTGGAAAACTTGAGAGAACAAGAGAAAAAAACCACAGACCAAAAAAAAGCAAGATACTAAGTCAGTTAGAAGGACACAGTGAGAGACAAGCAAATGATCTTAAAAACACATATTTGTCTAAACGACTTACAATAAATCCTTAGTGTTGTCAGAAACATGAAGGGATTTAAAACTGTAACTAAATAGTTCAAGTCTCCATGCTGGAGAATTCCTGCCCAGATCGTTTTTCATTTGAACTGTTCCCAAGCCCTCAGCACTAAGTTTATTGGAAAAACAGGCAACTCACCCAAATCCCATGGAACAGAGAGAGTAAAGCTCCTTACTGCGATCTGAAAATCCGTGTATGAATCTCACGACTGACACTCGTAGTGCTGGACAGGGACCTTTATGAAGCCCCTTTGCAGTCCCTGTAGGTCGACCAGGAGTCTGTGAGAATTCCCTGTGCTGTGTGAGCAGTGGGAAGAGCCCAGAATAGACCCTGGAGAATTTTAGTGTAAGAACCTCTCCTGGGAGTGAAGAAATGATTCACCGATAAGAGAGGCTCAGATTGTCAGGGCAAATTGAGACTTGCAGACTTGCTAGCGTTGTCCTGCACTGATAAAACCCGAGAGAAAAGAAGAGTCGAGGGTTAGACGTGTTCATTTCTCTATCAGCATTTCTGTGCTGCTGCTCATTGTCATAGAACCTCAGCATCTGCTGCTACTCCCAGCTAATGAGCCCTGTGATGAATCACTGAAACCATGATGTGCACGTGGATAGGTTCTTGTGCATCCTAGTTTCAAACGTAGGATTTCCACAAAGGGTGCAATATCCTGCTGTGGAGAAGTGCAGCTTCCTGAGCCCACATCAGAGATTAGCACGTTCCCTAAAGCCTGTGAACTGGTGGTCTTTGTTTCTTTAATAACAGTCCCTCCCATCCGATAGACTCTCTGACATAGCCTCTCTGGCAATACAGATTGCCCCAGCTCAGTCATAAACCCCTCATGGTGCAATATCCTGCCATGGGGAAGTGCAGCTTCCTGAGCCCCCTTCAGAGATCAGCACGTGCCCTGAAGCCTGTAAATTGTGGACTGATGGCCTTTGTCTCTTTAGCCGAGCTACAGTAACTGCACAGCTGCACAACTGTCATTGGGGTAGGGAGGGTGGAGGGAGATGTTCAGAGGCGAGTTAGGTGCCCATTGTCCATCCACATTCAAATGGACTTCTTTGTTAAGTCAAGATGGTTACCTGCCATATTTGCTATTCTCTGCACATCGGCATTGTTAGTTCCAGCGCCCTCAGTATGATTTCTGTAAAATACAGCCAGCTCTCTTGGACTCCTTTCCCCCTCATATGAGCCTCCCAGGGGATCCTGCCCATCAGCTCCCTGAGGGAGTCAAAGTCTGCTTTTCTGAACTCCAGAGTCTGTATCCTGCTGTTCTCCTTTCTTCCTTTAGTCAGGATCCTGAACTCGACCATCTCAGGATCACTGCTGCCCAGGATACCATCCACTTCTACTTCCCCTACCAATTCTTCTCGATTAGTCAGGCATGATTTACCTTTACATAAACCATGTTGACTCTTCCCCTAGATATCGTGTTCATCTGTGTGTCCGATAATTCTGTTCTTTACTACAGTTTCAAACAATCTGCCTGGTACCGAAGTTGGGCTTCGTGGTATGTAATTATCAGGATCATCTCTGGAGAATTTTTAATAAATTGCCATCACATTATTTATCCCCAAGTCATCAAAAAGGTACAAAAGCTGATTTAGATGATAATTTACATACCACAGTCAGCAGTTCTACAATGTTACGTATGAGTAAAACTTCAGGACTCTTGGGTGAATCCCATGTGGTCCTGTGCCCATGTATTATTGTTTAATTTGCCAATCTCTTGATGACAAGTGCCAGATAACAGCTAGGTTTGATTATTAATCCCTGCATGAGGGATCCCTGGGCCTGAGTCTCTTGGCATGACTCCTGTGTGTGCGGCTTTCACTCACACACACAGCTGTGCTCTGTGCGTGGGGGGCTCCACAGATGTGTTGTGTGCAAAGCCATGGACTGGGCTGGGGGCTGCCTGAATGTCTTCTCTTGGGGCTCCTGCTTTAATCCAGTGTTCAAGCACATAGGTGAGGGCGCAGGAGAAGGGTGGGTGGTCTTGACCCTGCAATCACCCCTCTCACAGCTGGTGCTGCTCTCATGGATCATGCAGCAGCCAGAGTGCTCAGGAAGGACCAGGACTATGACTGCAAAACAGCTCTGCAGCTTTTCTCATGGCCCTGGGGTGTTTAACTAGAGACAAGACAGTGACAGTGACAAAACATCCAAATATCCAAAACATCCTTCTCTGAACTGACAGTACTGATAGGAATTCTAAAGTGTGAGCTGACACTGATACAGCTCTTTATGCGGTAACATCCCACCCATCCACTGGCTCTACACAAACACAGTCACTGTGTAAATGCTGCTGCCTGCCTTTGTTCCATTCCCAAGTGCGCTGTCCTCCCTTAGCAGCTGGTGAGGGAGATCATTAGCTCACCTCCCATGTCACCAGAGATGGAGCTGGGGTGATGAAAGGACTTTTCACTTGATGAACACCCTAATTATCCTCGCACAAATGGATTTGGTTTTCACGCTGTACACGGTTGGGTTCGTCAGGGGTGATATCTGCAAATAGACGTTGCCCAGGACAATTTGAAGCAAGGGAGAAGAGCTGTTCACAAATCTGTGTATCACGGACAAGCCAATCACTGGTATGTAGAAGAGGAAGACAACGCAGATGTGGGAGACGCAGGAGTTCAGAGCCTGGAGGCGCGCTGCATGGGACACGATCTTCAGCACTGTTTTGAGGATTATCACATAAGATAGGAGGATGAGCAGGAAGTCCAACCCTAGTGAAGAGACTGTTATAAAGAAGCCATAGATGATGTTGACTCAGATATCAGAACAAGCCATCCTCATGACCTCCAGATGCAGGCATGGGAGAGGATGTTGGCTTGATAATATCGGATCTGTTTCAGGAGAATGGTGAGTGGGAATATGAGGACCACCCCTCTTAGCAGAGACACCAGTCCCATCTTGGCTCTTCTCAGCATTCAGTGAACATGAGCAAGTGGATGAAGGAGAGCTGAGCAAAACAGGCATCATGGCTGATCTCCCTCCAGTTAAACCAGAATATGCCCAGTGTTGTTGCCATTGTGGATATCGATATGCCAAGGTCTGTGATGGCCAGCATGGAAGGGAAAATGTACATGGGATCATGAACTGTAAAAGTGTATTTTCTAATATTGAAGTAACCTATATTAAGCAGATGGGGATAGAAAACCAGACATGGACGTCTTCCTGTCCAAATATTGCCGGAAGAAGGAACATTGGTTGGAATAAGTGTCATTGACAGCTGACATAATGAACTGGGGAAGACCAAGGAGTTTTGAATGTTATTTCCTAAAAGGAGAAATAACAGGACACCAGATTATATTGAATGAGAGACCATTCAGCAAAAAACAGTCTTGGATTTACACCACTGATAGGAAGATAGGCATTGCCAGACTGGATCAGACCTGTAGTTCATCTAGCCCAGTAAGCAGTGGCCAGTACCAGATGATTCCATTGAAGGTAGAAGAAGTCCTGCAATAGTGACCTCTGAGATAACCTGCTCCCAGAGAAAGTTTCCTCCTGAGACGCACTAGTTAGACAAATTTTTTGGTGTAAATGAGGAAAGTTGATGCTCCCCCAAGACTTTGAAAAAAAATCCTCACTACTGTAATGGGCCAGTTCTGAGGTCAGGAACGTTGACCTCAGCAACGTCACTTCAGATTTAAATGTGTAAATTTAATCAGAGCTGGGCTTTATTTACTTTCACTTACCGAATTGTTCCTGGTGATAGACTCTAGCTTTTCTTGGAGCAATTCTTGGAGGTCAAAGTGCTTTGCCTGGCCAGTGTTGACTGAATACAGTGAGGTTGATCATCCTACAGGCTTCTTTTTATCTTCACAGGACTCCATCCTCTCCCTAGACAGGGTTCTGTAGGTCTTTGGCAAGTTCCAAGCTAAAGTTCCAAGGCAGTTACTTCATCTCGACGGGAGAGGGCTTCGTGTCACAAATAATTAATAGTGCAAAGTTTAGTTTTCACCCATATGGAGTGGAGTTTGCAAGTTACCTCATCCATCTTTGTGTAACATGTGATTGGTGTAAATTACATACAACCACTATATAATCCCCTTTCCTACACCTCATCTCTCCTCTTTGCTGAATCACAGACCAGCGGTTCTGTTGTTTCATGACTTTTTGAAAAGTCTCACACATGTATTGCAGAGTTATTGTGTGCAGGAACCTGACTGTAAGTGTTAGGAACACCTTCTGGTCCGTTCCCAGAAGACAGTGTCATGCAACTGCTCAGTGAAGAAAGATTTAATAGCACAAACCCATTGCAAAGAGTGTTTGGAATACCTCTCAAAGACTTTCTAAAGCCAAGGCCATTAAGTAGCAAAGTTACCCCTGCTCGATTCCAACGACCCTGCTGGCGGCTTTCGATAGACATGCATGTAATGCAAAAGTCTGGGAAATGCTCTCCAACCACTAGCTCCTTTATCCTTGGGTTCAGAGCTGACTGTTTCATCTCAGGTTCTATGATGTCAATCTGCAGCCTTTATCTGGAGTGGTAGAGGTACTGGGATCAGCATATACAATATTCATTCCCTGGGCTCTCACTCTCTAGTACACTGGTTTTCAATCTTTTTTTCATTTCTGGACCTCTACAAAATTTCAAATGAAGGTGTGAATACCTTTGGAAATATAACACATAGTTTGCATACCCCTAAAGGGCCGTGGGCCACAGGTTGAAAACCACTGGTCTAGGACAGAGTAACCTCAGCACCTGTTATTCAGCTACAATAGGGGTTTGCGGGAAGTGGGTTTCAAAGTGGAATGCATGAGTATTCATGGAAATCAAACTTCATTTCACACATGAAAGTCGTCTGTTGCTCACTCTCTCTCTGACTGTCTCTGTACTGTATTCATAAAATAAACGCCACCCTGAAAAGTATTGTGACAGATATAGAGCTGAGCTGCCATAATTATGAATGTGTATGTTAAACCCAATTCTTGGCCTATTGATATGGCTATATTGGGTTAAATATCTGGATATTACCAGTATGGCTAATCTTAGTTTAATAACAGGCTGCTGGAAATAAAGCAGGAAGGGAAACAATAGCTAAAGAAAAGCCATCTCTCACTAAACAACCCAGGAGCTTTATGCTGTGAAGACCCCATTTCCGGGCTCCAACCAAGTTACACAGCTTGTTCTGCCAGTGCTGGGAGTCTGTCCAGAGGTGGGGCAGCTGGTGCAGAGAATCTCCTCAGAATGAAAGACACACAGACACCGCTGGGGGAGTCAGAAAACACTCAGCCTGCCTTGGTTCCCATCAGAGTGGGAGGGCTTTAGAGAGATGTACAGACAGTTGTTTCAAAACCCATTATTTGTCTCATGTGATGTTTTATTCCTACTGTTCAACTTAAACAATACTTTGGTTCAGGAAGGCTGGTCACTCTTGCCACCACAGGTAACAGACTCCCAAAAAAGAAGAACCATAGGTGCTGAACCCAGTTGGACCCGCTGGAGAAGCACAGTTTATCCACAGTGTGCTGTAGCCCAGTGTCTAGTCTGAGGGTGGGAGAATGGTGGGATTCCACCCCAGGAGAGGGAAAGGGACGAGGCTGACATCTGGTATTTGGAGACCAGAGAAGGGACAGAGATGAAGGATGACCTGTAACTGAGGAACATCTACAGAGCAGAAATGCTGGGTACCTCATCCAGTCAGGAAAGAGAACTATTCCATGTGCCTTATCTGACTTGTTACAACAAAGCAACACAGCTCTGAATTCCTGCATTCACAATCCAGACAGAGAAAAAAATATTTGAAAATAGATTTGCTGATTAAATTTCCAGGAGCAAATATAGCTGAGGTGATTTGGGAACTACTCACTGATATTCTATGGGCTCTTCTGCAACCCAGAGCATCCTGCACCTCTGGAAATAGGACCCATTAAGAAATCCTGACTTGGGGCATTGGGGTTTTCACACTCAGAGCTCACTTTGTATCTAGGGTTTCTGTGTACGTGGAATGATCCCCAATGGACCACGGGCACATGGAATGGAGGGTTCCCCAGCTACCTCGTGCAGCCTGCCCTCCTGCCCCTGTCACTGAGTCACACCCAGAGCCCAGGAGCATCTATATTGGACCCAAACAACCCCCACCCCCAATCAGCTAGTCTTAAACTTTGTGATGTTGGAAACTCAGATCCAGGGTCTCAGGTCCATCTCCATCACTAGAACGGCTCTTCTTGCTCCTGGAGCGTGTGAGGGATGAGGGTGAGACTCAGGGACTGCCCAGCAACACACTCCAGATCCTTCCTCTCTTACAGCATGTTCCAATTCCCCCTCTGAATGCAGAGCTGTGGAAGGAGTCCAGAACCCCTCGTAAAAGGACATTGTGCTAATGACAGTTCTCATCACCGAGGGGTGTTGGAAAGACGTCAGGTTCTCCAGCTAATGGCCCAAATCAGCCTTAGAGGGCACACAGAGCTGACATCTGTCAAAGGCACTGAGCTATGGCCCCAATGACCATAGCATGCGAGCACCTCACAACCTTTAACCTGTTTACAACACAACACCCTGTGCGGTCAGGAAGTGCTCTTTACACCACTGTACAAATTCAGAAATGCACAGAGCCCACGGCCAGACGGCAGCGTTGTGAGGCTCTTGTCTGACAGCCTGTATAGCACCGGCCAGAGAACAGCCCCAAAATAATGCCTAGAGCAGAGCTTTTAGAAAATCAGCCAGTCTTGATTTAAAAATTGTCAGTGATGGAGAATCTACCTTGACATTTGGTACATTTTTCTCACTATTCTCAGTGTTCAAAATATGCGCTTTATTTCCAGCTTCCAGCCATTAGATTGTGTTAAACCTTTGTTCCTGGGGCAGGTAGTTACAGATGTGATCCAGTCACCCCTTAACCTCTTTGTTCAACTAAATAGATGGAGCACCTTACATCTATCACTGTAAGGCAGGTTTTTTGATCCTTTCATCATTTCTGTGGCTCTTCTCTGACGCCTCTCCAGTGTATCAACATCCTTCTTGAATTGTAAATGCCAGAAGTGGACACAATATTCCAGCAGTGGCTGCACCAGTGCCAAACACCGAGATAAAATAACCTCTCTACTCCTCATCAAGATTCCTTGATTGTGCATCCCACATCACATTAGCTTTTTTTGGCGTCAACATTGCACTGGAGGCCCATGTTCAGTTGATTTTCCACCGTGACCCCTGGGTCTTTTTCAGAGTCACTGCTTCCCAGGATAGAGTCCCGCAGCCTGTATTCCTTGATCCTAGATGTATACCTTTATATTTAGGAGTACTAAAATCCATATTACGCAGGCACAGAGGGACGGAGTGAGTTGCCTGAGGTCTCAGAACAAGGCTGTGGAAGAGCATGGAAACGAAGCCAGTTCATCGGAGTCTCAGGGTAGCATTTTAACTTTAACCTCTTATCCGTCCTTCCTCTCTGGGGGCTAGTGGCTGGGGAGGGGGCCACTAGCATCTCAGGATGCTACATTACCAACCATTCTCCTGGTAAGACAGGTTCTCCTTTGCCCTGACCATCCCAGGAGCCCTTCTCTGCACCTGGGCCAGTCAGAATTCATGTTTCTTGAATATCAGTGACCAGAGTTTTCCAGTTTTCCAGAGGAGGGCTCTTGTATTATGCCTTGTATTATGCTATTAATACTTCCCTGCCTCACCTGAACAGAACCGGCCCAAGGGAAGACAAGGAGCTCCCAGCCTGGTTCATTTGCCCGTTTCTGGAAGAAGCAGCCTTTTTTCAAACCCTCCCTGTGTGAGCCTGGGCCCAGTCACCATCGTGCTCAGCTCTGTCTGTGTGACAGGCCCAAGGATTGAATCTGACCTTTGCCCTGAGCCTGCTTTCTCCCAGACAGGACATCTAAGACGATGCCCCGGTGGCCATTGCTCCATTGTTTGGCAGTTAGACACATTCAGCACCAATGGCTTCAGAACCCAAGTCCGGTGCGTGGCCTGAAACCCTTGGCTTCCCCCTGACACTCCAACCCTCCTCTCAGAGATCCAGCACCTAAACCTCACTGTGGGGAGCAGATCAACAGTCACCCCCGAGCACCCCCACATCTGCCCCAGACACCCAGGGCTGGAGTCACTGCCATTCCCAGAGGCCAGCTGTCACAGGAGGCTGTGGTAAGGCTGTGGCCTCTGACAGTGAAATGATCTTAGGGTTTCCCCTGGTCCCCTTCTCAGAGTATCCGAGCACCTTAAATATATTTGTCCTCCCACCACCTGTGTGAGGCAGGGATATTATCCGCTTGTGCAAAGGTTCAGAGACAGTCGGTGGCTTGTCCATGTTGACACAGGGCAAGGGAATGAACTCAGCTCTCCTGAAATGCAGAGCAGAGCCCAGACCACAGGACCAGCCTCCCAGCTGGACTGGCTGAATTCTCTGCTTCCATTGAGCTGCCCTTTGCACTGTGCAGAGAGGGGATAGCAAAGAGGCAGTTGCAGGGATTGGATTCTCTGGCCTGCTCCCCATCATCCCTCTGTAAAATGCATCCCTTTGCAGTAGGTAGCATTTGTGCCCTCTTTGCACAGGTTTATAAGGCAACACAAGGTCTGTGGCTGTGGAAGAGTCAGGCCCATCATCCAATGGGATTCTGCATCCCAGCTACATGGGAAGAACAACGCAAGGATTTCCCACAGAGGTTAACGCTGGATGGCTACTGGTTACCAGAGACAGAGCCCAGCTGCTGAGCGCCTCACACTATTCAACTGCACTGACTTGTGTCAGACTCGTGTATAAATTGTGAGTGCTGTTAAACAGCTGCTCCAAGCATCTGACTCAGTGGTGCCTGTGTAGTGAGAGGCAGGGGAACCTAGTGGATAGAACAGTGGACAAGCTCATGTGTTCTAATCCCAGTTCTGCAACTGGCCTGTGAGATAACCAAAACTAAGTTACTTCATATCTCTGTTTCCTTATTAGCTATCTCTTTCTTCCTGATTCCCAGCCTTTTGTTAGATTTTTTTACTCTTGCTGCACATTCAGTGGATGTTTTCAGAGAACTTTCCACAGTGACGCCAAGATCTCTTGCTTGGGTGGTAACAGCTAATTTAGACCCCATCATTTTATATGCACTTGGGATTATGTTTTGCAATGTCCATTACTTTGCATTTATCAACATTCAATTTCATCTGCCATTTTGTTGTGCAGTCACCCAGGTTTCTGAGATCCCTTTGTAACTCTTCGCAGTCTGCTTTGCACTTAGCTATCTTGAGCAATTTTGTATCATTTCTCTATCATCCTTTTATGAATATGTTGAACAGTACTGGTCCCACTACAGACCCCTGCACGACACCACTATTTATATCTCTCCATTCTGAAAACTGATGGTTTATTCCTACCCTTTGTTTGCTAACCTTTAACCAGTTGCTAACCCAGGAGAGGACCTTCCCTCTTATCCCACGACAGTTCCTTTGCATAAGAGCCTTTGGTGAGGGACCTTGTCAAAGGCTTTCTGGAAATCTAAGTACACTGTATCCACTGGATCACCCTTGTCCACATGCTTGTTGACCCCCCAAAGGATTCTCTAGGTTGGTGAGGCATGATTTCCCTTTAGAAAAGCCATGTTGATTCCTCCCCAAGAGATCATGTTCTTCCACGTGTCTGAATATTCTGTTCTTTACTACAGTTTCAACCTATTTGCCTGATACCGAAGTTAGGCTTACTGACCTGTAATTGCAGGGATCGCCTCTGGAGCTTTTGTTAAAAACTGGTGTCACATTAACTGGTAGAGAAGCCAATTAAAGTGATATATTACATGACAGTTAGTAATTTCACCACTTTAGAACACTTGGGTGAATCCCATCTGATCCTGGTGACTTATTACTGTTCAGTTTATCAATCTCCTAATGACACGTGCTATATAAGAACTGGGTTTTATTATTAAGATCTGGCTAAGGGATCCCTGTATAGCCAACTGCTGGGTCCTATCGCACACCAAGCCCTTCTAGCTGGGGCACAGCTTCGATGCTGCTAAATGCACCACATACGAGATCCAGGTGCCAATTTTAGCGTGAAAGTACCCAGGGGTCATGTCCGGCTCTGTGTGCTTCACGTCCTCAGGGGAAGACTGAAAAATAATAACAAATTCTACTCTAAACCCAGAACCCAGGACAATCAAGTGAGTTTGATCTTTTCATATTTAATTTAAACTGTGCATAATTAATTCATGTAAACCACAGCCACAAGGTGCTGTGACTTAGGAGATCTGGAGGATTCAACAAAAGGACTGGAAGTTTTTACATCTGAGGGGAACACGCACAGCTGTGTGCAACAGGAACACAAAAAAGAGAAGTGTTTTTATCTCTTTTATTTCCATATCATAACCTTCTTCTCCCATCCTGTGGCTCGGGAAAGGAAGGAGGGTCTTGTGGCTAAGGCAGGGCACCAGGATCTAGGCAATTCGCATTTAATTCCGAGCTCTGACACGGACACCCTGTGTGACCTTGGACCTTGACCCACAGAGCAGAGCCCAAACCACAGGATTAGCATGCCAGCTGGATTGGCTGGCTTCTATACTGCCACAAAGCTGTCCCCTGCGCTGTGGGGAGCGTGGATAGCAAGGAGCCAATTAAATGGTTTGATTCTCTGGCCTGTTCCTCAAAGCATCAGTGCAGTTTAGAGGAGCCTGGGGCTGAGCTGACCTCAGCCTTTTTGTTACAGATTCAAAGTGCACAGCACATATGGCCAAGCCCCTGGGGACGGGTGCCACCCTAGCGTGCCCTCTTGCAGCCTGAGGTACCCTGCAGGCACCCTGCCTCTCCCTCTAAGGTCCTTGCAGTGACTTACTCTCTGCCTGGAAGACTGAAAACAAGATCCCCCTGTGTGGGGTAATATTTGTTCTCCAAAACACAGGGTCTCTTAGCCTGCGCCCAACCCTCCTCTATTGCCCAGGAGGCCACCTGCTGCCTCCCTTGCTGGGGTCTGCGCTGGTTCTGATTCATCAGAACTTTCCTGGCTCCTTGTCAGCTGGCCCCCTCGGTATCTCAGTCCTTCCCCCCCAGTCCGAGCGAGGGCAGCCATCCTTCCCCTGCTGCTGTCACCATGTTCTGAGAGAAGAGGCAGCCGGCACTGCCTCCCACGGCTCCTGCGGGTGGCAGGGAGTGAGTGGTCCAGGCACTGCCCTGCACTTCAAGGCCCCAGTCTCAGGCCCTTAAAGAATCTGTAGGCTGGGATTTCCCAAAGCAGGAACTATTCCCCAGCCGGGACCATCTTCCTTTACTCTAGTAGAACCCTCTGCTAGGCCTCGGTTAGCTCCAAAAGTCCCAGGAACTTTAAGGGGTTGACTGATCCTATTGGCCGCCAAAGCTGGTGCCGCTCTCATGGATCATGCAGCACCCAGAGTGCTCAAGTCCCTGCGGATGGGTGCCACCCCAGCAAGCCACCTTGCGGCCTGAGGTATGCTGCAGGCACCCTGCCCATCTCTTTAAGGTAGCTCAGTCCCTTCCACCCAGGCTGAACAAGGGCAGCCGTCCTTCCCCTGTTGCTGTCACCATGTTTTGAGAGAAGAGGCAGCCGGCCCTGCCTCGCACGGCTCCTGCGGGGTGGAGTGAGGGGATCCAGGCCCTGCTCTGGACTACAACGCTCCGGTCTCAGGCCATAAAAGAAACAATACCTGGGATTTCCTGAAGCATGAACTATTCCCGAGCTGGGACCATCTTCTTTTATCTTAGTAGAACTCTCTGCTAGGTCTCTGTCAGCTCAAAATGTCCCAGGAACTTTAAAGGGTTGACTGATCCTGCTGGAGTCTACAGCTGGTGCCACTCTCATGGATCACACGTCACCCTGAGTGCTCAGGAAGGGCCAGGACTATGACTGCAAAACAGCTCTGCAGCTTTTCTCATGGCCGCTGAGAGTTTAACTAGAGATGGGACAGTGACAGGTCATGGACAATGGGACAAACCATCCACGTTCCTTCTCTGAACTGACTGTATTCACAGCAGTTCTGAGGTGTGAGCTGACACTGATACGTCTCTTTATGCGCTAACATCCCACCCATCCCCTGGCTCTACATAAACACAGTCACTGTGTAAATGCTGCTGCTTGCCTCAGTCTCGTTCCCCCAATGCGCTGTCCTTCCTTAGCAGCTGGTGAGGGAGGTCAGTAGCTCATCTCCCGTGTCACCAGGGATGTAGCTGGGTGATGAAAGGATCCTTCACTTTACAATTGCCCTGATTATCCTCACATGAATGGGTTTTGTTTTCACACTGTACATGATAGGGTTCATCAGGGGCGGGGTCAGCGTATAGAGATTGCCCAGGACATTCTGAACTATGGGAGAAGAGCTCTTTATGAATCTGTATATCACAGACAAGCAAATCCCAGGCATGTAGGAAGAGCAAGACGACACAGACGTGGGAGACGCAGGTGTTCAGGGCCGTGAGGCGCTCTGCATGGGACACGATGCTCAGCACTGTTCTGAGGATAATCACATAAGATACGAGAATGAGCAGCAAGTCCAACGACACTGAGGAGACTGTTACAAAGAAGCCATAGATTATGTTGACTCTCAGATCTGAACAAGCCATCATCATGACTTCCTGGTGCAGGCAGTAGGAATGGGAGAGGATGTTGGCTTGACAGTATTGGTACTGTTTCAGGAGAATGAGCATTGGGAAATTTAGAAACACCCCTCTTAGCAGAGACACCAGTCCCATCTTGGCTATTCTCGGCAGGGTTAAGCTGTAAGCATATCTGAGAGGATTACAGATTGCAACAAAGCAGTCAAAGGCCATGCACAACAGCACTGAGAATTTAGTGAATGTAAGTGAGTGGATGAAGAACAGCTGGGCAAAACAGGCATCGTGGCTGATTTCCCTGCTTCCTTGTCAGAAATGCAGCCCAGAGAAGAGAGGCAGGAAATGAAGACAAAAGATTGTGATGTCTCAGGGGTTTTTTATACCCTTTGCCCGGTGCGTGGAATTTTACTGTCTCAAACACAGCTACAGCCTCTGTTTGTGGAAAGTTACTGGCCCAAGATGGAGTCCAGGGTCACATGAGCAGATCACAGCTCCTTGCACGGCTTGGTGACTACGGGGCAGACATTGCTCATATTCTTGCAGAGGTGTGCACAGGAAGAGCTATCTGGGCGCAATGAGTTTCTTTTGTGGCCAATTGTGAGAGCGCAGTGTCCTTGACGGGCCATCAACACATAGCTGTCTGGCCTTCAGGTACCTTCTACCGGGGGGCATCACCCAGGGATACAACACCAAGGTAAGATACCAGTCCATGGCCAATATCCATAACATCAGATAGGAAGGAGATCGATGCATATAAACAAGAAAGTCATGCTTGGCAAATCGTAACTTTCCCATTGACACCCTGCGTGACAGGCTTTCTCCAAGATTTGTTGCAACTGCACAACAGGGATAGAAATGGTCACATTCAATCAGAACATCACACCATGTTTTCGTCCCACGAGGGTGCTACAGCTGCTACCACCTAAAGCTGGGACGTTGCTCAGGTTCTAACAGGGCAAGCGGCTGGGACACTAAAGCCACGGGAGGATGGGAAGAGCAGATAAAAGCATGTCTGGCTGCAGGGAGCCTGCTCCTTGTCCAAAGAGAGGAGGAAAGTGTTCTTTAAATGTGAGAGGTGGACGTCCAGGACCGTGGATGTTTCCTCCAACCATAGCCACCAGCCTCTTGGGCTTTGAACAACCTGCCCATCCAGGAGGTTTATGAGAGTCCCCATGTCTTCTGGGACTACCCCGGGGACAGCCCTCCTTGCTCGGATTCAGTCCTTTGCTGTCGCTGATATTTACGCTGTGCTGCCGATGTACTCAGGCCTTTTTAGAACATAAAAGAAGATTTGACTTTTTAATCTTGTGAATGCTGCAGTAGTGTGTGGTAGCAGAAAGCACTGCCACCCGGACCATGCCTCTTCTGACATTCCCACAGCGCCGCTTGCTCCAGAAGGGTTCCAGCAGCTTCAGTAACTAGAAACAGGATCCGTAGCACCCGCTTCTGAGGGGGAACATGGCAGATATTTAGCATCGTACAGCTGCCCTACAGTACACAGTTTACAACAGGACAGGAAGAGGAATTTCTTTTGAAACAAGGGCTTCATTTCATATGTCCAGCACAATGCAGCTTGAGTCCTTCATGGGACGCCCTGGGCGCAATTGCATACAAAGAAGAGAAAGAAGACTACTGTATGCAATCAACAGTCCAGGGTGACTCAATTTACCCACGTTGAAATTTGATCGGGACATTGGGGTTAATAACGTCACTTCTGCTGCCATGTAAGATTTTAGTAAAATGATCAAGGCCTCAGTTTTATATTGTGCCTGGAAGTTACTTTGAGCAACCACATACACCAGCACAGGGCATTGGGTTGTGAACTGATGGAGAGGCAAGGGTCTTCGGCTAAATAAATGACGTCAAACAGACGTGATTTATTGTTTTTGGCAATAACAAATTTGGTGGATAAGGGTAACTGGGGAGATGTAATAGACTTAGACCATTACAAGGTGTTTGACCTAGTACCATATGACATTCAGATTAACAAACTAGCGTTAAACAGAATTACTGATCTCTGAGCCCTTATCAACAGCCCTGTGTGTTAGCAGAAAGTGTCCATGTCTCTCCTCCATCATCTTTCTCCAGATCTGCCTGTCTATCCATCCATCCCAAGCATTGACAGGGCATCAGACCTGCGCTAGACAGAATTACTGATCCCTGAGTGCTTAGAGGCAATCCTGTGAATTCATGTCTCTGCAGCATCATCTTTTTCCAGATCTGCCTGTCTGCTAGCTAGCCATCCATCCCAGGCACTGACAAGGCAGCAGATCCTATGGAGATCGAGCCATTATCCCTACTTCTCTGACTAATTGACAATCATGTTTAAATGTACACAATACACTGAGCAGCCAATTACTCTCTGACTCTGCAGAGAGCCAGGGAGTTCTCCTCTCCCTTTGGGAAGGACCCTTAATTACTGTTTATTCCTACAGATGGATAAAGAACACAGTAGTGCAGACATGGAGAGACATTGGCTGTTGTCTCCTGTCTGCAGCCTAGTAACCCCACTGGGATTGCCCAGAGCTATATTATAAACCGTTTCCATCCTGCCCGGGCACTCGCTCTCGGCCTGGGATGTTGTTGCAGATGCTGGTGTGAGAGAGTGTGGGACAGAGCTACCTGAGAGGGATTCCCAGGGAAGACACTACCGGCTCACAACTCACAGGTACCCATCGCTTGCTCGGAGTTCACTGCTCGACAGATCTCATGCAAAGTGCTCTCAAGTTGCAGTAGGGGAGGTCTAGGTTGGATATTAGAAAAAGGTTTTTCACTAGGAGAGCGGTGAAGCACTGGAATGGTAATGTTCTACAGTGAGGAATTTCTTCCTGAGATTTAATCTAAATCTGTTATACTGTAGTTTATTCCATTGCCTCTTGTCCTGCTTGCAGTAGCAGGAGAAAACAACTTTTCTCTGTCTTTTTTTATAGCAGCTTTTCAGGTACTTGCAGATTGTGATCATATCCCCCCTATATCTGTTCTTTTCTAAGCTAAACATACCGAGTTCCTTCAGTCTTTGCTCATATAGCTTCTATTCCATCCCTTTGAGTATGTATGCTGCTTGCCTCTGCATCCTTCCCAGTTTCCCCACATCCTTTCCACACATTGGTGACCGAAACTGGACACAGTACTCCAAGTAAGGCCTAACCAGCACCTAGTAGAGTGGGACTATCAACTCCTGTGACTTGCTTTCTATGCCTCTGTTAATGCAACCCAAAATTGCATTGTTTTTTTTTTTGCAAGAGTAAAGAAATCCACACTCCTGAGAGACGTAACTATATGAACCTAACCAACAGTGTAGGCAGCAAAAGGTCGACAGAAGAATTCTTCCATTCACCTATCTACTACCTCTCAGAGAGATGGATTACCTACGTGGAAGGAACTCCTTCGGTCGGTATAGGCAGTGTCTACACTGAAGTGCTACAGTGAAGCCGCTGTAGTGTATTAAGTGTAGACAAGCCCTCAAGAACATTTTCCAGAGAAGCATCCAGCCTTGATGTGAAGACATGATGAGTTGAAGAATTCACCACATCCCTTCACAGTTTGTTCCAACCAGGAATAACCCTCAGTGTTAAACATTTGGTCCTTATATCCAACGGAAATCTTTCTGTCTTCACCTTCCAGCCAAAGGAAGTTTCTTGCTTCCAGCTTCTTGCTCTGTCTTTCTCCACTTGATTAAAAGCCTGTTATTCCCCAGAGTATTCTCCCCATGAAAGTACTTTCCCAATCAAGTCTCCTCTTGATTGTCTTTTTCATAAGATAAATAGATTAAGCTCTTTAAATCTCCCTCTGCAAAGTATTTTCTCCAGCCCTTGGATCTTTTAGTGGCTCTTTTCTGCACCCTCTGCAATTTTTCAATGTCCTTTTTAAAAAGTGAACACTAGAAATGAACGCAACATTCCAGTATCATTGAATCATAGAATCATAGAGTTGGAAGGGACTTCAGGCTGTATCTAGTCCAACCTCCTGCTCAAAATAGGACTAACCTCAGCTAAATCATCCCAGCCAGGGCTTTGTCAAGCCACATCTTAAAAACCTCTAAAGATGGACATTCCACCACCTCCCTAGGTAACCCATTCCAGTGCTTCACCACCCTCCTAGTGAAAACATTTTCCTAATATCCAACCTAGATCTCCCCGACTGCAACTTGAGACCATTGCTCCTTGGTCTGTCATCTACTACCATTGAGAACAGCCTAGCTCCATCCTCCCTGGAACCACCTTTCAGGTAGTTAAAGGCTGCTATCAAATTCCCCCTCACTCTTCTCTTTTGAAAACTAAACAAGTCTAGTTCCCTCAGCCTCTCCTCATAAGTCTTGTGATCCAGCCCCCTAATCAATTTGTTGCCTCCACTGGACTCTCTCCAACTTCTCCACATCCTTTTTGTAGTGGGGTGCCCAAAACTGGACACAATACTCCAAATACAACCTCACCAATGCCGAATAGAGGGGAATAATCACTTCCCGCAATCTGCTGGCAATGCTCCTACTAATGCAGTCAAATATGCTGTTAGACTTCTTGGCAATAAGGGCACACTATGGATTTACATTCAGCTTCTTCTCCACTGTAACCCCCTTTTCTAGGTCCTTTACTGCAGAACTGCTGCCTAGCCCATCTGTCCCCAGTCTGTAGCTGTGCATGGGATTCTTCCGTCCTAACTGGAGGACTCTGCACTTGTCCTTGTTGAACCTCATCAGATTTCTTTGGGCCCAATCCTCCAATTTTTCTATGTCACTCTGTATCCTATCCCTACCTTCCAGGGTATCTACCACTTCCCCTAGCTTAGTGTCATCTGCAAACTTGCTGTTAGTGCAATCGACCCCACCGTCCAGATCATTAGTGAAGAGGTTAAACAAAACCATTGCCATGTACAGAGATAAAAATCTATCCCCTCCTCCCACTCACTAGTCCCATTCATACATCCAAGGATCACATTAGCCCTTTTTGCCACAGCATCACACTAGGAGCTCAGGATGAGTTGGTTTTCCACTATGGTCCCTAAATCCTTTTCAGAGTCACTGGTTTCCATTATACAGTCCCTTATTCTGTAGCTCAGGCCTGCATTTGGCTGTATTAAAACATTTTGTTTCAATGGTCAAATAGTCCAGATCTATTTGTATGCCTGCTTTGTCCTCAGCCCTTTAACCATTCTGCCAAGCTTTGCGTCATCCACAAATTTTGCCTGGAATGATTTTATGTTTACTTCCAGATCACTGATGAAAATATGGACTTGCACTGGTTCTAGAACTGATCCCCACAAAATCCCTCTAGAAAAACCCCCAATCACTGACCCATTTACACCTGCTTTCTGAGATCTGTCCATTAGCCCATTTAACATGTGCTCTATTGCTAGTGTATAGTGTTAATTTTTTCTATCTGAATGTTTTGCCCTGCTAAATCAAATGCCTCACAGAAATCAAATTCTATTGCATCTGTGCAGTTCCCTTGATCAACCAAACTTGAACTCTTATTAAAGGATGAAATTGGGTTTATTTGACAGGAGCAGTTTTCCTTAATCTCTGTTTGTTGGCATTCATTATCTTCTTAACCTTTAATTTTATATCAATTTAAACCATATAAGCATTTCCATTGTTTTGCCCAGGATTGATGTCAGGATAACCAGCCTGTAGTCATCCTGCTCGCCCTTTCGGAATATTGGCAATCTATTAGCACTCTTCCAGACGTCTGGAATTTCCCCAGTATTTCAAGATTTATTAAACGTTTACGTAAGTGGGCTGGAGGATCTCCTGGGCCACCTCTTTTCCTCACTGGTGCAAGTTTTCCAGGCCTGTTCAATTTAAACATTTTAACATCCTCCTTGATTGCTAAAGGGCTGGAAAATATTTCATAACTTCATGTGGTATTAGTACATCTAACTGCTTCTTTCCAAATATAGAACAAAATATTTATTGAACACATCTACCTTTTCTGTAACATTAACAAGTTTTCTTTCTCCCTTTGGAAATCGTGAGGATTTTTTTGTTCTTAATTTACTTAATAATTTCCTTTTTGTTATCCTTAGCTCTGCCAAATATGGATTTTTCCCTGATGTCTTTAATGTCCCTTGTCCATTTTCATAACGTCACAGTTCTATTGCTTGCTATCTATTTATCTTTTTCCCATTGGTTGTATATTGCTTCCCCCTTCACTCACCAATTACTGCCTTCCTTTTGCCACTGAACTCAGTTTTTAGCCCAGGTTCTCCACTTACTTCATTGTGGAATTGTGGCTTTTGGGCTCTCTAATACACTCTTCTTAAAGAACTCACAATTTCCATTCACATTTTCTGTCTACATTTTTCCTCCCATTCAATTTTGCTGATAATTTTCCAACTTTTGGGAATTAGCCCTTTGGAAGTACTAAGTGTCTATAAATATAATTGGTTGGGAACTATTCTCTGTTTGTCCATTTGAACATCAGCTGTTCCATGCTTTATTTTCTTCTCCTCTATCACATGCCCCCTTCTTTGTCTCTTCTCTAAACTAAACAGTCACAGGGAAAGTGACGGCGGCACTGTCAGGACGGTTGGATTGATTTTGCAGGATTGATTGAGCAACAGCAGAGACCCATTCAGTCAATCCAGATGTTGACTGAATAAATTCACCCCCACAAAAATATTTACATGGTATAGCCGGGGAGGCATTTCCTGTCAGTGCATCATAGTAGGGATGCTGCATTATTTAGAATGTAGGAAGTCGACAGGAGAGACGCAAGCTACTTTACATAGCTTACATGTCTCCCGTCGACTGCTGCTGAACTTTGCCAGCAGGGTAGAGCAGGCCCCAGTCATTTCAGTCTCTTCGCATGTGGCAGTCTCCCCGATTCTCACAGCCTGTCTCTGAAATCCCCTTTATATCTGCTATCTCCTTCATAGAGACTGGATGACTGAAACTGAGTGTGTAACCAGAACAGCTATTGCCATCCCATGCCATAGGCATCCAGATATTGTCTTTGCTTTGGCCACTACTGCATATGAGCAGGTGTTTCCATTGAGCTGCAACCAACAACGCCCACTGCTTTCCTTGGAGCTGTGTTCTTGTTCAGATGCTTTCCTCGGCCCATCTCTTGACAAAGGTTGGGTTGTTTCCACTGAGCAGCTTCGAGGATGCATTGGGAACTCCCTAACACATGGACTCGATAGCCTGTGTTTCATTGCATTCAGAAAACAAAGATGGATAACATGAATCCACAGTGATGTTTCCTGCTGGAGTCAGTTAGAATTTTCCACACCACAGTGTGTAGGAATTATTGACCAATGGGACATCATCAAAGAAGGAACTGGCATTAGTAGGTCTGTCATTTAGAATTCATTTCTCGGAATAATTAAAATGTCCTTATCCAGTGTGTGATGAGTGACTGATCTGATTGTAGCCAAGGATTTCCTTTTATCCTTCATTTCTCAAGTGAATTTATGGTTAACAAACATGTCGTGATAGATACTCATAGAATGCTAAGTAGAATTCAATGGTTCGGTTATAGACATATAAGGTTAATCAGTAGTTAGAAGGTATAATAATTTATTGGGTATTTAAGTAAGGAGGGCTGAAATGCAAGACATAGGGGCTGAGGCCTGGAAGATTTTGGCCTACCTCTTTTAGGCCTTAGCCATAAGAAAAGCTGAAATAAGTAAGTGACTCAAGAATAATCTGATGCCATAGATTACGGGCAAATATGTGCCAAGGGGTGAAAACATTAAAAAAATTTACCGGAAGATTAATTTTAAATCCCAAAAATGCTGATATTTCTCTCTTACATGTGCCTTAACCTTGGAGTATTGGTTGTGCATCAATTCTAATGAGAGTTAAAGGAACTAGACACAATCTATAGGAAACGGGGTACCTCAAGTTTTTGGGAACACCAGACCAAGCAGGAAAAAGAGGGCAGATATTTTCATGGATATGTACAGAATGTAGATATAGTCACAAATTGTAGTATATAAAAGATGATGCCCACACTGGAAAAACTGAGCTTCCTACGGGAAAACTCCAACAGGAAACATCCCTTCACTGACGATCAATCATGAGAAACCCGTCAGACCCTACCAGTAACTAGGAGGAGGTAAGTACCTCTGTTACTGCAACTGGTGTGTGGATAGATCTAGGAATTGTATACGCTGTGACATTCCTAACTTCATTGGTAACTAATAAAATTGATAAAAGTTATTAGAGCTTGTTCCTTTGACTCTCTGTGTTCTTTGCCTTGGCCTTCATGTGTTCCTGTGATCTCTGTATGTAAGACAAGCAGAGGTAACTTTGATGAACTTCAGATTATAGCCACCAGAGCTGAACCCACTCATCTTATAATACAACACCATTAAAATAAAAATAAAAGGCTACATGCTTCCCCCTGAGAACAGCCACCCTTTGTTCAGGTAGCGCCTCATTTTAACACTGTTTCTCCATCCAGGTATTTGCCATGCAACCATCACCCTAGATCCCGAATCCATAAGGGAAGTCAGGGGAACCTACGGTACATTCAGGAGACACCGTTTTGCCTCAGAGTCGGACACCTTCTCCCCTACGCCATGTCAGATTCCAACACAACTGACTTCACCAACCCCTCCGCCTTCATCCTGCTGGGCATTCCTGGGCTGGAGGTGGCACATGTCTGGATCTCCATCCCCTTCTGCGCCATGTACGCCATAGCCGTCTTGGGGAACATCACCATCCTGCTGATCGTGAGGATGGAGCACAGCCTCCATGCACCCATGTACTATTTCCTCTGCATGCTGGCTGTCATCGACCTGGTCCTGTCTACGGTCACCGTGCCGAAAATGCTGAGCATCTTCTGGTTCAATTCCAGGGAGATCAAGTTCAGTGCCTGCCTCACCCAGCTGTACTTCATTCACTGCTTTGCAGTGATGGAGTCTGGGATCTTCGTGGCCCTGGCTTTGGATCGCTACGTGGCCATCTGTGATCCCCTGAGACATTCCACCACCCTCAGAGACACCGTTGTGGCCAAGATCGGCCTGGCCGTGTTGTTGCGGGGTGGCCTTCTCATATTGCCGTTTCCCTTCCTGGCAAGGAGGTGGCCCTACTGCAGAACCAACGTCATCACCCACACATACTGCGAGCATCTAGCTGTGGTGAAGCTGGCCTGTGCCGACATCCGAAGCAGCAGCTACTACGGCCTCTTGGTGACATTCTTAGTCAACGGCCCGGATGTGTCTTTTATCACCTTCTCCTATACTCAGATCCTCAGGGCTATCTTCAGTCTCCCCACAAAGAATGCCAGGCTCAAGACTTTTGGTACCTGCAGCTCCCACCTCTGTGTCATCTTAGCCTTTTACATCCCATCTCTCTTCTCCTTTCTCACGCACCGGTTTGGCCACAATGTGCCCCTGTATTTTCACATCATCATTGCCAATATGTACCTCCTGGTGCCCCCCATGCTAAATCCCATCATCTACGGGGTGAGGACCAAACAGATCCGGGACAGGCTGCTCCAGCTCTTCACTCATAAAGAGACCTAAAGTTTTCTTCTGGTAGTCTGGCTCTCAGACTGAGCTCCATGGAGAGCTGGGTGGTGACCTGGTGCACGGCCTTATTTCCTAGATCACTTACAGGATGGTTAAAGAGACATTAGAGCCTTCCCTGCCCTTTAAAAACAATGAGACTGGATGAATCAGAGAGACAGAAGAAGCTGGGGCAGGAGAGAGGCAGGAGAGAAGCTGAGGGGACTCTTTTATTTCTAAGGTATGGTTGCAGCGAAGAGACAGACTCCACTGGAGGAGAAGCTGGACAGGCTACATCACTGCGTTGCTGGGCAATACCGCCTGGCTCTTCCTCATCGAGCTGGAGCCTGGCCTGCCTGACCCCACGTCTCTCTTTCTCTCCATGCTGGCCCTGACCGACATCACCCTGTCCAGCTCGGTCTGTCCAGGACACTGGGCACCTTTCAAGTCAGAGCCTGGGAGATCAGCTGCGTTTCCTGCCTGGCCCAGGTGTTCCTGACCCATGTTCGAGGGAGCTGCAGCCCCTCGCTAACACTGAGTGGGGGAGGGGCTGGCATCTCCTGAGACCAAAGGCCGGGGGCAGGCCGAGGGGAAATCAGGAGCCTGAGACGGACAGCCCCCAGGGCCAATGGGGAGTGGCCAACACTGCATGTCAGCCCGATTGACAAGGCAGGCAGGCCAATGAGGGAGTCAGGACTAGCAGGGGTCCCGTACTCCATGTGAGCTGGCGCTGCCTGGGCAGAGCAGGGCCGGGCTAAGGACAGAGCTGGGGCTGAACCAGGGAAACCAGCACTAGAGAGGCCAAGGGGCTACCCGGAGAGCCAGTCTGGAGGCTGAGCAGTGGTCGTGCTGGGGCAGGTTGGAGCTGGGGCTGAGGGATACAGAGTAGAGTGGGGCTGGGGCTGGGGCCAGGGCTGGGGGTGGGTGCGGTGAGTGAGTGGCTGGGGGGAGTGACGTGAGGGGGACCCTGGGCAGGGCCCTGCGCAGGGAGATGCCCCCAGCCCAGCCCAGAGGCCGTGCAGACCAGACTCAGAGGGGGGTCATGATCCCAACAGGGGCTGACACTGGGGAGAAGGACCCTGCCCCCTAGCACCTGAGGGTGTGTGGCCACCGCCAGAGCCTGTGTCTGACCCGTGGCATCCCTGCCACACAGCCAGGCCTGGGCAGGGCCTGCGACGTGTGAGACACGGACTGTGAACGTCTCTCACACCCCACAGATGCTGTGTGTGGGGCCCCCAGGCCAGGGTCAGTACTGGGAATTTGTCTTCAACCTTTCTCCTCTTTTCTTTATTTTTTAATTGGTGGCTGTTTTGCTTTGAACCATATGCAACAATCCGTGGGAGAGGGAAGAGCCCAGTGCAGAGAGCACCCTGTTGTGGGGACACCCTAGACCCTGTCCTGAGTGACCACGACAAGGTTGGGTGTTGAGCCCTCCAGGGATCCTGGGCCCACCCTGTTGTGTATTTTGTGTCCTGCCTATCTTGCAATAGCTTGTATTCTATGTCCTGTCTAGCTGGTTGTCATAGCAACCAAGTTAGAATATCATGGGATATCTGGTGCTAGCTGTAGTCTGGTGTTAGCTGTAGTTCAGTAAACTGTGTGTTTACATCTCTTTGTGTCCCTTTGCTGTTTTCTCTCTGAGTGCAAGTTACTTCCAAGGATCCAAACATAAAGTGGCAATCCAAAGTGGCAATGAGGCCCTGTGCTGCTACTGCCACCAGCAAGAAGTTTTGGTTAAATGTAAGAAAAAAAAACTTTGTGCTCACGGAGGAAACGGAAAGTGAAACTGACAGATTGAGAATGGGGGTGGAAGCAGAAGAAGCAGAAAAGCAGTGCTAGTGAAAGGAAATTACTAGCAATTGTGTGTGAACGACCCCCAACACACATGAATAAAAGACTCTAAAAGAAAAGAGACAGAAAAAAACAGCAATGACCACACTTAGTGGGCCCCTGAGCATTTTGATGAAACTGTTGAGCAATGGAGCTCCTGTACTGAACGTTTTGAGTCTTTTGTTCTTCCAGATGAAATAGGACCTGATAGAAGGTGGCAACTTTCTTAAGTGTCGTGGGAGCTAAAACATTTAGCTTGCTCTGAGAAGCCAGGCACAAAATCTAATAGTGACGTGAAAATCCTGGAGGCACATTTTCCCCCCAAAGCCCGGGTAATTCCAGAAAAATTTAGGCTCCACAAAAGGAATCAAGAAGAAGGTGAAACAATAGCACAATATGTAGCAGCTCTCAAAAAGCTTGCTGAGCACTGTGAATTTAGTGCACTTTGCACTACCTAGCTCATTACAAATGTACACGGAATCTTCTCGGGAACCACAAGCCACCACTGCCCAGGGGCTGAAGGCTGAACACTAAAGCGGAGTCTAACAAACATCCTGCATGACACTTTTGATCACTACATCTGAAGCTCATTAGCTAGCCTGCTGAGCAGTGTTCTCCCCATCTTCTGGACAGACTGAAACACACAGAGGTGAAGTGATTTACCCAAGGCCATGCAGTGAGTGAGCAGCAGAACTGAGTGCAGAAATTGGGAGTCCTGACCCCCAGCACAATTGTTTTAGCCACTAAATTAAATTGAGGGGACCTCAGTAGCTCAGTCCCTTCCCCCCAGGCTGAACAAGGGCAGCCGTCCTTCCCCTGCTGCTGTCCCTATGTTCTGAGAGAAGAGGCAGCCGGCCCTGCTCCCACGGCTCCTGCGGGGTGGCTGGGAGTGAGGGGAGCTAGACCCTGCCCTGGACTACAAATCTACAGTCTCAGGCCCTTAAAGAAATAGTAGGCTGGGATTTCCTGAAGCATGAACTATAGCTGAGCTGGGACCATCTTCTTTTATTCTAGTAGAACCCTCTGCTAGGTCTCTGACAGCTCAAAAAGTCCCAGGAACTTTAAGGGGTTGACTGATCCCGCTGGCTTTCACAGCTGGTGCTGCTCTCATGGGTCACACAGCAGCCAGTGTGCTCAGGAAGGCCCAGGACTGTGATTGCAAAACAGCTCTGCAGCTTTTCTCATGGCCGCTGAGAGTTTAACTAGAGAAGTGATAGTGACAGGTCATGTACAATAGGACAAAACATCCACATTCTGTCTCTGTACTGACTGTATCCACAGCAGTTCTGAGGTGTGAGCTGACACCAATACATCTCTTTATACAATAAAATCCCACCCATCTCCTGGCTATACACAAACACAGTCACTGTGTAAATGCTGCTGCCTGCCTCACTCTCGTTCCCCCAATACGCTGTCCTCCCTTAGCAGCTGGTGAGGGAGATCAGTAGATCATCTCCCATGCCACAAGCATTGGAACTGGGTGATGAAATGACCCTTCACTTTGTGATCACCCTGATTACACTCACACAAATGGGTTTTATTTTCATGCTGTACACGATTGGGTTCATCGGGGCGGGATAAGCATATAGACATTGCCCAGGACATTATGAACCAAGGGAGAAAGCTCTTCATGAATCTGTATATCATGGACAAGCCAATCCCTGGCATATAGGCAAAAATCCCTGGCATGTAGGCAAGCAGGACAATGCAAACGTGGGAGACGCAGATTTTCAGGGCCTTTAGGCGCTCCGTGTGAGACGCGATGCCCCCCACTGTTTTGAGGATCATCACATAAGATAGGAGGATGAGCAGGACATCCAACCCTACTGAAGAGACTGTTATAAAGAAGCCATAGATGATGTTGACTCTGATATCTGAACAAGCCATCATCATGACTTTAGTAGGAGGCATGTAAGAATGGGAGAGGATGTTGGCTTTACAGTATCGGTACTGTTTCAGGAGAATGGGGAGGTGGAAATTTAGAAACACCCCTATTAGCAGACACACCAGTCCCATCTTGGCTATTCTAGGCATGATTAAGATGGAAGCGTATCTCAGCGGGGATCAGATCGCAACAAAGCAGTCAAAGGCCATGAACAAGAGCACCAAGGATTCAGTGAATGTAAGTGAGTGGATGAAGAGCAGCTGAGCAAAAGAGGCTTAATGGCTGATTTCCCTAGAGTTAAACCAGAATATACCCAGTGTTGTTGGCATGGTGGATATCATTAAGCAAACGTCTGTGAGGGCCAACATGGAAAGAAAAAGGTACAATGGCTCATGGAGGGTTGGATCTGTTTTTATAATGAACAGAATGACTGAATTGCCTAATACTGAAGTAACATATATTAGGAAGATGGGGATAGAAATCCAGACTTGGATGTTTTCCTGTCCAAATATTCCGGTGAGAAAGAACACTACAGGTTGGAATTCGGTGTCATTGACAGCTGACATGATGCACTGGGCATGTCCGAGGAGTAGCCCAACTACAGAAGGTGAGCAAATTCAGTCTTGGATTCACACCACCAATAGGAAGATAGGCATTGCCAGACTGGATCGGACTCATAGTTCATCTAGTCCAGTATCCAGTGGCCAGTACTCGATGCTTCTGAGGAAAGTAGAAGAAACCCTGCAATAGAGAGCTGTAAGATAACCTGCTCCCAGAGAAAGTTTTCTTCTGAAACACACTAATTAGACAATTTCATTGTGTAAATCAGGAAAGTGAATAGATCCCCGAAGTCTTTTAATAAAAAATCCTCATTACTGTAATGGGCCAGGTTCTGACTTCAGGAAGATCAACTTTAACAGTATCACTCCAGATTTACATGTGTAAATTTGATCGGAACAGGATTCTATTTACTTTCACTTATGCAGAGGTTGCCGGTGATACACTCTGACCCCCATGAATTGCTCCAAGAAAAGCTAAAGTGCGTTGCCTGGCCAGTGTTGACTGAATCCAGAGAGGCTTCTATTTACCCTCATAGGACACCATCGTCTCCCCAGACAAGGGTTCTGTAGATATTTGGCAAGTTCCAATCTAACACAGACAGTTACTTCATCTCAATGGGATAGGGATTGGCATCATAAATAGTGAATAGTGCAAAGATTAGATTTCACTCACGTGCAGTTGAGTGTGCAAGTTAGTTCAGCTGTACTCATGTAACATGTGATGGGCGTGAATTACATACAAGCACTATATAATTCTCTTTCCAGCCCCTCATCTCTCCTCTGTGCTGAATCACAGATGAGCAGTTCTGTTGTCTCAACTCTTTGCAAAGTCTCACACACGTATTGCATTTATTGTGTGCACGACCCTCACTGTAAGTGTTAGGAACAGCTTCTGGAAATTTACCAGGTGACAGTGTCATGCAACTGTTCACTGAAGAAAGAATTAATGGCACAAACCCATTGCAAAGTATAATTGCAATACTTTCAAAAGCACAGGCTATTAAATAGTAAATTTATCCCTCCTCCGTCCTGTAGAGGTTCCAGCAACTCTTCTGGTGGCTTTCAATAGACATCCATGTAATGAAAGTTTGGTTTGTAATAACTGTATTATGATGGAAAGATTTGGCATTACATTTATGGAACTATCCGTAAGCACATTCATGTAAACCCATTCTTTCCACCTAATCTTCTTTCACGGATGATTGCTCACCTTAGAGGGGGGAACTAAAACGGAGCGAGTGTCATCTGGATTTCTTGAGAACTGGAAAAGATTGCAGCCTTTCAGCCCTCATTCAATCACTTGTCATCAAAGAATAGTCTGGGAAATCCTCTGCAACTATTAGCTCCTCTATCCTTGGGTTAGTAGCAACTGGTTCTCCACCGGTTCTGTGATGTCAATCTGCAACAATATTCATTGCCTGGGCTCTCACTCTCCAGTACACTTGTTTTTAACTTTTTTTCATGCCATACCCCTATAAAATTTCAAATGAAGGAGTGAATACCTTTGGAAATCTAACAGAGAGTCTGCAAAACCCTTGGAATCCAAGAACCACAGGTCTAGTGAAAAGTAACTCCAACACCTATCATTCTGCTACAATGAGGGTTTGCCGAAAGTGGGTTTAAAAGTGAAATGCATGAGTATTCATGGAAATCAAACTGCATTTCACACATGAAAGTCGTCTACTGTTCACTCTCTCTCTGACTATCTATGTATTGTATTGATAAAATAGAAGCCACCCTGGTACAGAATTGTGACAGACACAGAGCTGAGCTGCCAGAATTATGAATGCTTATATTAAACCCAATTCTTGAGCTGTTGGTTTTATGTCTATTGGGTTAAATATGGGGTTAAATATTGGGTTAAACATTACCAGTATGACTAGTCTTAGTTTAATAGCAGGCTGCTGGAAAACAAGCAGGAAGGGAAATAAGAGCTCAGGAAAAGCCATCACTCACTAAACACTTCAGGGAAGTTAAGAGACAGACCCTGAGCTTCACATCCCAGCTATACATAGAATGATGGGATCAAACATAGCTGTTACCACTCAAGCAAGAGATCTTAAAGTCATTGTGGCTAGTTCTCTGAAAACATCAACTCAATGTGCAGCGGCAGTCAGAAAAAAACAAAACAAAAACAAAACAAAAAAACTAGCGGAATGTTGGGAATCATTAGGAAAGGAAAAGAGAAGACCAAAGGCCACAGGTAAGTCAAAAAAAACTGGGAGAAGGTCTGTATTTTGAGGAGTTCACAGGCTGTTATAGCAGGGTAGGGGTGAAACAGGACAAAACGTGGGGGGGGGGAGGAAATCAAATCAGTATCTTTGATGTTTTTATACAAATGCAAGAAGTATGGTGAATAAACAGGAAGAACTTGAGATGCTAGTAAATAAACACAACTATGACATAGTTGGCATCACAGAGATTTGGTGGGATAATACACATGACTGGAATATTGGTATAGAAGGGTACAGCTTGCTCAGGAGGGACAGGCAGGGATAAAAAGGAGGGGGTGTTGTCTTATATATTAAAAATGTATACACTTGGAGTGAGGTTAAGATGGAAATAGGAGACAGGCTTGTTGAAAATCTCTGAGTAATGATAAAAGAGGTAAAAAAACAAGGGTGATGTCATGGTACGGGTCTACTAGAGAACACCAAACCAGGAAGAAGAGGTGGATGAGGCTTTTTTTAAACAACTAACAAAATCATCCAAAGCACAGGACTTAGTGGTGATGGGGACTTCAACTACTCAGATATCTGCTGGGAAAATAACACAGCAGGGCACAGACTATCCAACAGGTTCTTGGAAATTTATTGCAGAGAATTTTTTATTTCAGAAGGTGGAGAAAGCTACTAGGGGAGAGGCTGTCCCGGATTTGATTCTGACCAACAGAGAGGAACTGGTTGAGAATTTGAAAGTGGAAGGCAGCTTGGGCGAAAGCAATCACAAAATGATAGAGTTCATGATTCTAAGGAATGGTAGGAGGGAGAACAGCAAAATAAAGACAATGGATTTCAAGAAGGCAGACTTGAGCAAACCCAGGGAGTTGGTAGGTAAGATCCCATGCAAAGCAAGTCTAAAAACACAATTGAAGACACCTGGAAGTTTTTCAAAGAGACATTAAGGGCATTCTATCCCATTGCGTAAGAAAGATAGGAAGTATGGCAAGAGACCACCCTGGCATAACCAGGAGATCTTAAGCAATCTAAAGGTCAAAAAAGAGTCCTACAAAAAGTGGAAACTAGGTGAAATTACAAAGGAAGAATATTAACAAATAACAGAAGTATGCAGGGGCAAAATAAGAAAGGCCAGGGCACAAAATAAAATTAAACTAGCTGAAGACATAAAGGGTAACAAGAAAACATTCTACAAATAAATTAGAAGCAAGAGGAAGACCAAGGACAGAGTAGGCTCGTTACTCAATGGGGGGGGGGGGGGAACAATTAGGGCAAAGGTGGAAACGGCAGAGGTGCTAAATGACTTCTTAGTTTCAGTTTTCACCAAGAAGGTTAGTTGCAACTGTATGTCTAACATAGTGAATACCAGTGAAAATGAGGCAGGATCAGAAGCTAAAATAGGGAAAGAACAAGTGAAAAATTACATAGACAAGTTAGATGTCTTTAAGTCACCAGGGCATGATGAAATGTGTCTTGGGATACTCAAGGAGCTGACTGATGAGATATCTGAGCCATTAGCAATTATCTTTGGGAAGACAGGAGAGATTCCAGAAGACTGGAAAAGGGCAGATATAGTGCCCTTCTACAAAAAGTGAAATAAGGACAAACGGGGGAATTACAGACCAGTCAGCTTAACTTCTGTACCCGGAAAGGTAATGAAGCAAATAATTAAGCAATCGACTGCAAACATCTAGAAGATAATAAGGTACCAAGTAACTGTCAGTATGGATTTGTCAAGAACAAGTCAGGTCTAACCAACCAGATAGATTTCTTCAATAGGGTAACAAGCCCTGTGGATAGAGGGGGGAATAGACGTGGTATATCTTGACTTTAGTAAGGCTTTTGATACTGTCCTGCATGAACTTCTCTTCAACAAACTAGGGAAATACAATGTAGATGGAGCTACTATAAAGTGGGTACAAACCTGATTGGAAAACCGCTCCCAGAGATTAGTTATCAATGGTTCACAGACTTGCTGGAAGGGCATAACGAGTGGGGTTTCACAGGGATCAGTCCGGGTCCAGTTCTGTTCAATATTTTCATCAATGATTTAGATAATGGCATAGAGAGTACACTTATTAAGTTTGCGGATGATACCGAGCTGGGAGGGGTTGCAAGTGCTTTGGAAGATAGGATTATAATTCAGAATCATCGGGACAAACTGGAAAGTTGGTCTAAGGTAAATAGGCTGAAATTCAATAATGACAAAAGCAAAGTGCTCCACTTAGGAAGGAACAATCAGTTGCATACGTACAAAATGGGGAATGACTGCCTAGGAAGGAGTACTGAGGAAAGGGATCTGGGGGTCATAGTGGATCCCAAGCTAAATATGAGTCAACAGTGTAACACTGTCGCAAAAAAATCTAACACAATTCAAGGATATATTAGCAGGAGTGTTGTAAGTAAAACACGAATAGTAATTCTTCCACTCTACTCTGTGCTGATTAGGCCTCAGCTGGAGTATTGTGCCCAGTTCTGGGTGCCACATTTCAGAAAAAGTCACAGTTTCCCAAATGCAAGAACCACAGGGACGGAACCTGCTGCTGCTGGGCAAATCAGAAAATGCTCAGCCTGCCTGGCTCCCCATCACAGTGAGAGGGCTTCAGAGAGATGCACAGACTGTTGTTTTAAAACCTGTTTATTCTCTCATGTGATGCTTTATTCCTACAGTTCAAATTAAACAATACTTGGTTCAGGAAGGATAAGGAACTGACTTATCATAAACAGAGCGACCTAGCATCCATTGATCCCCAAAGCTATGTGCAGATCTCAGTGATCCTCTGATAGCCGGGCCCTCCCACCCACAATCTCTGTGCCTCCACAACTGCTCTAGGACCCTCTCCAGCTCCCTGGGAGCACAAATTCATTGGTGATGTGCTACTGGAGCCTGTCACAGCAGCCACTGCCCGCGGGATCTGCTGAAGAGGCCCTTGTAAAGGGCAGAGAGGACTGCACAGAGAGTGGAAGGCTGGTTAGCATAGCTGGTGAGGCAAAAAATCCCAGCCATAGTCTGGGCGGGAGATTTAGACCTTTCCATACCCAGAGTGCAGCCATAGACTCAAATCAGTGCAACCTTCATTGCTGTTACAATGAAAAGGCAGTTGAAAAGGCTCCCATTTCTCTTAGGGATCCAGGCAGCTGCAACTGGCAGTTGCCATGGCAATGGAGTTTTCAGTGAAAAATTATTAGTTTCCTTTCAAACCCCACCCCGAAAACATGGATGAAAGAAAACATTTTTATTTAGGTCAAAATTTCATCCACGCCCAGCCAGAGGTTGAGGGACACCAGAGCATGGGATTGCCTCCCTGACTATCTTGGCTAATAGCCATTGATGGACCTATCCTCAATGGACTTATCTAGTTCTTGTTTGAACCCCCATTATGGTTTTGGCCAATGACTTCCACAGCCACTTACACTTTTTTGGTTGCCACTGAGTTGCTGTTTTCAGAGAACTATCCCCAATGACTCCAGGATCTCCTTCTTGAACGTTAATAGCTAAGTAGATGCCATCATTTTATTTGTATAGTTGGGATTTTCTTTAACAATGTGTATTACTTGGCATTTATCAACATTAAATTTCATCTGCCATTTTGTTGCCCAGTCACCTAGGTTTGTGGGATCCCTTTGTAACTCTTCGCAGTCTGCTTTGGAGCTGACTATTGTGAGTAGTTTTGCATCATCTGCAAATTTTGCCATCTCACTGTTTACCTCTTTTTCCAGATCATTTATGAATATATTGAACAGTACTGGTCCCAGGATAGACCCCGGGGGGACAGCACTATTTATCTCTTTCCATTCTGAAAACAGCCATTTATTCCTATCCATTTTTCCTATCTTTTAACCAGTTACTGATCCAGGAGAGGACCTTCCCTCTTATTCCATGCCTGCTTACTTTGCTTAAGAACCTTTTGTGCTCGACCTTGTCAAAGGCTTTCTGAAAATCTAAGTACACTGTATCCACTGGATTATCCTTGTCCACATGTTGTTAAGCCCATCAGAGAATTCTCAGAGATTGGAGAAAGTAGAATCCAGTGACCTACAGACCAGTCAGCATCACCTCAGTCCCCGGAAAAAATCATAAAGTATGTCCTCAAGGAATTTATTTTGAGAACTTGGAAGAGAAGAAGGTGATCAGAACAGTCAACATGGATTCACCAAGGACAGGTCATGCCTGACCAACCTGAATGACTTCTATGATGAAATGAGTGGCTCTGTGGATGTGGGGAAAGTGTTGGACATTATAAATCTTAACTTCAGCAAAGCTTTTGATACGGTCTCCCCAGGACCCCACAGGGGGTGGAAAAGGGTACAACTTATCAGGACCCAGAGGCCCTGGGGGGGGGGTCCAGCACAGCCTGCAACCCCCATTACCATGAGGAAAATTTTTTCATGGCTCATGAGATTGTATGTGTGGGATGAAAGATTATGGTATGTGTGTGGGAGGGAGCCTGTGCCACAAGTTTGTACTCAGCTCAAAAAAATTATGCTTGGGCCCTGGGTATCCTACAGTATTCTTGCCAGCAAGTTAAAGAAGTATGGTTTGGATGAATGGACTATAAATTGGATAGAAAGCTGCCTAGATCATTGGGCTCAATGGGTAGTGAGTAACGGCTCAATGTCTAGCTGGCAGCCAGTCACAAGCGGAGTGCCCCAGGGTCAGTCCTGGGGCCAGTTTTCTTCAACATCTTCATTAATGAACTGGAGCATGAGGTGGATTGCACCCTCAGCAAGTTTGCAGATGATGCTAAGCTGGGGGCAGTGCTAGATGTGCTGGAGGGCAGGGATAGGATACAGAGTGATCTAGCCAAATTGGAGGATTGGGCCAAAAGAAATCTGATGAGATTCAACAAGGAGAAGTGAAGATTCCTGCATTCAGGATTGAAGAATCCCATCCACTGCTACAGACTGGAGACTGATTGGTTAGGTGTCAGTTCTGCAGAAAAGGACCTGGAGGTAACAGTGGGTAAGAAGCTGGATATGAGTCAGCAGTGTGCCCTGGTTGCCAAGAAGGCTAATAGCATATTGGGCTGCATTAATAAGAGCATTGACAGCAGATCGAGGGAAGTGATTATTTCCCTCCATTTGGCACTGGTGAGGCCACATTTGGAGTATTGTGTCCAGTTTTGGGGCCCCCACTACAGGAAGGATGTGGAGAAATAGGAGAGAGTCCAACGGAGGGCACTGAAAAGTATTGGGGACTGGAGCACATGACTTATGAGGAGAGGCTGAGGGAACTGGGCTTGTTTAGTCTGCAGAAGAGAAGATTGAGGGGGGATTTGATCGTAGCCTTTAACTACCTGAAAGGGGGTTCCACGGAGAATGGAGCTAGGCTGTTCTCAGTGGTAGCAGATTATAGAAGTATAAGCAATGGTCTGAAGTTGCAGTAGGGGAGGTCTAAGTTGAATATAAGGAAAATCTTTTTCCCTAGGAGGGTGGTGAGGCACTGGAATGGGTTACCCAGGGAGGTGGTGGAATCTCCATTTTTTGAGCCCGGGGTTGGACTCGATGAACTCCTGAGGTTCCTTCCCTCCGTAATCTTCTCTGATTCTAGCACCCTCACCCTAGGTATCTGCCCAGTCCTGATACTGGCCTGTTATCTGTCAGCTCTATGTTCTTGGGGAAGCAGGGCACAGTACCCAGACTGTCTGACTCACAAAGGACCACCCCCGAACCCCAGCGTCCACTTGAACCAGAACTGGTCAAAAGAAAGACTTAGAAGAAGCAATGTAAAGTACAGCACACATGGCTTGAATTACTATTGGGAGTAAAACCATTCAGCCTCTGCACTGGGGATTGATACTCACTGCTCCTGAGGACTGAATGATTGAGAGAATGAACCATGTGCGTCTCTCGCTCACTCTTTTTTTCCTTTAACATCCCTGCCCTGGCTCAAGCTCCTGTTGTACACATAGAGTTTTCTCCCTTGCACCATTGTTATTTCCCTACAAAAAACCCTACCCATGTTCAAAACCCTGTTCTGCTGCCTGGATCCAAAAGCTGCCTCAGTTCCACGCGGTCTTCACTTTTTCCTGACTGATCATGTTGGGGGCTCTGCCTGTCTCCAGCACTCTGGACCCTAAGCTGAACAGCCTGTCTCCTGGGAGCCTTTGACCGGTTCAAGCTGCACTGAGTGGTGAGACCCCAACTCTCTCTCTCTCTCTCTCTCTCTCTCCCCCCCCTCCTTCCCCCCCTCCTTCCCCCCCCCCTCCATGTATAATTTTCCTTGTAATCAGACTTGGTCTAGATTTCCTCAATACCCCAATGGAAACCGTGTAATAGTGTAACTGTTTTGTTTATTGGTCTCTCCTTGTATGGCTATTACTCTATAGACCTATCAATAAAATAACTTTTACAATCAAGCCGGTTGCCAGGCTCTCTCCATGCTCTTTACTCCATGTTCTTGGCTTCCCTGTCTTGCTCTGCAGCAACACTCCTTGTACCTAAGCCGAAGATTCCTGTAACAGCCCAAAATCCTCTGAGGTTTGCTCATTAAGGGGGGTTACAAGCAGAATAATTGTAGAGTGAAAGCTGGGATAGCGACGTGCTGAACCTGGGGCATATAAAGGTGGCAGCTTGAAAGTGTTGCTCTGCCCAGCCTGTGGAGTCCATGTGCACATAAGGGTGGCAGCTGGAAAGTGCTTTTTGACCCAGCCTGTTGAGTCCAGGGACATAAAAGGAGTCAGCTTGAGAGTGCTGATAGACCCGGTCTGCTCAGACACACTCGGTTAATCTGTGAGTGTGTGGGTGTGTACGTGGGTGTTTATTTGAGTCTGGGATGGAGGAACCCAGCCCTGGGAAACGTAGACCCTGCAGGGTAGCTCCACTGGGAGGGGACTTGCAGAAGGGAGAAGTAAAGCTCCATATGAAAACGCAAGTGACACAAGCAGTAGATGACTAGAATCACAACACCCCGCAATGAAAGCAACCCTAATAAATAAGCGTACCCCACGGTGACGGGCAAATCTGGGAACAGGCCCTTGGAGGGTTTGATACATGAGGAAGCATTAAAAGAAACCAAGGGAGGGCGATGGGTGTGAGAACTGCTTATAGGTATTTGGGAGGCATAGGCACAAAAGGGGGAGAGGAATTATTTAGGCTGCTCTTGCCAGAGGGAAGAGGAGGTGTATGACTGGGCATCCTGAGAGGAAACTGCATAAAGGGACATTCAGGCTGCTTAGAGTTAATTTGTCCCTGCTGATATTTGCCCCTGGGAGCCAGAATCGCCTGCTTGGATCACAGGAAGGGGAAGCTGTGGAGACAACTGCAATGTTACACTGACTTCAAGCAAGCGGAAATGAGCATCAGGGATTCCTAAACTCCTCTTTTGCTGACTTGTACAAATAGCCCTGTCCCCTGGCTTCTGGGGAAGGCCCAGCACACAGAAAAGTTGATCTTGAAGAAAACAGACCATGAGTAAAACCAACCCCAGCTTCAGCTATAAACAATTGGCTTCTTTCCTCCCTCCTCTCTCTAACGCAAAAGCAACCTCCCCCTTTCAGCCATGCTCAGAGCTGTATATTTGGGACTCTGGCTCCACTCCCTGACTATAATAACCGCACCCAGGGGAGGGGCTCCCGTTACAAATGCTCTGCTCTCCATTTTGAATCCTGACACAGGCTGTGCTGCAGAGAGTGGCAGGTGGAAGGCAAGTTCTTATGCTCTGCTGGGGGAGGAAAAGGAAGGGGAGATCGTGTGTTTAGTTAGCCTGTAACTGAAGAGCAAATGTGGGGAAATTCAGAGGGCTGCTCTTGTGTGGTCCGTGGAGCAGCGGCTTCCATTG
Organism: Emydura macquarii macquarii; assembly: GCF_026122565.2. Classification (NCBI taxonomy): domain Eukaryota; kingdom Metazoa; phylum Chordata; order Testudines; family Chelidae; genus Emydura; species Emydura macquarii. Next base: position 144,719 of record NW_027132019.1, on the reverse strand, counting down.
TGTTTCTCAAGTGCCTAAAGCATTTAGGGCAGAATTGAAAAAATAACATGTGAGAAAGTAATAACAGTTAATAATTAGGGAACCCCACGACTGCAGCATGTCACTGAGGGCCCGTGTGCTTCATCAGACATCCTGGTAGCCACCGCTGGGGACTAAATAGCCCTGTGTGCCTCTTAGCAGTTCCAGAGCTTTACCTCAAACACTGAGCTAGAGGTGCCGCTGCATCAGACTGTGCCCCAGAACAGAAGATGGGGCTCTGCTGAGCTGGTGTGAGGGAGCAGGAGGAGTCATTCCTGCTCCATCCTGCAGTACGAGGGGGATGCAGACAGAACTGGATGGCTCATTGATAGCAATGCATCATGTGGGGTCTGTTCTCAGATAATTTCAGGGCACTCAGCAGGGGAAGGATAGTTTGGTGATTAGGTGAAATGGTCTCTCACATTGGAGACTGGCTCCGGTTCCTAGTTCTGCTACCGTCTTCCTGTGGGATTTTGTTGAAGTCAAATCTCCCGCAGTTTGGAGCAGTGTAGGAGCTATGACACGCATCTGAACAGTTCTGCTTCCGATTCAGCAGATGGCAGCCTTGCACGCCGTGCACCCAGAGTGCAGCTCAGAGCTGTGTTTTCCCTCTGCCCACTCTGCCTTTCCCAGCGAGGGGGGCCCTTAGTGAATGATCCAGGCAGCTGCGCGTCAGGGCCCGAGGCAGATGTGAGCGCTGGGGATTGGGGGTCAGTGAGCGTGGCCTTGTGACTGCGAGTCACTGGGGTGCAGGGAGGGATTTGAGTTTGGATTTGGGGCGGAGAGAGAATGGAGGGTTTTATAAAGTGAAACTCATGCTCTGCTTGCTCTGCCTCCAGCAGGCTCTGTTTGTTCTTTCCCTGATGCTTTTCCTTACTGTAAAATAAAGTCACCCTGTCTGTGAGGAGAATGCAGGGCTTGCTTTCTGTGCAGGGAAAGCAGAGCAAGACCTCTGGACAGCCACTTCCTTGGCCAGTCCCTGGGATTGAGATAGGGCCCTCAGACACCAGGAGCCCAAGTTGCTACAGCTCTGATAAGGGCTTTATCCCTACCAGAGGACCCAACTCCTGCACTTCACTTCACTGAACAGTGGGTGACACTTTCCCCATGGCAGCCAGACAGCTTCAAAGACTGGGGAAAGAAACGTAACTTGCCCCTTCATTCTGGTGGACCAGTGCGGAGTGTGATTTCCAGAGTTCGTGGCCTGCTCACTTGCCCCTAGACGTCAGGTGGACAGACTCACCAGGCACAGCAGTACACTGGAGGGTGGGGTGTTTCACGGGTCACATTTCTTCCCTGCCCTCCCACAGGCTTGCAAAGCACATACGGTGGCAACAGCGAAGCCGGAGAAAGGAGCCAATCCTGGTTAGCTGCGTTGTCCCTCTTTGAAACCTGATTCAGTGTAGAGATGGAGAGGGAGAATGGAGGGAAAAATCACATCATGTAGTGACATGGGAAAGGGCCCTTCTGGCTCATCGAATCCAGGTCCCGGCTTTTGCAGGCAGCCCACTTTTTAAGACATCCATAATTTGAGTGTTTTTATGCAACAGCCTGTAATTATTAGTGTTGTAGTATTAGATTATAAACTCTTAGGGGAATGGTTTTCTGGTTTGGTGTGTGTACAGCGCCTTGCACAACAGGGGCCCAAGCGCTGATTGTGCCTCTGAGCACTGCTGGGATGTAAATAATAGCCGGGGGAAGGCTGGTCAGGTTACAGGGCAGTGAGTCCAAGAGGCCAACATTCTGCCCCCAGGACTGATGCTGCGTCATTGTAAGACATTGGGGGAGTGACTTACCTTCTCCGTGCCTCAGTTTCCCCCATGTAAACGGAGGACAGGGCACTGCCTGGCGTGCCGGGGTCATGCTGTGAGGCCAGGCTCCCTGGGGAAGATTCAGTCTCTCTCCATAGAGGATTAACAAGAACTGGGCTGTCGCTTTGGCTGATAGCGCTACATAGAGAGGCCAGAGCAGAAAGAGCTCGCACACCCTTTGTGAAAGAGCCTCCCCCGAGTCCATGGCCGACGGTTAGAGACATTCTTTATTTGTGCACTTTCGGCGCTGAGGGACTCAGTTACTTCATTCAGTTAGCGTGAGGGATGGGGCTCAGAGGCAGGGTGCCAGGCTAGCAGTGCTGTGCTTTGTTCCTGTGCATCTAGGTGAGCCTGGAATCTGAGCAGGGCAGTTTGGATCAGGATCTGACCCCAAAGTTCCACAGTGTCTGATTCGATCCAGGAGCTGAAGCATGAAGCACTGTCTGTCTCAGAGAATCTCCATGTGCTTGCACTTACGATAAGCATAATTCCCTGACCTTATTACAGAGCTAATAGCCATAAATGCAGCCACCTCTAGGGCAGAGCATAACCGCTGCTTAACCTGCACACAGCAACACTACAAACCAGTTTATGCTGGGGAGAGAAGAAGAACACTGTATCCCATTCAAACTGCTGGGGGAATTTAGGAAGGCTGAATATACAGAAATTCCACAGATTGAAATCGGATGAGGACATCGAGGCTGACACTCCCTGCCATCTATATGTGAGACTGCACATCCGTTTCCATCCTGCCTTTCCTCTGAGCACGTGGTCATCCGAAGGTTTGAACACCAAGCGTGGAAGTCACGAGAGGGACTTAAGCCCAGCATTTAGGTGCCATTGGCATTCACCAAACTCTGCTCAGCTGCTCCCTAGTCTGTAAGTGCCTAAAGTCCCTAGATGCCTAACTGTTGGCAGCTGGGCATGTGCTCATCCCTCTAAGTCCTAACAAGGGACACATTAAAGGCATTAAAAACTGGCTAACTGATAGGTCTCAAAATGTAACTATCATCAATGGGAAATCATCACTGAATGGGAGTTCCCAGAGGTGTCATAGAATCTAAGGCCAGAAGGGACCATCCCATCATCTAGTCTGACTTCTTGTACAACACAGGACACCAGCATCACCCGCACACTAAACCCAACAAGCAAAATTAGGCCGAAGCATAACAGTGGCAAAGGGACCGGTTCCTGTCCCTGCGCTATTTAACATTTTTATCAATGACCTGGAAGAAAATATAAAATCATCCCGGATAAAGTTTGCAGATGATATAAAAATTTGAAGAGTGGTAAACAATGAAGAGGACAGGACATTGATACAGTGATCTGGATCATTTGGTGACCTGGCGGCAGGCAAACAATATGTGTTTTAATATGGCTAAATGTACGTCCACGTTTAGGAAGAAAGAATGCAGGGCACACTTACAGGGTAGGGGACTGTCTCCTGGGAAGCAGGGACGTTGAAAATGTTGGGGGGTTATGGTGGATATTCAGCTGAACATGAGCTCCCAGTGGGATGCTGTGGCCAAAGGGCTAATGCAATCCTGGGTTGCAGGGACAGAGTAATCTCAAGTAGGAGCATTGTGGGTATTTTAGCAGCGGTACAGCCATTGTTTGAATCCTATGTCCCGTTCTGATGTCCACGATTCAAGAAGGATGTGGATGCATTGGAGAACTATGAGAATGATTGAAGGATTAGGAAGAAATGACATAGTTATTCACTTCTAATTCTTCATGCAAAGCTGTAAGATGCTGGCAGGCTGCTTAAATTTTGCCAAGCTCTTTCATCTGCTGACAGGGGTTTAGAAGACTGCAGGCTGCACCTAACAACAGAAAGGGGAAATCCTATCAGAGTTGCATTGTGCACCACCTCAGGAACCCTTGACATAATCAGTAGGAGTGTTACCCATGTTTCCTCGACCCCGTAACTTTTAGTGTCTGCGAGTTGGTGTCAGGAAATAAACCAAAGGAAACACAGTACCTCTGCCTGCTATATAGCTGAAAAAGACAAATCCAAAGCAAGTGCTTTTAATTTAAAGCTTTGCTTCTGGTCTCCAGCAATTCCATTGGAAGCTTTTACCACAGTCTTCAGCACATAAAAATTCAATAGGTGATTAAAGTACCCCAAAACTTAAGTTTCCCCCACAAGTCTGAAGTAATCTTTTGAGCAGTCTTCGGGTGAATCACTCACAGATTTCCGGATGGCCAGTTCTTCCGTCTGCGCCTGGGACCCTTCCAAATGTGTCCAGGAAGCGATCTGCTGACTCAGACTCATTCACTCCCTCTTATACCCCAACAGTTCCAGAGACATGTCAGACAAGAACACGTTACACAGCTGACCAAACAGATCAATCCCTCGGCAGAAGCAGGAGCTACAGACAATTCACTACAAAGAAATTGTTAAGCAAGTCTAAAGCTGTAAGTCCAGCAATAATTTCCCCATCGCTGCAGTTCTCGGATACATCCAGACGTCCTGTTTTTCACAGACATTTCCCCCAGCACATTCAGAGAGAGAGAACACATCACGCCAGGCTCACTTCACGTGTACCTGTCTAGTCCACTCCCCCCAGTTTGCCTAGTTATGCTCAGTTTCTGCAAAGGCCTGAAAATGGCTAAAAGCAGCAAGCAGAATAATTGACAATCCATCCCGATAACTGGTCGTGGCTTGGACAGCTGGCTGGTTGCTGAAATGCCCTGTACATGAGCACATGAAGAAATGTCCTCATTTGCCACCTTTAACACATCGTTACGCCCCCTGACTCAGGCCTATTTTCATAGAATCCTAGAAGATGAGGGTCAGAAGGGACCTCAGGAGGTGCCTAGTCCAACCCCTGCTCAAACAGGGCCAACCCCAACAAAATCATCCCAGCCAGGGCTTTGTCAAGCCACACCTTAAAAACCACTAAGGATGGAGATTCCACCACCTCCCTAGGTAACCCATTCTAGTGCTTCAACACCCTCCTCAGGAAAAGGTTTTTCCTAATATCCAACCTAGACCTCCCCACTGCAACTAGAGACCATTGCTCCTACTTCTCTCATATGCCAAAACTGAGAACAGCCTAGCTCCATCCTCCCTGGAATCCGCTTTCAGCTACTTAAAGGCTGCTTGAAACAGCAAAGCTGGTACGTAATTATTACCCTTTGCTGGAAAAACAGATTTACATGAGCTTGCTTTGTACAGTGAACACATTGAACAGTACAAGATGCACATTTCTGAGGTGCAAGGCTGGGCCCAGAGAAGTGGTCAGTGTTGCCCTGTGTCTAGTTCATGAGGGGCTGGGAGAACATTCATGCAACGTTGCATGCTGAGGGCTATGAGTGACCAGAGCCTGCGGGTTGTGTTGTTCATCAGCAAAGCAGTGCAAAAGACACCTTCAGGTGGAGAATGAAGGGGCCACAGCCATTCAAAGAGTCCAGATTGTACCCTGGGGTATGTCACTCTGCATTATACATACAACCCTCCCCCCACACACACAGATTCACACACAGTCAACCCAAGGCCCCTGTAGCCCACAAGCACTGGGCCCAGCTCTGGTGAGGGGGTGCCCATGCAGGGGCTTCTACCCTGTGTCAGACTCCAACTGCTAGTCCTGGCTGGGCTAGGGTTATGCAAGACTTCCTCTTTACCTGCACGGGGCTGCTCCTGGGTCCAGGTCAGATCCACTTCTGGAAATCTCCTCTGGCTGCACAAAGTTCCACCCCTCGTTCTGCCCCCATTCTCCCAGCCTGCAGGGAGAGGGGTCACTGTACGGGGAGCTCCCTTCACCTAGTGAGCTATTTTTCTTAAGCACAACCCTGCATATCGTCAACATTCAGAGCTAGCTGGCCAGAGAGTGGCACATGCCACCCTTTGAACCAGGCGGGGTGGCTACCAGGGGGGGCTAAAGTAAGTATTGGGGTGCCTATATCCCCTGAAAGGGCTCCCAGTGCCACCCCTAACTGATTTTTGGTCCAGTGGCAATTCTGAAAAATTGAAAAAAAATTGGTTTAGGCTGAACCAAATCTTAAATGTTTCTGATTTTCTAGTGAATCCATTTCAGGTTTGGTCAAGGGGGGGATTTGAATCGGGGCCCACCCACAACCCACATGAGCACTCTACTCACTGACCTAAAGATTATGCTGGGTGATGAGAGACAGCCCCACCACCTTCTTCTTCACCTCTGACCATTTTTGTGAATGGCCAAAACTATTTTGTCAAATTTGCAAATCGTTTCGGGTCAGCTGAACCTGCATTTTCCAGCAAATGAACAATCTGTCTCAAAAATTTCACCTAGCTTTGGTGTAAACCTGGTTCTTTCTTCAGAGAGGTCTAAATGGATTTAAAACACAAAGGAGAAGTTGCTTAAGAGTTGTTCCAGTTACTGGAAGATGTTTGTAAACTCTCATCAGACAATGGAAATAAATGCCATTTGAGGTGTAATTATTCCTAGATTTTAAGGCCAGAAGAGAACTATGATTATCTAGCCTCACCTTCTGTATCACACAGTACCTAGAAACTCACCCAGGAATTTGAACATCAAACCCAATCTTCTGGCTGAACTAGGAACACACACAGCTGTGTGCAACAGGAGCACAAAAAGGAGAAGAGTTTTCATCATTTTAAATTCTAGGTGGTCACTCTGTGCTCCTATCCTGTGGCTGGGAAAAGGAAGGAGGGTCTTGTCGGTAAGGCAGGGCACCAGGATTTAGGCAACACACAAAAATTCCAAACTCTGGCACACATTTCCTGTGTGACCTGGGACCTTGACCCGCAGAGCAGTGCACAAACCACAGGACCAACGTCCCAGCTGGTCAGGCTGGATTCTCGCTGTCCCAGAGTAACCCCCTGCAGTGTGGAGACTGGGGATAGCAAGAAGCCAGTTACAGGGGTTTGATTCTCTGGAGCTGGGTGATGAACTGACCCTTCACTTGTAGAATACCTTGATTATCCTCACACGAATTGCTTGTGTTTTCACGCTGTACACGATTGGGTTCATCAGGGGCGGGACCAGCATATTGATGTTGCCCAGGACAATCAGAAGTATCGGAGATGAGTTCTTTGCAAATCTATGTATTGCAGATAAGGCAATGTCTGGTGTATAGAAGAGAAGAACGATGCAGACGTGGGAGACACAGGTATTCAGGGCCTTAAGGCGCTTCGCGTGGCAAGCTATGCTCAAAACGGATTTTAGGATCATCACATAGGATAGGAGGATTAGCAGCAAGTCCAACCCCCATGTAAAGACTGTTATAGACAATCCATAGATGATGTTGACTCTGATATCTGAACAAGCCATCGTCATGACTTCCTGGTGCAGACAGTAGGAATTGGAGAGGATGCTTTCCTTACAGTATCGATGCTGTTTCAGGAGAATGGGGAGTGGCAATATTAGGGTTACTGCTCTTAGAAGAAACACCAGTCCCATCTTAGATATTGTCGGAGGGATTAAGATGGAAGCATATCTCAGAGGGTTACAGATCGCCACAAAGCGGTCAAAGGCCATGGACAAGAGCACAGAGGATTCAATTAACGTAAGCAAGTGGATGAAGAACAGCTGGGCAAAACAGGCATCGTGGCTGATCTCCCGAGAGTGAAACCAGTATATGCCCAGTGTCGTTGGTAGGGTGGATAACGATAAGCCAAGGTCTGTGACGGCCAACATGGAAAGGAAAATGTACATGGGCTCATGGAGAATTGGATCTGTTTTTATAATGAATAGAATTAATGAATTTCCTAATATGGAAATAACGTAAATTAAGCATAAGGGAATGGAAATCCAGACATGGATGTCTTCCAGCCCAGGTATTCCGGTGAGAAGAAACACTGCAGGTTGAAAATTGGTGTCATTAACAGCTGGCATGGTATCCTGTGTGGGACCAAGGAGTTTTGAACTTTACTTCCTGAAAGGAAAAGTAATAGAGACTAGATAATATTGAAGGAGACATCACTCTGCTCTCAGTGCATGTCTAGAGTCTTCTAGAAGGTCAAGGAAGATCAACCAAAAGATCTCTTGAATTTACATATGATGATTACCTATTCTGTTCATTCCCTCTAAAGCATCTGGCATTGACCATGTGGAAGACAGGATACTGGGCTTCATGGGCCATTGGTCTGACCCTGTGTCACCGTTCCTATATTCTCATGTACACCACTGATAGGGAATGCCAGACTGGATCAGACCTGTAGTGCATTTAGCCCATTTTCCTGTGGCTAGGAATAGAAGTTTCAGAGGAAGGGAGAAGAAGCCGTACAATAGACAGCTGTGAGATAACCTGCTCCCAGGGGAAAATTCTCTTGATGCAGAAGCAGAAGCAGGGCAGACGCTGCAACACCCTGCTACAACTGGTTTTGCATGAATATCCAGCTGAGAGTGCAAGTTACTTCAGACATGCTTACGTAACCAGTGATGGATGTAAATTACATCCCCTTGACTGCACCTCATCTCTACTCTTTACTGAAACATAGACCAGCCGTTCTCTTGTTTCATGGCTTTTTGGAATGTCTCACCCAATTGTATCAGAATTATTGTGTGCATAAGTTTGAATGTCAGTGTTACATGCAGCTTCTGGCCGTTATGTAGTACAGTTACTCCTGCTCCAACACCTCCGCTGCTGGCTTTTGATAGACATGCATGTAAAGAAAATTTGTTTGTAGTAATTGTATTACAATGAGAAGTTTTGGCATAACGTTTCTAGAATCATACTTTAGCACACACGTCAGCCCATTCTTTCCCCTTCAAACTTCTTTCAGAGATGATTTTTCAGGTTAGAAGAGGATCTAAAACCTAACGTGTGTCATCTTGAATTCTTGAGAAACTGAAAAGATCGCAGCGTGTTGGCCCTCATTCAATCACCTGTCAGCAAACAAAAGGCTGCAGAATCCTTTGCTGCTGCTACCTTCTCTATCCCTGGGTTCTCCGCTGACTGGTTCTCCACTGACTGGTTCTCCGCTGGTTCTCTAATGTCAATCTGCAGCCTTTACTGGAGAGGTGCAGGGTTTGGGATCAGCATATACAGTTTTTATTTCCTGGGCTCCCAATTTCTAGTACACTGGTTTTCATCCTTTTTTAATATCCGTACCCCTACAAAATTTCAAATGCAGGCGCGAATAATTTTGGAAATCGTACACATAGTCTGCAGACCCCCAGGCTCTGGTCTAGGCCATTGTACAACCACCAGGTACAACCATTCCTCTAATACATTGTAACGCAGCACCTGTTACTCAGCTATGATGAGGGTTTGCGGGAAGCACGTTCAACTGTAAAATGCAGGAGTATTTATGGACATCAAACTTCATTTCACAGATGAAAGTCATCTATTGCTGTCTCTCTCTCTCTGACTGTCTGTGCTCTGTATTATATAGTCCTATTTTAATAGCAGGCTGCTGGAAAACAAGCAGGAAGGGAAACAACAGCTCAAGAAAAGCCAGCTGTCACTGCAGGGAGATTAAGAGAGAGCACCTGAGTTTCACTCTGAGACCATCCTATTTCCAGGCTCCAGCCAAGTTACACAGCTTATTTCGCCAGTGCTAGGAGTCAATTCAATGGTTGCACAGCTGGTGCTGAGAAATTCTTTACACACACACACACACACACACACACACACACACACTCTCCTTACTCCCAAAGGAGTGGGGGTGCTTGAGATAAGAGTCACGTACAGACTGTTGGTTTAAAACCCATTTATTCTCCCATGTGAGGCATTTTTTCCTGTTGTTCAGATTAAAAGATAGTTTGGTTCAATAAGACTGGCTGGTCACCTCAGGTCACAGACTCCCAAAGGGAAGAAGCAAAGTCACAGAAGAAGTTTGACCTGCTGGTCAAGCTCAGTAGACCCACAATGTAGCCCAGGGTGAAGTCTGAGGATAGAAGAAAGGTGGGATTCCCCCCACAGAAGAGGGAAAGGGACGAGGCTGACAACTGGCATTCAGAGACCAGAGAGGGGGGCAGAGATGCAGGATGACCTGTAACTGTGAGGGGTTTCTAGAGGACAGAAATTCCCATAAGCAAATAAACCTGAGGTGATTTGGGAAATACTCATATTCCATTGGCTCTTCCCTGGCCCAGAGCACACGGCACCTCTGGAAATGGGACCCATTGAGAAACCCTGACTCGGGGCATTGGGGTTTTCAACCTCCGAGCTCCCTTTGAATCTGAGATTTCCGTGTACCTGGAATGATCCCGCATGAACCACAGACACATAGAGTGGAGGGTCCCGCAGCTACTTAGTGCTGCCTGCTCTCCAGCCCCTGTCACTGAGTCACACCCACAGCCCAGCAGACTCAGCTGCCGCTGCACAGAACATCTGCCCATCTCAGCAGCTGGCAGCTTTTACCTTTCCCTTGGCATTTGAAAGATTTAAAGACAGAGAAACCTGCCAACATACCCAATGCCTGCGAGAAGGGGAGCAGCTGCCAGCAGAGATCTGCACCCTAACGGAGAAGGAGTCAGCGGAGAGCTTGCACGGGCAGCAGGCAGTGTCGGCTCAGACAGGCTGCAACTGTCCTTATGAAGCATGTTTGGCCATTTCCTTGGGGGCCACTTGGCCACCTGGGACCCTCAGCTGATTGGTTCAGTGTGTGCCATCTTTAACCCCGTCACGGCCAATGGCAAACTGCAAGAAGTCCATTCACAGGGGATGCTCGGTGATGCCACCTACCTGGACAGCAGCACAAGCCATGCCACAGCTCTATTCCTGCAATCCAGGCTGTCAGCGCTGTGCGTATGGCTCAGAGGAGTCACCGGGCTCCCTCGAGGATCAATGTTGACGGGTCAAAGGGGGTGAGGTTGAAAGCCACCATGAGAGGACTGAGGCACCAATTAGGCTCAGAAATGTTCAGGGTTCCCGTGAAGGGTGAGAAATACAGCGAGAGGGGTTAGGCACTTGTTAAGAAATATCATGGTAAATATTGTATAGTTATTAACAATCTAGAAGGGTGGGTGAGCAGTCAGGAGTCAGGATTATTCCCCTTTACTTGGCATTGGTGAGGCCACATATAGAGTATTGTGTCCAATTTTGAGCCCCCCTTTAGAGGAAGGATGTGGACAAATTGGAGAGTTCAGTTGAGGGCAACAAAAATTATTAGGAGGCTGGAGAACATGACTTATGAGAAGAGGCTGAGGAAACTGGTCTTGTTCAGTTTGCCAAAGAAAAGAACGAGGGGGGGATTTGAAAACAGCCTTCAACTACCTGAAAGCGGGTTTCAGGGAGGATTGAGCTAGGCTGTTCTCAGTGGTGGCAGATGACAGAACTAGAAGCAACAGTCTCAAGTTGCAGTGGGGGAGGTCTAGGTTGGATATTAGAAAAAACATTTTCCCTAGGAGGGTGGTGAAGCACTGGAAAGTGTTACCTAGGGAAGTGGTGGTATCTCTACCCTTAGAGATTTTTAAGGCCCGACTTGACAAAGCCCTGTCTGGGATGATATAATTGGGGTTGGTTCTGCTTTGAGCTGGGAGTTGGACTAGATACCTCCTGAGGTACATTCCAACCCTAATTTTCTATGATTCTATGAACTGGAGATGGCACCAAACTATTTAGGCCATAGTCCGGTCAAGAGATGTCCTCAGAGGGAGCTAACCAAGCGTAGTGATAAGAGATGATGTTCAAAGTGAATAAGTGCAACGTATATGCCCATTGGAGAAAAAATCTTTATTCTGCCTTGTTAAGGGACAAGGGTAAGCAGAGACACAGGGAAGCAACCCAGCTGCTAACCCTTCTCATGCATGAGTACTGATATAGTTTGCAGATCCCACAAAAAACGGGAGATCGTAAATAATAAAGAGGACGGGTCATTGATTCAGAGCAATTGGTTGGTAAACTGAGTTGAAGCAAACAATATTTGTTCTAATATAGCTCTGTAGATGTCTATGTCTATGAACAAAGAAGGAAGACGATACTTACACAATGGGGAACTGTACTGTGGGAAGCAGTGACTCTGAGCAAGATTTTGGGAGAGTGAAGGAATAATTAGCTAAACATTTGTTCCCAATGTGAGACTGTGGCAAAAAGAGCTAATGTGATCCTGGGATGATAAACAGGGGAATCTCAAGTTGAGATAGAGAAGTTATTTTACCTCTTTCTTCGGCACTGTGCAACTGCTGCTGGAATAATATGTCCAGATCTGGTGTCAGAGAAGAGCCACAAGAATGTTTAAAGATTGTAAATCCTGCCTTACACTGATAGACTCAATGGCTCAATCCAGTTAATTTAACAGAGATGGTTAAAGGGTGGCTTGATGACTGTCTACCAAGTACCAACACAGAGAACAAATGATGAATAATGGACTTTTCAGGGTAACCTAGAAAGGTCTAATGCCATCTAATGGCTGGAAGTTGAAGTTAGACAAAGTCTGACTATAAATGAGGTGTACACTTTTTAAACGGAGAGAGTAATTAATCAGTGGAGCAATTTACCAAGGATCATGGCAGATTCTCCATCTCTGAGAATTTCTAAACCAAGGTTGAATGTTTCTCTATAAGCTCTGCTCTAGGAATTCCTTGGGGGCAGGTCTCTGGCTGTGCTATACCGGAGGTCAGACTTGATGATCACAGTGGTCCTTTCCGGCCTGGGATATTGTGAACACGTCCGTGCAGTGCATACAGGAGTTAGCTGGAGGTATTTTGCCTGCAAGTTGTTGCCTGTGTGTACTGAAGGCATTTAAAAAAAATGGGTTTTTTTTGCTTCTGACAATTTAGCCCCAGGGGGAAAAAGTCTCAGTCTTCAGAGCCTGGAAATCGATATTCTGGTCGGGTTTTCACACGCTTTAGGCATCCTGTGAGATATGGCATGGATGAACATTTCGGATGAGAAAAATACTGACGTGACACCATAAAATCTCCACCCTGAGGAATGTATGTACAACTGTCCCCATTATTGGCTAACAAATGATCCCAGAGAGTCCCAGATTTAGCGTCTGTGTCCCAGTGGCTCACTGTGTCAGCCAGATGCCAGAGGCTCCTGCACGTGGCAGCTGTATTTACCTAGGCCTTGACTTGACCCAGAATTCCCAGCTCTCATTATATACTGTGCACACTTCTCAGCTAGCTCGTTCTTGCTGTGTAGCAGACCCTGAAGCCCCACGTGGTGTGTGTGTGGGAGCAACAAGAGCACCAGCACAGCACACCTTGGCATCTGCTACTCGGGGTGTGACATTCTCACTGGAAAGAAACCGTCACTGATCCGCCTAGACAAGGGACAGAGGGCACCTCACCTCTGCACAGGTAGAGCTGTGGGGAGCTTAGGGCAGCTCGGAGGTTGTGGGGGCCATGGCTAACTGGAAAGACTGAAGAAGATGCTGGCACCCAGCATAGTGTTGGAATCAGAGCAGCCTGGGTGGGGGAAGACGATTATAGATGGGTCAGATCCGATGGTAGATGGAGCCAGCTGAGGAGCAAAGATCAATGGTTCTTTCCACTGGGGAAAAGCCTGAAGTTGGTTAATATTCAACAACTGTAAAAAAAAATTGGAAAAAAATGAGTAAAGGTTGTGACACCCAGGCTGCAGCTCTATGGCTCGGCTGGGGAAAGAGGCCCTGAGAGCTGCCCAGACACACTCAGGGCCAGGAAAGCTCCCAGCAATGGCCTGGGACCAACAATCAGGATGAAAAATTGAATTTCAGAAGCGCTGCCCACCTGTCCGTGTATCCCCCACTGCCTGCCCGCAAATCCCCCAGCACTGCCTGCCTGTCCGTGTACACCCCTGTCCGCACATCCACACCCCCCAGCCCTGCCACACAGTGATCCCACTCAGCCAGGACCAACACCAGGTGCCGGACACACCACACAGTGACAGCTCGTACAAATATCTACACAGCACCGGGGAAAGGGGAATGGAGGAGGAGCAGCCTGCATAGCCTGTCTGTAGTTGAAGGGAACCCCAGGAGCTGCTCAGCATGTGCAGGGAAGGAGAGAGGGACAGACCAGAGGGGAGAAGAGAGAGTGTGACCCACCCCCAGGAGCTGTGCAAACAAATCAGATGTAGATTCCTTGTTCTATTGTAGAAGTGAGATAGAGAGAGAGAGAATTTTTTCCTTCCCTGTTATGATAATGGTACAGTGTTGTTTAGTGGGGCATAAGCGGCTCCATCTTGTTAGTTTCTTGAAGTGAGCTCTTTCCTGAAACTTGTACTATTGAACCTGAGAGTATCTTGATAAATTCTCTTTGTGTGAGTGAGGAAAGTATGTGCAGGGCATAAAAAGACACCAACCTAAACTGCTATGACAACAGAAAGGGGAGTAAAGACATCGGCTGCCATCCTGCCCCTGAATGCCGAAGCATACCTATCAACGACCCTAAAGTGCAAATTAACGACCCTAAAGTACAGAAGGATCCACCCTGGGAACAAAGAAAGTCCAGAAATAAGAAGCTCATCATGCTTGCAATTAGCTGGTAATTAACAACTATACTGAACCCGGAGGCAGCATGACACAGCAAGGCCATAGACTGACATGAGAGCCAGCAAGTATCAAAGATGGGTAAAAACACCGAAACTTTGGGTCTCATTCTGCAATTGTCATCTGGAGCATCGGATTCGCGACTGACAGAGGCCCGGCTCCCTCCTCACGCCCAGCCTAGCTGGCCACTAGGCTGGCTTGAGCAACACATAAAAGGACTGGTCATTATATCACAACAGCTTGCAGAACGTTATGAATGGGTGTGTGAATGTGACTCCTTTTTGGTATTCTTACATGGACAATAAATGTGGCATAGTGCCTTGTCATTTAGTGGAGAATTGCGAAAGCGGGGAGCATTGCAGTATCCCACGATCACTGTAAAAGCTGTTCTGCACACCGCCAGCGTTAGTTAGCTTGGCAGTATAGAGGAAGATCTGAACATTTGTCTGATTATCCGAGAAACCAAACAAACAAGAGTAGACTCTGGAGGATGGAGGAGTTTAGTTTTGATGAAAGAAATTGCTCTTCCAGGAGTTTGTTGTTGCTCTTTCACGTGTTGACATTATATATACACACATATAAGTTTTAGTGTCATTGTTTGTTGTTCGTGTTGTATTGGGGAAAATGTTTAAGAAAACACAGCCTAGAAATATCCCCAAGGTAAAGCAGGAAGCGCCGCCTTTTGTACAAGATCTTTAAGCAGGATTTGCTAAGATTTGGGCACAGCCCCTGGATACCAGAGCCACTGTCACTCAAGCTGGGATAGGGGTTGGGGTCTGGGTTCAGATGCTCCAGCCCACTATCTATATTTTTCTTGGCTTAGTCTTTCCTTCTTCCTCTGCTACTGCTTCTCTCTCTCTCTCTTCCTTTCCCCACACCACACATGTGCACTTCTGTTTTTCTGAGATTTTGTTGGAAGGAACTTTGGACACATTTTGAATGTAAAAAGTTTTTGTTTTGGTTTTTTTGACAAAGCATAGACTAAGGCAGCTGTGTTGCAAAGATGGCACTTGGTGGCTCAGGTTTGACAAGAACAATATGCCACTTTAAGAAATGAATAAAATACATTCGAATCAGCTCAGTAAAAACAGTGGCTGATAAACACAGCACTGAGAGTAAGAGAATGGAGAGTTTAAGATTACAAAACCATGTTGCCAGTGAAATATTAAAAGCTATGGGAGCAAAGAATATCATCATAACGCTAAGATACAGTAAATTGAAGGCAAAAGTAAGTGATTGAAAGGAAAAGAGAAGAGTTAAGAGAATTGCAGTTGAAAGTTGTGGAAAGTGTTATAGGAAAAGAAATCTTGGTTTCTTTGCAGCCATTCTGAAGGAAAAATAGACCCTTTTACCCAAAGCAATGATCTGTGAATCCTGACTGAAATAATTTGAAAATATATTAGTTAAAATCCCCAAAGGAAAAAAAGGGTTTCTTTGGAACTTAACTGCCTCCAAAGGTATAAAAGGAAATGTAATGTGTGTACAGCCGTGTAAATATAATTAGATCAATGGAAGGAAAAAAAATTGTGTGTGCAAATATATTGTGTAAATCTGTAAGGTTTTAAGGATCTAAACTAATATTTCTGGTTTGTAAAACCCTGTTTTCTAAATTTAAGATAAATTGGTTTTGTTTTGGATTTTTTAAATAAAGCCACTAAACTCCATTTGAATCTTTCATTCAAAATTGCAAAACTGGCAAACACCTTTTTGCCAGACACAGGTCAATTAGTGTTGTTTGGCTTTGTTATTCAGCATTTAGCCCTTGAGAGGTATGTCAATGCTTTATAGGTTTAATATCTTTTTAAATAAGAACCAAAGAATGTGGACATGGCCATGGAGGGTTAGCTAAAAACAGGAGAATGGGAAAAGATTCTGGATTCTTTTTATTATTGGTTACAAAATAGCAGATCAGAGCTGCAGTAAAAGAATAAGAAATTAAAAGGAAAGTGTCTCCTTGGAGTAATCAGACTGTCACTTTGGTAAGGGTACATGAAAACTCTAAGCACAAAACAAAGTTACACCTTAGGTAAATATTGATATGGTTAATAGAACGTTATCAGGGCCATATTATTAATTAGGCACAATAGGCACAGTGCCTGGGGCCTACAAAATTTTCTGGGCCTGCAAAAAAAAATTATATATAATTTTTAATTTTTATTTAAAAAACTATTTATTAATAGCTTAAAATCAAATTTGTTATTTTGGTCGGGGGGCCTACGAAGGTCTTAAAAGGGCCCTGAACGTTATAGAGAAGTTAAATTTTGAAAGAAATGTGCGTTTTCCCATGACATATGCAGTGTATATTGTAGAAGGTTTAAAAGAAATGTAAACCAAACTTCCTACTTCATTAAAATCCTACAAGGGCTCATAAAGGAGCCAGGATAAGTTTTGTTTTCTTTTTCAGATCACTGTGTGCTTTAAAAACAAACAAAAAGCTGACAACCAGTGGTGTCTGTTGATGCAAATTGCATAGCTGATATGCTAGGGAAAGAGGAGAACTGTCCAGAGATGGTAGCACAAAGGGGCTGCATGCAGATAATGGACATAAAAGAAAGGTAAGAAACAAGTCCCTGCTAACAAGAGTCCCTTACAAACTTACCCCACCAGAACTGCAAGGATGTAATTAAATGAAAGCCTATGCAAAGATTCCAAAAGGATAATGAACACCCTGGCCTCAGAGACAAATTGTCTAAATAAAAGGCACGGTATAACAAGATACTTACAAACACCCACTTGTAATACTTGTCAGAGAGTTGACACTAATGTTATTGTTATTATTAAACCCTGAAAGAAATTTAATATTAATGAGTAACTCTGCAACAATGTATAATGTGGATAGATTTTAGGGGGGGAAAATGGTAACTGAAAACACACCTCATCTTAAAAAGCCTTATGGTAATGATACTTCTCAACTATTACCTGTAGATAATCTTAAAACGTGGCACAGCAGAGAAAACATTACAAACCTGGCCTGCTGTATAAAAAGGGAAACTGAGGTACACCACCTCATGATGTTCATGAATTAAAAAAAAGGAACATTCACCCCAAAACCTTAAAAGGTAGAAGTCATTACAAACCTGGCCTGCTTATAGAACAAAAACACAGGAAAATATAAGGGTGATTCCTCTGCTTTGCCTGCAATCAGAAAGGAGATTTGTAAAAGAAAGGGGTATTTTAAACAATAATCTGCCACCCCCTCAAAGGGGTATAAACATGTTCTTTTTGCCTTTCTGAACTTCAGGAAAAGCTGGCGTCAGCAAAACAGCTAAAGAATGAAACCATGAATCTACTGTTGCAACAAAGATTGTGTTTGATGTTTTGTGTTTTCTGTTGTTTGTCTTGTTACTAACGTTGTTGTGTATGGTATCGTGTTTAAAAAAAAGTGAGGTACTGCATGAAGCAGAAAAAATCAATGAGCATTGTAACTGTATTTACAAAAACATCCTCTATCAGGTAGGAAAGAGGAGAAATAAAGGGGAAATCAAGTTCAATGAATTTGGAAGGAAAAGAAGTCCTGAAAATAGACGTCTTGGCAGAAGCAAAAGTGCCGGTTAACTTTGCTAACAGAGTCCTATGAAAAGTGCCTCCTGTGACACCTGGAAGCCTCTGAAAATTTCAGTAAGCCCTAAGCAAACCAGCAGCCAGGGTTTGTGATGAATTTGCTGAGCCCCATGTGGGAGGGGTGCTCAAAGCACAGTTAAAAGCTCAAGAGTCCTCTCCCAGGGAAAAAGGGAAGGGAGAAAAGGGACTGAGGCCTGGCTGTGTCTGAGAATAAAAGATAATTAAATTAGCTGAAATGTTTTAGTGATACCTCCCAGATAGGGAGGGGGAAGGTTGTTCTGCTTTGTGTTTCAGATTAACAACCTGTGAATGCTGGAGGATCTTGAAGCACTTATAGCAAGGAGTAAACAACAAAAAAGATCACAGTCTTTGTTTTGTGGGTGGTAAGAGATGACCAGGAAAAATAAATAAATAAATAAATAAACCACCAGTAAAATTGAAAGCCTGTTTAAAAAAAAAGGTGAAATGTAAATATGAATGCCCTCCAGCCACAGGAAACTTTGGGTTTCATTCTGCAATTGTCATCTTGGAGCATCGGATTTGTGACTGACAGAGGCCTGGCTCCCTCCTCATGCCCAGCCTAGTTGGCCACTGGGCTGGCTCGAGCAATGCATGAAAGGACTGGTCATTGTATCACAGCAGCTTGCAGAACTTTATGAATGTGTGTGTGAATGTGACTGCTATTTGATACTCTTACATGCACAATAAACGTGACATAGTGCCTTGTGCCCTGAATACACTCCTGCTAGTCTTTTCTTTTACAAGTATAACAAGAGGACATGAAGGAGCCAGCGCAAGTAACTTCCTCAAAACGACACAAAGCTTTAATATATACCCACCAGTTAGAAACCCAGACACAACTTCCTGCTGTTGCTTTTCTATGTTGGCCATTGCTGAAGTTGCCAGGAGCATGTTGTGGGATTGGTCACAGGAGGAGGGATGGGCTGTGTGGAGGAAGGTGTTTCAGGACCCTGTGCCACTGAGATCTGGAAACTGCACATCCCACCCCTCACACAGACTGTGTGCGCCTGGATCTACCCCAGTGAGATTTCCAACACTGCCTGGTTTCCTCTAAACCAGAAACCTGCTTTTATTTGTACTGCTTTGTGGTGTTTTTCATCCTCTATTGAACCACATACTCAGGGGAACAGACAGAGCAAACCCCCCACAAATTTTTACTCCAGTTGTTTTGAACTTCTAAACTCTGAGTTTAAGATTTCAGCTACTCTCCTCTCAGTTCTTCTCTGGTCCAGATGAGCTCACCCATCCTTAAAGGCTGCAGGACGACTCCAGTAGGAGTCACTGGAGGCTCGTGGCCGGCGAAAAGCAGGCCTTTTATTCAAGTCCCTAAATATGGGTTTAGGATGAAATCCTGCCCCATAAAACCCCTGTTTGGTGATATAAAGGATTATAAAAGGATTATAAAATGAATATTAATGGCTCGGGGAGGCGTATAATTATACCTGCCCTGCTTGTTAGTTCCCACAAAACTTGCATAGCAGATACATTTATCTTAACAGCAGGAATGACCATGAAGTCCCTGAATAACTAGCTACAAGGGAAGAATTATGGGGAAGAGATCACAAGCCTTCCCTAACAGGGATGCTGCCTGGGAAAGAAGAGAGAACAGCCTCTGACCACATTCTTTGTCCAGGTGGTGAGGGGAGGAATGGTCTGGAGGAGGGGGGAACATAGCCTGCCCCTTACCATGGTGCCTCTTGGGCAGGTTTGCCCTGTTCTGGACACTGCTAGAAAGTTGCTCTGATTTGCTCCCTCCTTTCCTAACTTCAAGGCTAGAAAAGTGCTGTGGTTTGCACATGATTCTTGCTTGTGTAGTACATGGCCTTTTCAGCCCAAGTCAGTGGTCCTATGGAGGACAATTCTTGTCAGAAGCCTGGGCCCAACTCCCAGCCCCCCAGGAATGTGGCCCAGCGCTGACATCCTTTGCCACCGTGCCCACAGTGTGGAACTTTTGGCTCCCTGCTGTGAAGATCCTGGCTTCAGCTCCTGCAGCAGCGAGAGCTATTCTGTTAAGGTGCTGAAAGAGTCTGAAGGAAGATCCCCAATTTATGTGGCGCTCTGAGGCCAGGCATGAAAGATGGGGATTTCAAAACACTGGGGCCCTGATTTTGCTCTCAGTGAAGCCAGTATCAATGTGGAGTGAGCCACTGAAGGCAGAATGTGAGAGGAGAATTTGGCCAGTGTGTGAAACCTTGTGTGACCCATTCGTGTTCTGAAATCTCGGCTATCACACATACCCACTGCAGAGGCTCTGGCTACATGTATTAACCTGGCAGTAAGTTGCTGAATTGGAAAACTTGAGAGAACCAGAGGAAAAAAACCACACAGACCAAAAAAAAAGAAGATACTAAGTCAGTTAGAAGGACATAGTGAGAGACGCGGAAATGATCTTAAAAACAAATATTTGTCTAAACAACTGACTTAAATCTTTAGTGCTGTCAGAAACACAAAGGGATTTAAAATTGTAACTAAATAGTTCAAGTCTCCGTGCTGGAGAATTCCTGACCGGATTGTTCTTCATTTTATCTCTTCCTGAAGCCTTAGCACTAAGTTTATTGGAAAAACAGGCAACTCACCCAAATCCCATGCAACAGAGAGAGGAAATCTCCTTACTGCAACCTGAAAATCAGTGTACGAATCTCACGTCTGAAAGCTACAGTGTTGGACAGGGACCTTTATGAAGGCCCTGTGCAGTCCCTGCAGAGTCTCAGGCTGGCCAGGACTCCAGGAGGATTCCCTGCGCTCTGTGAGCAGTGGGAAGAGCCGAAAAGAGACCTGGAGAATTTTAGTATAAGAGCCTCCCCTGGGAGTGAAGAAATGATTCACCAATAACAGAGGCTCAGATTGTCAGGCCAAACTGAGACTTGCAGACTTGCTAGAGTTGTCCTGCACTGCTAAAACCCCAGAGAGAAAAGAAGAGCCAAGGGTTAAACATGCTCATTTCTTTATCTGCATTTCTGTGCTGCTGCTCATTGTCATAGAACCTGAGCATCTGCTGCTACTCCCGGCTGATGAGCCCTGTGCTGAATCCCTGAGACCATGATGTGCGCGTGGACAGGCTTGTTTCAAATGTAGGATTTCCACACAGAGTAACAGTCCCTCCCATCCAATAGACTCTCTAACAGAGGGCAGTACAGATTTCCCCAGCTTAGTCATAAACCCCTCATGGTGCAATATCTTGTCATGGGGAAGTGCAGCTTCCTGAGCCCCCTTCAGAGATCAGCACGTGCCCTGAAGCCTGTGGACTGACAGCCTTTGTCTTTTCAGTCCAGCTACAGTAACTGCACAACTGCACAACTGTCACTGGGGTAGGGAGGGTGGGGTAAGATGTTCAGAGGCAAGTTAGATGCCCGTTGTCCATCCACATTCAAATGGACTTCTTTGTTAAGCCAAGATGGTCACTTGCCATATTTGCTATTCTCTCTGCACATCGGGATAGTTTGTTCCTGCACCTCAATAAAGTTTCTTTAAAATACTGCCAGCTCTCCTGGACTCCTTTTGCCCCCATATGAGCCTTTCGGGGGATCCTGCTGTTGGAAAAATATTCCAAATGAGGTTCGTTAGCCCTGCACCAGATAGAAAAGAGATCCACGCAGGTAGTTGGGCAGTCTCCAAGTTTTTATTTCTGCAGAGGTCGGACACTTGCCAGCAAGTGGTCAGTGTGGGACCCCGAAGGCATGCTCTCTTGCATATTTATACAAACACAAACAAAGAAATTACATATGCATACATTCTTAATGCTTATTGGTACACTCAGATTATTATTATTATTGCTATTAACGTTACACTTTCTACCTCTTCTAACTATAAACATATGCATAACATAAAAGATAAGGGCAGAAGATTTCAATTTATCTATCAAAATTGTATAGTCTATTTCCCAAGACTGAAGAGAAAGCAAAAACTACTTATGGCTGACTCCTCATTTCTCCTGTTAATCTTTCTCTCTGACCTTGGCAAAGATAAGCACCATAAACATATTGAAGAGGAGTGGGTGGGTGATTTCAACAGAAAGCAGAACACTAAAACAACTAAAATGGAGTAACTGTGGTCAAGCAAACAATTATTTTCCTTCACTGCCCATCAGCTCACTAAGGGCATCAAAGTCTAATTTTCTGAAGTCCAGGGGCTGTATCCTGCTGTTCGCCTTTCTTTCTTTTGTCAGGATCATGAACTCAACCATCTCATGGTCAATGCTGCCCAGGTTATCATCCACTTCTACTTCCCCTACCAATTCTTCCTGGTTCATCACATGTTTGTTGACCCACACAAAGAATTCTGATTAGTCAGGCATTATTTTCCTTTACATAAACCATGTTGAGTCTTCCCCAAGAAATCATGTTCATCTATGTGTCTGATAATTCTGTTCTTTATATAGTTTAAACCAATTTGCCTGGTATTGAAGTTGGATTTACTGGCTTGTAATTGCCAGGATCGCCTGTGGAGTCTTTTTAAAAAATCGGTGTAACATTAGCTATCTCCCTGTCATCTGATACAAAAGCTGATTTAAATGATAAGTTAATGGTTCTACAATTTCACGTCTGAGATCCTTCAGAACCCTTGGGTGAATCCCATGTCGTCCTCTGACCATATATTACAATATAATTTATCAATCTCCTGTTGACAAGTGCTATATAAGAGCTAGGTTTTATTATTAAGCCCAGGGTGAGGGATCCCTGCATAGCCAATTGCTGTGTTCCATCCCACTCCAGACCCATCCATCTGGGCACTGTTAAATGCACCAGATCCTAGTGGCTATTTTAGCATGTCCATGTCCAGAGATCATGTTCTCCATCGGGTGCTTCACATCCCCAGGCACACTCCCGGCCCCAGCAAAGACTGAAAAATAATAAAAATTCTGCTGTAAACCCAGAACCCAGGACAATCGAGTGATCTTCATCTTTTCATATTTTATTTAAACGATGCATAATTAACTCGTGCAAATCCCAGCCACTAGCTGCTCTTGCTTAGGAGATTAGGAGGATTCAACAAAAGGACTGGACATTTTTATGTGTGACAGGAAAAAGCACAGCTGTGTGCAACAGGAGCACAAAAGATAGAAGAGCTTTGATCTGGTAAGTTCCAGGTTGAGACCATCTGCTCCCATCCTCTAGCTGGGGAAAGGAAGGAGGGTCTTGTGGGTAAGGCAGGGCACCAGGATTTGGGCAACTGACATTTAATTCCAAGCTCCCTGTGTAACCTTGGACCGTGACATGCAGAGCAAAGCCCAAAACACAGGATCGGCTGGTGAGGGAGAGCTGTAGCTCATGTCCTGTCAAACATTATTGTCTAGGATGGAATTGTTGGTCCATTTCTTTCATCTCCTATGTCACCAGTGCTGGGGTCGGGTGATGAACTGACACTTCAGTTTACAAACAACCTGCTTATTCTCATACGAATGGGTTTGGTTTTCACACTATACACTATTGGGTTAATCAAAGGCGGGATCAGCAAATAGACGTTTCCCAGGACATTCTGAAACAAGGGAGAAGAGCTCTGCACAAATCTGTATATCACGGACAAGCAAATCCCTGGCATGTAGAAGAGCAGGACAACGCAGATGTGGGTGATGCAGGTCTTCAGGGCCTTGAGGCGCTCCACGTGGGACGTGATGCTCAGCACTGTTTTGAGGATCATCACATAAGACAGGAGGATGAGCAGTAAATCCAACCCCACTGAAGAGACTGTTACAAAGAAGCCATAGACAATGTTGAACATGATATCAGAACAAGCCATTTTCATGACCTCCTGGTGCAGGCAGTAGGAATGGGAGAGGATGTTGTCCTTACAGTATCGGTACTGTTTCAGAAAAATGGGGAGTGGGAATATTAGGCCCACCCCTCTTAACAGAGACACCAGTCCCATCTTGGCTATTCTGGATGGGGTTAAGATGGAAGCATATCTCAGTGGGTTACAGATCGCAACAAAGCGGTCAAAGGCCATGGATGAGAGCACGGAGGATTCAGTGAATGAAAACGAGAGGATGAAGGAGAGCTGGGCAAAACAAGCATCGTGGCTGATCTCCCTAGAGTTAAACCAGAATATGCCCAGTGTCGTTGGCATGGTGGATATCGTTATGCCAAGGTCTGAGATGGCCAACATGGAAAGGAAAATGTACATGGGCTCATGGAGATTTGGATCTGTTTTTATAATGAACAGAATGAGTGAATTTCCTAATATTGATGTAACATACATTAAGCAGAAGAGGATAGAAATCCAGACATAGACGTCTTCCTGTCCAGGTATTCCGGTGAGAAAGAACACTGCAGGTTGCAATTTGGTGTCATTGACAATTGACATGATGCACTGGGCAGGTCCGAGGAGTTTTATACTTTACTTCCTGAAAGGAAAAATAACAGGAGACTAGATGATAATGAACGAGAAATCATTCTGCTCTCAGTGCAAGTGTAGAGACTTAAAGGAGGTCAGGGAAGATCAGCAAAAATATAGTCTTGGATTTACACTTGATGAATACCTGCTCTTTTTTATTCATTCCCTCTGAAGCACCTGGCATTGGCCACTGTCGGAAGACAGGATACTTGGCTAGATATTCCACTGGTCTAACACAATATGTCCACTCTTAAATTCTTATGTTCACTGTTCATAGGTATTACCAGACTGGATTAGACCTGAAGTTCCTTTGGCCCAGTATCCAGTGGCCAGTACTGGATGCTTCAGAGGAGAGGCTGAGGGAACTAGGCAGGTTTAGTCTGCAAAAGAGAAGGGTGAGGGGGGTTTGATAGCAGCCTTTATCTATCTGAAAGGGAGGTTTCCAGGGAGAATTAAGCTAGGCTTTTCTCACTGGTGACAGATGACATAACTAGGAGCAATGGTCTCAAATTGCAGTGGGGGAGGTCTAGGTTGGATATTAGGAAAAACGTTTTCACTAGGAGCTAGGTGAAGCACTGGAATGGGTTAGCTAGGGAGGTGATGGAATCTCCATCCTTAGAGGTTTTTAAGGTGTGTCTTGAGAAAGCCCTGGCTGGGATGGTTTAGTTGGGATTGATCCTGCTTTGAGCAGGGGGTGGGACTAGATACCTCCTGAGGTCCCTTCCAACCCTAATCTTCTATGAGTCTATGATCCTAAATGGGCATGGGAGAGGGGTGTTTCAAATGATGAGCAATGGAAACAGTAGTTTTGCACTAATATCCAGCTGAGATGCAAGTTATTCAGCCATGTTTGTTTAACAACTATTAATACTAATTACGTACAATGACTGATACACTGGTTCTCAAATTGAGGGTTGCCACTTGATTTTGTGAGGGTGACTGTTATGTTAAGTCCTTGGAAAGTACTTATATCCAGAGAGAAATCAGTACGGAACACAGAGAGATGCTACCACGGAAAATGTATTTATTGAACTAATACTAAAACCAAACAGGACTGGTTGACCTATCCCCTAATTGTCTAACTCTATTGCTATGGCAACAAGGTAAGATCTGTTGCTACGGCAACCTAGGAAATTAGGCAAGACACAAAATATACAATATATTCCTCTCCCCTCAATGAAAACGCCCATTTAACAGAACAATCACTAAACTGGGGAATGAAGATAGACTGCCTCAGTTCCTGGCTAAACCCTTGGTATTATTCTGCCCCATAAGTGGGTTTGCCCTAGCTAAAGATCTAGCTGTTGAGGACAGCGCACCCACATGGGGAGGGGGGGAAGGGTACACTGTACCGGGGCCTGGAGGCCCTGGGAGGTCCAGCCCAGGCTGCAACCCCCATTACCATGAGGAAAAAATGTTTTCATGGCTCATGAGATTGTATGTATGGGATGAGGGATTGTGGTATGTGTGTGGGAGGGGGCCTGTGTTACAAGTTTGTACTGGGCCCGAAAAAATTATTCTTGGGCCCTGGTTGAATAGGCCTTTTCTCTCTGGGTAGATTACAGCAGACTTCTTGTGTTCTTGGAACAAAAAGTGTTATTGGTGCAGGTATAACAATGGGCTTGGGACTTGTAGCTCAAACAGGTGAGGATGTCGTATCTGCTCAAATAGGGGAGGGGGCTGTATCTGTTGCGTAGGTGGATGGAGAAGGGGAGTCAGGACCAGGTGACTCTTGATTCCATAACTCACCTGAAATGGTGAGGTGAGGCAGTTCAAGTGGAGATGTGTCCTTGGGATATGTATGACCTGGCAAAAACTGATCTACATGCCATGGCCAGCTGAGATCATCTGCAGTCTGGACAGTGTAGGAAACAGATCCTGTTTGGGCAATGACTATAGCAAGGATCCATTTAGCTCCAGAAGCATTGTTCTGAGCTAGGACAGGCTGTCCAGGACTAAAGGTTCAGTCTTTTGCTCTGTGTGCACGTCTGATGACTTGGTTTTGCTGTTGACGTTGCACAACTTGTTGTGCTTTGGCAGGTTTCAGCAGATCAAATCAAATGTGCAGCTGCCGTCCCATCATTAGAAAGGCCAGGGATGCTTTGGTCATAACGCAAGTTGTGTTTCTGTAGAACGGTAAGAAGGTGTCCAGACGCTTTTGAATGGACAAATGTCCCCTTGCAGATCTTAAAGCTTGTTTCATGGTCTGCACAAACCTTTCAGATAATCCACTGGTGGATGAATGATATGGTGCTGAAGTGATGTGATGTATCTCATTTCTTCCATAAAATTTTCAAACTCCTGAGAGATGAACTGCGGTCTGTTGTCTCTCACAAGTTGTTCTGGCAGACTGAAATGACTAAAGATTTCACTCAGTTTCTGTATAGTGGACGGCATTACAGAGACTTCTGGCCATTTAGAGTGGGCGTCTACAACAACCATGAACATGCTTCCTTCAAATGGGCCAGCAAAAACAACGTGAATATGCTGCCACAGGTTTTCTGAGCAGTCCCTTGGACGTAGGGGTGCCAACTGAGGCGTGTTCCTCACACTCTGACATGAAGTACAAGCTCTTATCTTCTCTTCAATGGCACTGTCCAGGCCAGGCCACCAAAAGTAGTGTCGTGCAATTTTTTTCATGTGCACTATTCTACGGTGACTTGAAGTTAGCTATTCTAACATCTGTGATTTCAGTAGTGGTGGAATAATGATGCTCATACTCTACAACAAGCAACCAGAATGGATTGATAACTCCATCATCTTGAACATGTAGGGAAGAAGGTCAGGTGAGATCTGAGAGTCCCGTAGAGATGTTCCATGCATCACTAGGTCCATAACTTGGGACAGTACTGGGTCAATGCAAGTTGTCCTCTTTATTTGAGTAGCAATGATGGGTTCTCTACCTTTTAAAAATAGAAGATTTCTTTCTGGTCAATATCTTGATGTTTAACTGGTAAAGGCAGCCTTGAGAGACCATCTGCATTGCAGTGCAGAATGGATTTCTGATATTTGATCTCATACGTGTGTGCAGAAATCAACAATGCCCATCATAGCATAAGACTAGCAGCCAATGATGGAATGCCCGTGCATGGTCCAAAAATTGATATTAGAAGTCGATGGTCGGTGAGAAGTGTGAACTTCCATCCAAACAGGTACTGGTGAAATTTCTGAATTCCGAAAACAATTCCCAGTGCTTCACGTTCCATTTGGGTGTAGTTGGTTTCTGCTTTGCTTAAGGTGCGTGAGAGAAAAGCAATGGGTCTCTCCCTCTTCAAAGGCATAATGTGTGACACGACTGTTCCCACTCCATAAGGGGAGGCATCACAGGGCAACTGTAGAGATAAGGACAGATCAAAATGAGTGAGAATCTCTGAATTTAGCAATCACAGGCTTCAGTCCTCTTCCAGACCTTGTTCTACCCAAGGAGTTCATGTAGTGGTTTTAGTAGTGTTGCTAACTAGGGAATAAACTTTCCATAATAATTCAATAGCCCTAAAAAAGAGTGAAGTTGGTTTACATTTTGAGGAAGTGGAGCTTCCACAATAGCATTGACTTTTGCAAGAGCCTTACGAAGGCCAGTCGCATCTATGATATGTCCCAAATATTCAACAGAGGTCTGGAAGAATTCACATTTGTCTTTGTGGACTCATAGGCCAGACTCTTCAAGTCTTTGTAGGGCAGCCTCCAAGTTCTTAAGGTGATCCTCCTCATTCTTGCCAGTGACCAGGATGTTGTCAAGATAGCACTGGACTCCTGGCTAGCCACTCAAGATCTGGTCCATAGCCCACTGGAACAAAGCTGGAGCAGATGTTATTCCGAAGGGCAAGTGACAGTATCCGTACAGCCCTTTCTGTGTCATGATATTCAACAGCTCTTGGGACTTCTCATCAACATGCATCTGTAAATACGCCTGACTCCGATCAATCTTGCTGAACTTTTGGCCACCAGCCAAGCCAGCAAAGAGGTCATTGATGCGGGGAAGATATTATTGCTCTGCGCACACCACCATGTTAACAGTGACCTTAAAATCCCCACAAATCTGAATGGAACTATCTTTCTTCAATACCGTGTGGTGGGGTGCACCTGTCCCGCCCTGTGGATCCTGCGCTTCAGCGGCTATGCCAGATGTGCAGTGGGGAGGGGAGTGAAGGGGGGGACCCAGTCCCACCCTCTACCCCGGGACCCCGACCCAGGGACCCTGTGAGGAGTGGTCTCACCCTGCTTAGTCCCTGAGACCGACTACCTTCCCTGGGTCGCCTGTCTGTGGCCCCCCGGCCTGTAGCCTGCTCCCTCGTACCGGCGTGAAGGGTTGTGGTGTCTTCCCCGGCTGGAGCCTCTCTGTCTCGGTATGGTAGCGGCAGTAGATGATAGTCCCAAGCCCTGCAGCTACAGCTGCAGCAGGGCAGGGCTGCTCCTCTCCGCTCCGCTTTGCTTTGCTTCGCTCCTCTTTGCTTTGCTTTGCTTTGCTTTGCTTTGCTTTGCTTTGCTCTGACTCCTCTCCTCTCCTCTGTCTGTTAACTCCCTTTCAGCCCTCTTGGCCTGCCTGAAATGGAGGCTTTTAACTGCTGGGGCAGCTTCTTTGATAGGCTTCAGGTGGCCTAATTGGCCCAATTGTCTTGAATTAGCCCCAGCTGGGTTACCCAGGGAAGAGAGCTTTATGGAGCCTGGAGCTAATATACATTCCTTCCAGCACTCTTTCATAGCTATGTGGTCTGGCCCTGTCACAACTGGAATGATTGGGGTTGCCCATTAGCTGTGGGTAACTGGTACTAAGACTCCATTTTCGACCAGGTGCTCCAGGTCCGGTTCAACCTTTGACCTGATGGCATATGGCACAGCTCTGGTTGTCAGACTTAATGTTCAATTTCACAGTGATTCCCTTCATCCTTCCCAGGTCCTCTCCAAAACCAGCAGCAGGTTTCTTTAATACAGCTGTCAGATCTGTTTCTTCTTTAGCCATCCAGTGCAATTCTGCCCAGTTCAGCTGGATCTTCCTAAGCCATGACCTTCCCATTAAGGATGGGTAATTGCCCTCCACCACAAACAGTGGCAATTTAGCAGTCTGTTCATTGAGCTCCACCTTAACATCAGTAGTACCCAACACGGGTACAGCTTCTCCAGTGTACGTCTTCAGAACAATTCATAGAATCATAGAATCATAGAATCATAGAATATTAGAGTTGGAAGGGACCTCAGGAGGTCATCTAGTCCAACCCCCTGCTCAAAGCAGGACTAACCTCTGCTATATCATCCCAACCAGGGCTTTGTCAAGCCGCAGCTTAAAAACCTCTAAGGATGGAGATTCCACCACCTCCCTAGGTAACCCATTCCAGTGCTTCACCACCCTCCTAGTAAAAAACTTTTTCCTAATGTCCAACCTAGACCTCCCTCCCTGCAACTTGAGACCGTTGCTCCTTGTTCTGTCATCTGCCACCACCGAGAACAGCCTAGCCCCATCCTCCCTAGAACCCCCTTTCAGGTAGTTAAAGGCCGCTATCAAATCCCCCTAATTGTTGTCAGCTTAAACGGGAGATGCTTTAGCTTCCCCTTATACACAGTTGTGGGAGTGTATTATCCATACACTGACCTGATGGCTACTTAAGTGGAAAGTTACAGCAGGCCTGGTGGTGGACACCGGGTCAAGTGAGGCTGCCTACAGGGAGCTGGAAGGTGGCCACTTTCACTCAGGCGCCTCACTGGCGGCGAGTTCCGCGGACTTGGCCGCCATCCACTAGATAGTAGAAAGTATCCAAGGTCGTAAACAAGAAAGTTATGTAAGCTAAGAAGCTACCAATAATATGTAAGCTGTTCCCATGCTAAGTGTGTGAAATTATATAATAGCCAATCAGCAATTGTGTGATTATTGTATGCAGAGATGATAAAAAGGTATATAAGCTGGAGAACAAGATGGAATAAACGATTCTGCTTGCAATCATATTGGTTGTTGTGCTTTATCCGTCCCGCATCCTCTGCCATCAGCAGTGGAATCCTCCCTCGTCCTCTGCTATCAGCATTGGAACCCGACAAATGGTGACCCCGACGTGATTGCAATTCAAGTGGATTGGATTGTGCGTCGGGCAGGGAGAAGAAACGCGGGAGTTATAGCCGCTGCAGGAGGTACTGCGCTGGACGCAGCTCCTGGTCGTCCAAGAGGGACGTGTATGAGCTCACAGGAGATACTGCAGTGAAGGCAGCTCCTGGTTGCCCAGAGGCAGGCGTGGTCGCCCAGAGAGGCAGGCGTGGTCGCCCAGAGGCAGGTGTGGTCGCCCAGAGAGGCAGGCGTGGTCGCCCAGAGGCAGGCGTGGTCGCCCAGAGAGGCAGGCGTGGTCGCCCAGAGGCAGGCGTGGTCGCCCAGAGGCAGGCGTGGTCGCCCAGAGACGTGGTCGTCCGAGAGAGACGTGGTCGTCCAGAGGCGTGGTCGTCCGAGAGGGACGTGTTTGAGCTCAAAGGTGAGCGGCTAATTAATTAAGTATGGGAAACGCTGCATCAGCTGAAGAAAAAACGGTGCTTGAATTTTTTATATGTATCGCGGAGCGCCAAGGGGAAAAGGTGTCCCCGGATAAATTATCTTGCTTATTGAAGTGGGAACTAAGAAGGGGATTTTTTGTAAAATCAAGTACTGTATTTGATAAGACTGTCTGGGAATACTTGGGCTCCGACCTATGGGAGTCGGTAGCCCATGGCAACAAGGAAGCCTTTGCCTTAAGTCAGACCTGGAATAAGGCAAGGAGGATGGTGAAGAACCTTGCGGCTGAAGCGGGGGTACAAGCGGCAGTGAGAGAAATATTTCAAGTGGGAAATGAGATGCCTCATGTATTGCCAGTAGGGAACGAAGTGAGTGTGGAGACCTGGACCGCAGTTCCATACCTCCGCGAGGAGATTGGTCGGTGACGGCCAAAGCGTGTGATAAATACTGGCACATAGGAAAATAAGACTCCTAAAGAGACCTCTACCATGGGAAATGAAAGAAATACTAAGTGGCAGGTTTCTCTGAAGAAGTACAGAAGTACTGAGTGGCAGTCAGACTTCTCTTATGTGGTATAATAAGTGTGTGAAAAGGATCTTAAAAACTGTTTGTAATTAGGTGCTACCTTAAGTGTTTCAAGAGAGAGAGAGGAGATTTTTTTTTCCTTTCTTTTTCTTCTCTGTTTCTCTCTCCTTATCTCTCTCTCCGTTTCTCTTCTCTTGTTTCTAAAAACCTTTGAGAAAGGGGGAGGGAGTGGGTAAACATAATGGGAAATTGTAAAAAATAAGGATCGGGCCCTTAAGCATTTTGGTTCGAACAACATGGTTTATGGCCAAAAGGAGAAAGGGGGGCCAAAGATAAAATGCAAACAGGGTGAAAACTCTAAAGAAAGACTGCATAAGTCCCGGGTAAGGAGTCTAAAGGACTCCAAAAAGGAAAAAGTGAAAATTTAGATAAAGAGTATATAGAGAGGTTGAGGCCGGGGTTGGGGAGTAGGACGTGGTACCTTTTTGGCCCCAGGAGATTCCTCCTGCCACTATTGTGGACAGTTGGGACACTGGAAAGCAAAATGTCCAAAGCGATCTGGCCAGTCGAAGTGGACGTTTGGGCCACCACCACCTCCTCCCCGAGACCAGACTCAACCTTTATATTAGGACAGTTTGAGAAATGGTAACTTTATTAATGCACCCTTTTTGTTAATAGATTAATCAGGTTTTTATGTGTTTTGTTTTATTGATGGAAAACCAGTAAAATGTTTTATAAACACTTTCTAGACACTGAAGTCAGCAGATCCACCTTAAAAGTTTAGGAGTTTTCTCTATTCCCTTATCAAGGAAGAATGTAAACCAATTAATGCCGCATCTAGTGTCTAAACCACTATCTGTTTCTTTGAGACCTATTTCTAATCAGCATGTCTTTTTTTTTTTAAGTTCTTATTCTCCAGTTAACCTGGTAGGTAGACATTTACATTGGAAAATTTGATTGTATTATTTATTGTTTACCAGATGGGATTAATTTGTTATTTTCCTTGTGAAAATGAAAATTCTATTTTGGCTGTATTTCTTGAATAGGGACAGGATTTTGAAATATCCAGCATACAAAAGGAATATGTCCTGTGATTACATCTCTCCTTAAACAAGGAATTATTGTGCCTACTTGAATCCTCTGATACACCCCAATTTTTCCTGTTAGGAAACCTGGAAAATATTTATTGTTTTGTGTAAGATTGTGTGGGGATAAGCATAAGACCATTGCCTGTTATAGTAATGCCCTGAACCTTGTAGCTGCAGGGCTTCCACCTTGTTTCCGTGCCATTGCAGCTGTAGCTGCTTTGGGTAAAACCTCGGAAACTTTGGTCCTTGGTCCCCCACTTATCATTTTTGTACCTTATATTTGTTCTCAATATGAGGTAATTAAAAGTAACCCTTTCCCTTTTGTGGACTTTGATTAAGAGGTTAAAAAATTTTTTTTCCTGTAACTACCGTTTGTATCCTGACCAAAGGTAAATTTGTTAATGTTTTTATTGATTCCCATTAGGCCCTTGGTGTTGTTCATAATTATGGTTAACTCTAAAAACAAAAAGGCTTCCCCACTTTGGGAGGCTTCCATATTAAATGAATCTTATGTTGCTGCTTTATAAATGTTGTATAGTTATTTTTTATTATTGTTGTTGTTAAATGTCTAGTTTATTGGCATGTTTTAATAGACTCTGTTGCTAAGGCTGCAGTCCTTTTTGTATTTTAGGCCACATCTATGTTGTTTTGTGTTTATATTAGTTCAGTTTAATATGTATTAGTAATTGTATGTTTATTTTTGAATGGGTAAAAGTTTACCCATGTGCAAAGGCTGACACTATTATAGTCAGCAAAAGGCTTGTGAAGGAATTTATCCCTTGCTTTGGGATCCCTCTGTCTACCAACAGTAACAGGTCAAATTATAAAAGAAGTTTGCAAGGCTCTTGATATCCAACAGAACTTTTATTGCCCACATCACCCTCAGTCTGCAGGGGCAGTGAAAAGACAGAATGGTGTTCTGAAAAAATAAACTAGCCAAAATTTGTCATGAAACCAGCCTCAAATGGCCAGATGCCCTGCCTTTAGCCCTTATAAGTATAAAATCATCATGTAATAGAAAGACTGAACTCTTACCACACAAAATCCTAATGGGCTGACCCGTGAGGCTTTCTAGCTCTCTACCAGTATCAACTCACCTAATGGATATTAATTTAGCTGATGAAACTGACTTGACTTATTGTCAAGCATTAATGAAGTGTGTTAAGGCTTTTCGTTCACAGGTCCAAGAAGCCCTTCCCCAAGACCCTCAAAAAGCATGTCATGATCTACAGCCCAGTGATTGGATTCACGTAAAAGTCCACCAAGAAAGACAGCCCTGAAACTGCGTTGGAAAGGCCCACTCCAGGTATTTCTCACCACCAACACTGTTGTAAAGTGCCAAGGTTACCAGTCCTGAATACATGCCTGACACTGTAAAAGAACCTCTGCACCTGTAATGACAAGGTCAGTGGAACAGGGTGCAAGTGCTTGTAACCTCTCCCCTGCTCAAGAAAAGGATTTGCCACTCCAGAGCGAAAAGGATTTGAAACCACTCCAGAGCGAAAAGGATTTG
Organism: Emydura macquarii macquarii; assembly: GCF_026122565.2. Lineage (NCBI taxonomy): Eukaryota > Metazoa > Chordata > Testudines > Chelidae > Emydura > Emydura macquarii. The sequence continues at coordinate 111,016 of NW_027132019.1, read as the reverse complement.
AAACCACTCCAGAGCGAAGAGGATTTGAAACCACTCCAGAGCGAAGAGGATATACCACGATGTCATCCCTACCACCAAAGACTTAAAAACTCCCCAGATCACTGGTTCCCTAAATGGGTATGGCTAGTGATCTTTTGGATGTTCTGTATTGGCCTTATCTGGATGACTTTATTTTGATCCAAGTTCCTGATTAACGGTACACCTGTCGAGGAAATCCCCAAGGTCCATGGGGAAGAAGACCAACAACCTGATGACTTTGAGGTACAATTAAAACCCAAGCAACTAAACCATAAAAGACAACGCTTCTTGGACTATACTGACACATCTTTATAATTAATTAATCAACTACAAACAGATTTAAATGTGTCTAACTGTTGGATTTGTAGTCATGTTCCCTTGCATTTTGAAGAAGGTATACCCGTGGTTCTGATTGTGTTAAACACCATGTAGGAAAGAGAGTGAGAAGTTAACACTACAGAGTTTGGAGGGACAGTTGAAAGTGTGAAAAGTGTTATAGGAAGAGAATTCTTGAATTTTTTTTTTTGTAGCCTTCTGAAGGAAAAACAGGCCCTTCTCCCAAATAATTGGTCTGTAAATATGTAAATAATCAATTGTAATTAATTGCTGCAGGCTAATAGACAATCTGATTTAAATCATTTGAATATGGACAATTCAGTCAAAATTACTAAAAGAACTACTAATTTAATGCACATGACATTTTACAAATCGCATCATTATTTCATACCATTTCCCAAGATGATATGTCATGGGGTTTCACAGATTTATTTTGCCTTAATCTTATGGCTACCAAATTTATCCTGGCTTAAGTAGTTGTTTGTGGGTATAATTTGTTTTTTTGTTATTTTTCTCTGTTGTTGTTTTTAGTGTTTGGGTACTTTGCCCTCTGTTTGTTTTGCTTTTAGTTGGTTTGTTAAGGCCAGGGTGCCTGTCGTGCAAATGTTAACTCAAGTTAAAATTATTAAACTTAAGTAAAAGCTAGCTCAGGTTTATAAGTGAGCCACACTGGTATTACAGTATGGCTCAAAGGGGGGATTGAAAAAAAAAAAAAAATTGTCTGTTTGTTTATAGTTATTTTATTTTAGTTTTTTGAGTGTTTTGCTTTTTGCTGAAATCACCCCCCTTCTTTTTCCCATAGTGTTTGATTTTTTGCCAGGGTTAGAGAAAGGGCAAGGAGAGAGCCAATTAGTTTTAATTAGTCATATAGCCTTCTGAGAGAGAGATCAGACAATTTTAATAGAAAAGTAAAAATTTTTTGTTAATATGTTATTTGTTATGTATATTTTTAAAAATAGAAATGTATAAGTTAATAGTAATAGTAGTAATATTTTGAATATACTTATAAGTATCAAAAAATTTATGCATATGTAATTTTTTTGTCTTGTTTGTATAAATATGTAAAAAAGCATGTCTTCAGGGTCTCACACTGACCACATGCTGGGAAGTGTAAAAGAAAGGGGGGAGCTGTGGGGGTATATTATCCATATGCTGACCTAACGGCTGCAGAATCGTGCAGCTATCGATTTTTTTGTTGGCACAGGGACACGGTTGTGAGGATTTTGAAGACATGTGTTGTATGAATTTATCAGATTAGTTATATTTTGTTCATGCTTTATTGCAATGCCTTGCAAATAATATGCATAAGATTATGCAAACTCATAATCCCTTATGGGAGTGGCTTAGCAACTTTGGCTGGCCCTCTTGGCTTGTTTTATTTTGTTATACGGGGATAATCATTTTGGGAATTGTACTCCTCTTCCTTATTTGTGCCCCCTGTTTTATTTGCTTATTGCAAGGTAGTTTGGAGTGTTTTGTTGAGCGCATATTTAAAAGAAAGGGGGGAGATGTGGGAGTGTATTATCCATACACTGACCTGATGGCTACTTAAGTGGAAAGTTACAGCAGGCCTGGTGGTGGACACCGGGTCAAGTGAGGCTGCCTACAGGGAGCTGGAAGGTGGCCACTTTCACTCAGGCGCCTCACTGGCGGCGAGTTCCGCGGACTTGGCCGCCATCCACTAGATAGTAGAAAGTATCCAAGGTCGTAAACAAGAAAGCTATGTAAGCTAAGAAGCTACCAATAATATGTAAGCTGTTCCCATGCTAAGTGTGTGAAATTATATAATAGCCAATCAGCAATTGTGTGATTATTGTATGCAGAGATGATAAAAAGGTATATAAGCTGGAGAACAAGATGGAATAAACGATTCTGCTTGCAATCATATTGGTTGTTGTGCTTTATCCGTCCCGCATCCTCTGCCATCAGCAGTGGAATCCTCCCTCGTCCTCTGCTATCAGCATTGGAACCCGACACACAGTGTCTGAGAACAGTGAAACTGCTGCACCGGTGTCCAGTTCCATGCATACAGGTTTACTTTCCAACAGCGGCGTTACCCAGTATTCATGTGAGCCAACTGCCATGGACAAGACATAGAGTGGCACTTCTTCTTTCGACTGGGTGACACTTTGATCATCCTGAGTCTGCTCTGCCACTTGCAGATTTTTCGTTTTGGTCCGCCAGGCAGCAGGCTTCTTTTTCTCTGGTTTGTCTGTTCTGTTTGGCTCTTCTTTCTTTTGTTTGCAGGCACGCTCAGTGTGTCCCTTTTTCCCACATTGTCGATACACTATGTTTTTACACCAGCATTCTGATGCATAGTGACCAGGATTTCCACATTGATAACATTCCTGGCTCCCCACTGTCTTGTGAATAGCTCCATAGAAATTTCAGTTTCATCGTCCTTCTGCCAGGTGAGCTGGGCCTCTGTCAATAGGCGCTTCCGAATTGCTTCATTGTGCAGACCACACACTAACCTATCATGTAGGGTGTCAGTTAACACATCATTAAATTCACAGTGCTCAGCAAGCTTTATCAGGCTTCACTAAGCTGCACAATAAAGTCTAGGATTTAGCTCCTACGACACTTAAGAAAATGGGCACCGTCTTTGCATCTGTAATTTCATCTGCAATAAGAAAAAGCTGAAAAAGCTCCGTATATGAGTTCCATTCCTCTAGAGTCTCATCAAAAGGTCCCTGGCCCCCATAACTGTAGCCATTGCTGCCCCTCTTTTTTTTTTTTCTTTCTCTTGTGTTTTAGTGTCTTTTATTCATGTGAGTTGGGGTCGTTCACACACAATTACTGGGTATTTCCATTCACTAGCACTGCTTTTCCCCATTCCCAGTCTGTCTGCTTCACTTCGGTCAGAACAAAGCAGAGCCTGTTTTAGTTTCAGTTTGAACCGTCAGTGTAAACAGCCCAGCCCCCAAAACAGCAAAACAGTTTTTTCTTATATTGACTTTTACTTCTTTGCTGGTGCAGCACAGGTCGATGCCATCCTCTGTCACCACTTTTGTTATGTTGAACCTTGGAAAGTACTTGTATTCACAGAGAAATCAGCACAGAACACAGATATATGCAAACCCATGAAATGTCTTTATTGAACTAATACTAAAACCAGGCAGGACTGGCTGAGATATCACCTAATAGTCTAACTCTATTGCTATGGCAACAAGCTAAGCTCTGTTGCTTCGGCAACCTAGGCAATAAGACAAGGCACAAAATCCACAACAGTGAGGATATGTGAGCCTTGATTCCAGCCAAGCGCGGAGATGCGAGCCCCCCTGCTTTGTCCTGGAGGAGAAACTGGGGGGCGGGGTGAGGAGTGACACAGATACTGCTCACCCCCCATTGTTCCTCTTCACCCCCTAAGTGGTTATGGAGGGGAGTGAGGAGAAATGTCAGTTCTCCCTGCACCCAGGTCACTTCCCCCACCTGGGCTGGGCTGTGAGGCGAGCATCAGGAACTGCTGCTCTCTGCCCTCCCCTTATGCATCCCAGGAAGGGCATGTTTATGGAATGCAGGGAGCCCTGACATTGCTCCTCGCTCCCCCCTTCACAGTTCAAGGTGGGGGTCGAGCAGCAATACCAGCCGCTCTGTACATGCAAAGGTCAGTTTCCCCAGGTGCGCACAGCTGGGAGGTACAGGGGAAGGGGAGCCAAAAGGGGCTGGGAATGAAAGAGGGGGAGCCTCCAGGGGCCAGAGGCAATGGGTGAGTGTCCATGTTGGTTAGGGGGTCACACTCAGAAGTTTGCTGTGTGAAAGGGGTCACCAGTACAAAATGTTTGAGAACCACTGACGTATTATAATCCCTTTTCCTGCACCTCATTTCTACTCTTTGCTGAAACACAGGCCAGTGGTTCTGTCATCAGCCACGCTCGTGTAACAGGTGATGGGTGTAAATTACGTACATCCACTATTATAATCTGTTTTCCTTTACCTCATGTCTATGCTTCACTGAAACACAAACAGCAGTTCTGTTGTCTCATGACTTTTTGGCAAGTCTTGCAGAAGTGCAGCAGAGTTATTGTGTGCAGGATTCTGAATGTAAGTGCTGAAAACAGCTTCTGGTCAGTTAGCAGCAGACTGTATCCAACAACTGCTCACTGAACAAAGAGCTAAAAGCACAAACCCATTGCAAACAGGACTTGGAGATGGGAATGGACTTTGTGGAATGGAAAAGCCATGAAGTTGTAAAGTTACCCAGGCTCCTTCCTGTACAGATTCCAAAAACTCTGTGGCTGGCTTTCCATAGACATGCATGGAATGAAAGTTTAGTTTGTAATAATTGTATTACGATGAAAAGTTTTGCCATAATATTTATACATCTAAACTCTAGCACAGACACATGTATACCAATTCTTTCCCTCAGCTCTTCTTTCAGAGAAGATTTCTCAGATTAAAGGGGGACCTAAAATGTAACGTTTGTCATCTGGATTCCTTCAGAAAAAGAAAAGATTGCAGCCCCTCAGCCCTCATTCAATCACATGTCAGCAAACAAAGGTCTGGGGAATATTTTGCTGCTAATAACTCCTCTATCCTTGGGTTAGTAGCTGACAGGTTCTCCTCAGGTTCTGTGATGTCAATCTGCAGACTTTATCCGGAGTGGTGCAGGTATTGGGATCAGCATCTACAATATTCATTCCCTGGGCTGTCACTCTATAGTCACCTAAAAGTCCACCAAAGAACCCTTTAGCAGACATCATCCTTTTATCGAGGGATAGCCGAAGACTCTCTAGTACAGTAGTTTTCAAACTTTTTTCATTTGCAGATGCCAATAAAATATCTAACATAGTCTGCAGACCCTCAGGGGTCCATGGACCACAGCTTGAAAACCACTGGTCTAGTACAGAGTAACCCCAGCACCTGTTATTCAGCCACAATAGGGGTTTGTGAGAAGTGGGTTTCAAAGTGAAATGCATGAGTATTCATGGAAATTAAACCTCATTTCACACATGAAAGTTGTTTATTGCTCACTCTCTTTCTGACTGTCTATGTACTGTATTCATACAAAATATAAAATATAATATCTTATATATACACAATATCAAATTTCATATAAAATACATGCCAGCCTGACAGACATTGAGCTGGGCTCATAATTCATAATTATGAATGTGTATGTTAAACTCAATTCTTGCGCTGTTGATATGGTTGTTTTAGTAAGAAGTGAGAGCTTAAGGCCTGTAAAACAGGCTAAGGCCTAAATGGAAAAAGCCGAGTGAACAGAAGTATAAGGGGTCACTCAAGTTAACTGAGACTGGTATAGGAAAGTGCTGATTCTGCAAGGTTGTAAGACTGCCAAAATATTACTAAAATATGTAGTGGGTATAAGAGGTACCAAGATACTAACACTCTGAAATGACACTTTGATGGGTAGAAATGATACATGGAGTGGCGGTGCCCAAATCAGCCAATCAATGGAAAAAGGTGGTATTAGACTACGTCGGGAGGGTGGCAACTACCTACGTGAAAGGGGGCAGACCAAAAGTGTATGTAACAGTGTATAAAAGAAGGTGTCAGAGGGAATACCGGTGTCCGGTCTAGGGGATAACGGAAAGTCCCGCCGTTGGGCCGAGACCATCGTAACGCCGCCAATATGAAACTGACTCAGAGATACTCTGTAAGTCATTTCTCATTGTGCCGCACGCAATAAACCTGGCTTGGGCACCTTCGTTGCTCAGCTAATCTGTGGTCGTGTCGACTCATTCAATCGTGAGAGCCATCTCAGTTTCTTGGCCAAGGCTGGGACAGCATCTACACAGGGACACACCACACAGCCTACACTGATAAATACCGGTGACCAACACACCGATTACCATAGTTGTATTGGGTTAAATATCGGGATATTACCAGCATGGCTAGTCTTAGTTCAGTAGCAGGCTACTGGAAAACAATCAGGAAGAGAAACAAGAGCTCAAGAAAAGCCAACTGTCACTAAACACTTCAGGGAGGTTAAGAGACAACCCTTGAGGCTGTGAAGACCCCATTTCAGACTGACACACAGACAGACGCTGTGAAGTCAGAAAACGCTCAGCCTGCTTGGGTCCCCATCACAGTGGGAGGGCTTGAGGTAAGAGACACATACAGACTGTTTGAAACTCTTTTTTTCTCTCCTGTGATGCTTTATTCCTACAGTTGAGATAAAACAATTCTTAGTTCAAGAAGGCTGTCTGGTCACTCCCAGGTGCCAAACCCAGTCGGACCTGTTGGGCAAAGGCAGTTAACTCACAATGTGCTGTAGCCCAGGATCCACTCTGAAGGTGACAGAATGGTGGGATTCCACCTCAGGAGAGGAAAAGTGATGAGGCTGACATCTGACACCAGAGACGGGGCAGAGATGCAGGTTGCCCTGTAACTGTGAGGGGATTTTAAAGGGCAGAAATGCTGGAGTTCTCATCCAGTCACGAAACAGAACAATTCCATTTGCCTCATCCAACCTGTTACCACAAAGCAACACAGCTCCGAATTCCTGTGTTCACAATCCAGTCAGAGAATAAAAGCTTTGAACTTGGTTAAATTTCCAGGAGCAAATAAACCTGAGGTGATTTGGGAACTACTCACTGATATTTCATGGGCTTTTCTCTGGCCCAGAGCACACAGCATCTCTGGAAATGGGATCCCTTGAGAAATCCTGACTCGGGGCACCAGGGTTTTCACACTCTGAGCTCCCTTTGAATCTGAGGTTTCTGTGTTCCTGCAATGATCCCCCATAGACCATGGACACATGGAGTGGAGGGTCCCCCAGCTACCTAATGCTGCCTGCTCTCCAGCCCCTCTCACTGAGTCACACCCACAGCCCAGCAGAGTCATCTGCTGCTGCACAGAACATCTGCCCATCTCAACAGCTGGCAGACTTTACCCTTCCCTTGGCGTTTGAAAGATTTAAAGACAGACAAACCTGCCAACATACCTAATGCCTGCGAGAAGGGGAGCAGCTGCCAGCAGAGATCTGCACCCTAACGGAGAAGGAGTCAGCGGAGAGCTTGCACAGGCAGCAGGCAGTGTCTGCTCAGACAGGCTGCAACTGTCCTTATGAAGCATGTTTGCCCATTTCCTTGGGGTCCACTTGGCCACCTGGGACCCTCAGCTGATTGGTTCAGGTTGTGTCAGCTTCAACGCCATCACTGCCAATGGCAAACTGCAGGAAATCCAATCCCAGGGGATGTGCCATGATGCAACCACCTGGACTGCAGCACAAGCCCTGCCGCAGACTCTATTCCTGCAATCCAGTCTGTTACTGTGCGTACAGCTCAGAGCAGTCACAGGACTCCCTCGAGGGTGGCCGACCGGAACCGATGATGCTGTTACAGCTGTAATCTTGCTGCAATACAGTAAATCAAGTTAATAATAGTTATGTAGGGCCAGATTTCTCCCTGGCAACTCCCTTTCCTGCATTTAAAACCCAGGGTGCAGGCTGGGGGAGGAAGATTCCACACAGCTCCTACCTGGAAATTTCCGTCAGATTGTCCCAGTAGGGCAGGACCCTTCCCTTCTCCCTGAGACATAGAATCATAGAATCATAGAATATTAGAGTTGGAAGGGACCTCAGGAGGTCATCTAGTCCAACCCCCTGCTCAAAGCAGGACTAACCTCAGCTATATCATCCCAACCAGGGCTTTGTCAAGCCTCAGCTTAAAAACCTCTAAGGATGGAGATTCCACCACCTCCCTAGGTAACCCATTCCAGTGCTTCACCACCCTCCTAGTAAAAAACTTTTTCCTAATGTCCAACCTAGACCTCCCGCCCTGCAACTTGAGACCGTTGCTCCTTGTTCTGTCATCTGCCACCACCGAGAACAGCCTAGCCTAGCCCCATCCTCCCTGGAACCCCCTTTCAGGTAGTTAAAGGCCGCTATCAAATCCCCCCTCACTCTTCTCTTTTGCAGACTAAACAAGCCCAGTTACCTCAGCCTCTCCTCATAAGTCCTGTGCTCCAGCCCCCTAATCATTTTGGTTGCCCTCCGCTGCACTCTCTCCAACTTCTCCACATCCTTTTTGTAGTGGGGGGCCCAAAACTGGACACAATATTCTAAATGCGGCCTCACCAATGCCGAATAGAGGGGAATAATCACTTCCCGTGACCTGCTGGCAATGCCCCTCCTAATGCAGCCCAATATGCCGTTAGCCTTCTTGACAACCAGGGCACACTGCTGACTCATATCCAGCTTTTTATCCACCGTTACCCCCAGGTCCTTTTCTGCAGAGCTGCTGCCCAGCTCGTCGGTCCCCAGTCTATAGCTGTGCATGGGATTCTTCCTTCCTAAGTGGAGGACTCTGCACTTGTCCTTGTTGAACCTCATTAGATTTCTTTTGGCCCAATCCTCCAGTTTGTTTAGGTCACTCTGTATCCTATCCCTACCCTCCAGGATATCTATCACTCCCCCCAGCTTAGTGTCGTCCGCAAACTTGCTGAGGGTGCAATCTACCCCATCCTCCAGATCATTAATAAAGATGTTGAACAAAACTGAACCCAGGACCAACCCCTGGGGAACTCCGCTTGTGACCGGTTGCCAGCTAGACATGGAGCCATTGATCACTACTCGTTGAGCCCTATGCTCTAGCCAGTTCTCTATCCATTTTATAGTCCATTCATCCAACCCATACTTCTTTAACTTGCCGATAAGAATATCGTGTGAGACAGTATCAAAAGCTTTGCTAAAGTCAAGGTATATCACATCCACCGCCTTCCCTACATCCACAGAGCCAGTCACCTCATCATAGAAAGCAATCAGGTTGGTCAGGCATGACTTTCCCTTAGTGAATCCGTGTTGACTGTTCCTGATCACCTTCCTCTCCTCCAAGTGCCTTAAAATGGATTCCTTAAGGACCTGCTCCATGATTTTTCCAGGGATTGAGGTGAGGCTGACCGGTCTGTAGTTCCCTGGATCCTCTTTCCTCCCTTTTTTGAAGATGGGCACTATATTTGCTTTTTTCCAGTCCTCAGGGACCTCCCACTGTTCCCACGAGCTTTCAAAGATAATAGCCAATGGCTCTGAAATCACCTCAGCCAACTCCCTCAGCACCCTCGGGTGCATTGCATCCGGCCCCATGGACTTGTGAATGTCCAATCCGTCTAAATAGTCTTGGACCCGTTCCTTCAGCACTGTGGGATGTTCGCCTCCTTCCCATTCTGTGCCACCCAGTGCAGCAGTCTGAGAGCTGATCTTGTCTGTGAAGACAGAGGCAAAAAAGGCATTGAGTACCTCAGCTTTCTCCACATCCTCCGTCACTAGGTCACCTCCCTCATTCTCTAAGGGGCCCACACTTTCTCTAATCTTCCTCTTGTTGGCAACATGCCTGTAGAAACCCTTCTTGTTCCCCTTCACGTCCCTTGCTAGCTGCAACTCCAATTGCGCTTTGACCTTCCTGATTTCATTCCTGCACGTTCGAGCAGTGTTTATATAATCCTCCCTAGTCATCTGACCAAGCTTCCACTTCTTGTAAGCTTCTTTTTTTGCGTTTAAGTTCGCCAAGGACATCTTTGTTAAGCCAAGCTGGACGCCTACCATATTTGCTATTCTTTCTGCACATAGGGATGGTTTGCTCTTGTGCCCTCAATAAGGTCTCTTTAAAATACAGCCAGCTCTCTTGGGTTCCTTTCCCCCTCATATTAGCCTCCCAGGGAATCCTGCCCATCAGTTCCCTGAGGGAGTCAAAGTCCGCTTTTCTGAAGTCCATGGTCCATATCCTGCTGCTCTCCTTTCTTCCTTTCGTCAGGATCCTGAACTCGACCATCTCATGGTCACTGCTGCCTAGGTTGCCACCCACTTGAACTTCCCCTACCAAATCTTCCCTGTTTGTGAGCAGCAGGTCAAGAAAAGCATGGCCCCTAGTTGGTTGCTCCAGCATTTGCACCAGGAAATTGTCTGCAACATTCTCCAAAAACTTCCTGGATTGTTTGTGCTCTGCTGTATTGCTCTTCCAGCAGATGTCAGGGTGATTGAAGTCTCCCATGAGAATCAGGCCCTGTGAACTGGAAACTTTCCCTAGTTGAGTAAAGAAAGCCCCATCCACCTCATCCTCCTGGTCTGGTGGTCTGTAACAGACACCCACCCTGACATCATGCTTATTGTTCTTGCTTCTAAGCATAACCCAGAGACACTCAACTGACTTATCATAAACAGAGCGACCTAGCATCCATTGATCCCCAAAGCTATGCGCAGATCTCAGTGATCCTCTGATAGCCGGGCCCTCCCACCCACAATCTCTGTGCCTCCACAACTGCTCTAGGACCCTCTCCAGCTCCCTGGGAGCACAAATTCATTGGTGATGTGCTACTGGAGCCTGTCAAAGCAGCCACTGCCCGCGGGATCTGCTGAAGAGGCCCTTGTAAAGGGCAGAGAGGACTGCACAGAGAGTGGAAGGCTGGTTAGCATAGATGGTGAGGGAAAAAACCCCAGCCATAGTCTAGGTGGGAGATTTAGACCTTTCCATACCCAGAGTGCAGCCATAGACTCAAATTAGTGCAACGTTCATTGCTGATGAAAAGGCAACTGAAAAGGCTCTAATTTCTCTTAGGGATCCAGGCAGCTGCAGCTGGCGGTTGCCATGGCAATGGAGTTTTCAGTGAAAAATTATCAGTTTTCTGTGAAACCCCACCCCCAAACATGGATGAAAGGAAACATTTTTATTTAGGTCAAAATTTCATCCACGCCCAGCCAGAGGTTGAGGGACACCAGAGCATGGGATTGCCTCCCTGACCATCTTGGCTAATAGCCATTGATGGACTTATCCTCAATGGACTTACCTAGTTCTTTTTTCAACCTCCATTATGGTTCTGGCCAATGACTTCCACAGCCACTTACACTTTTTTGGTTGCCACTGCACACTGAGAGGATGTTTTCAGAGAGCTATCCCCAATGACTCCAGGATCACTTTCTTGAATGTTAACAGCTAAGTGGATGCCATCATTTTATTTGTATAGTTTGGATTCTCTTTTCCAATGTGTATTACTTGGCATTTATCAACATTAAATTTCATCTGCCATTTTGTTGCCCAGTCATGTAGTTTTGTGGGATCCCTTTGTAACTCTTCGCAGTCTGCTTTGGAGCTGACTATTGTGAGTAGTTTTGCATCATCTGCAAATTTTGCCACCTCACTGTTCACCTCTTTTTCCAGATCATTTATGAATATATTGAACAGTACTGGTCCCAGGACAGACACCGGGGGGACAGCACTATTTATCTCTTTCCATTCTGAAAACAGCCATTTATTCCTATCCGTTTTTCCTATCTTTTAACCAGTTACTGATCCAGGAGAGGACCTTCCCTCTTATTCCATGCCTGCTTACTTTGCTTAAGAACCTTTTGTGCTCGACCTTGTCAAAGGCTTTCTGAAAATCTAAGTACACTGTATCCACTGGGTTATCCTTGTCCACATGTTGTTAAGCCCATCAAAGAATTCTCAGAGATTGGAGAAAGTAGAATCCAGGGACCTACAGACCAGTCAGCATCACCTCAGTCCCCGGAAAAATCATAAAGTATGTCCTCAAGGAATTGATTTTGAGAACTTGGAAGAGAAGAAGGTGATCAGAACAGTCAACATGGATTCACCAAGGGCAGGTCATGCCTGACCAACCTGAATGACTTCTATGATGAAATGAGTGGCTCTGTGGATGTGGGGAAAGTGTTGGACATTATAAATCTTAACTTTAGCAAAGCTTTTGATGCGGATTCCCCAGGACCCCACATGGGGTGGAAAAGGGTACACCTTATCAGGACCCAGAGGCCCTGGGGGGGGGGTCCAGCACAGCCTGCAACCCCCATTACCATGAGGAAAATTTTTTCATGGCTCATGAGATTGTATGTATGGGATGAAAAATTATGGTATGTGTGTGGAAGGGGGCCTGTGCCACAAGTTTGTACTCGGCTCAAAAAAATTATGCTTGGGCCCTGGGTCTCCTACAGTATTCTTGCCAGCAAGTTAAAGAAGTATGGGTTGGATGAATGGACGATAAATTGGATAGAAAGCTGCCTAGATCATTGGGCTCAATGGGTAGTGATTAATGACTCAATGTCTAGCTGGCAGCCGGTCACAAGCGGAGTGCCCCAGGCCAGTTTTCTTCAACATCTTCATTAATGAACTGGAGCATGAGGTGGATTTCACCCTCAGCAAGTTTGCAGATGATGCTAAGCTGGGGGCAGTGCTAGATGTGCTGGAGGGCAGGAATAGGATACAGAGTGATCTAGCCAAATTGGAGGATTGGGCCAAAAGAAATCTGATGAGATTCAACAAGGAGAAGTGAAGATTCCTGCATTCAGGATTGAAGAATCCCATCCACTGCTACTGACTGGAGACCTATTGGTTAGGTGTCAGTTCTGCAGATAAGGACCTGGAGGTTACAGTGGACAAGAAGCTGGATATGAGTCAGCAGTGTGCCCTGGTTGTCAAGAAGGCTAACAGCATATTGCGCTGCATTAATAAGAGCATTGACAGCAGATCGAGGGAAGTGATTATTTCCCTCCATTTGGCACTGGTGAGGCCACATTTGGAGTATTGTGTCCAGTTTTGGGGCCCCCACTACAGGAAGGATGTGGAGAAATAGGAGAGAGTCCAACGGAGGGCACTGAAAAGTATTGGGGACTGGAGCATATGACTTATGAGGAGAGGCTGAAGGAACTGGGCTTGTTTAGTCTGCAGAAGAGAAGATTGAGGGGGGATTTGATCGTAGCCTTTAACTACCTGAAAGGGGGTTCCACGGAGAATGGAGCTAGGCTGTTCTCAGTGGTAGCAGATTATAGAAGTATAAGCAATGGTCTGAAGTTGCAGTAGGGGAGGTCTAAGTTGAATATAAGGAAACACTTTTTCCCCAGGAGGGTGGTGAGGCACTGGAATGGGTTACCCAGGGAGGTGGTGGAATCTCCATTTTTTGAGCCCAGGATTGGACTCGATGAACTCCTGAGGTCCCTTCCCTCCCTAATCTTCTGTGATTCCAGCACCCTCACCCTAGGCAGCTGCCCAGTCCTGATACTGGCCTGTTATCTGTCAGCTCTATGTTCTTGGGGAAGTGGTGGGTGGGAGACAAGTGTTTATGCTCTGCTGGGGGAGGAAAAGGAAGAACAGCGAGAGGGGAGATCGTGTGTTTAGTTAGCCTGTAACTGAAGAGCAAATGTGGGGAAATTCAGAGGGCCGCTCTTGTGTGGTTTGTGGAGCAGCGGCTTCCATTGTGTTTCACAGGTGCCTAAAGCATTTAGGGCAGGATTGAAAAAATAACACGTGAGAAAATAAAAATAGTTAATAATTAGGGCACCCCACGACTGCAGCATGTCACTGAGGGCCCGTGTGCTTCATCAGACATCCTGGTGCCACCGCTGGGGACTAAATAGCCCTGTGTGCCTCTTAGTAGTTTCAGAGCTTTACCTCAAACACTGAGCTAGAGGTGCCGCTGCATCAGACTGTGCCCCAGAACAGAAGATGGGGCTCTGCTGAGCTGGTGTAAGGAGCAGAAGGAGTCATTCCTGCTCTGCCTTGCAGTACGAGGGGGATGCAGACAGAACTGGATGGCTCATTGATAGCAATGCAGCATGTGGGGTCTGTTCTCAGATAATCTCAGGGAATGCAGCAGGGGAAGAATGGTTTGGTGATTAGGTGAAATGGTCTCTCACCTTGGAGACTAGCTCCAGTTCCTGGTTCTGCTACCGTCTTCCTGTGGAACTTTGTTGAAGTCAAATCTCCCGCAGTTTGGAGCAGTGTAGGAGCTATGACACGCATCTGAACAGTTCTGCTTCCGATTCAGCAGATGGCAGCCTTGCACGCCGTGCACCCAGAGTGCAGCTCAGAGCTGTGTTTTCCCTCTGCCCACTCTGCCATTCCCAGCGAAGGGGGCCATTAGTGAACGATCCAGGCAGCTGCATGCCAGGACCCGAGGCAGATGTGAGCGCTGGGGACTGGGGGTCAGTGGATGTAGCCTTATGACTGCGAGTCACTGGGGCGCAGGGAGGGATTTGAGTATGGATTTGGGGCGGAGAGAGACTGAAGGGTTTTACAAAGTGAAACTCATGCTCTGCTTGCTCGGCCTCCAGCAGGCTGTTTGTTCTTTCCCTGACACTTTTCTTTAGTGTAAAATAAAGTCACCCTGTCTTTGAGGAGAATGCACGGCTTGCTTTCTGTGCAGGGAAAGCAGATCAAGGCCTCTGGGACAGCCACTTCGTTGGCCAGTCCCTGGGATTGAGACAGGGCACTTGGACACCAGGAGCCCAAGTTGCTACAGCTCTGATAAGGGTTTATCCCTACCAGAGGACCCAACTCCTATCCGCTGTGGACTGGACTGGGGATGCACCAGATGTACTGAACAGTGGGTGACACTTTCCCCATGGCAGCCAACCAGCTTCAAAGACTGGGGAAAGAAAAGTAACTTGCCCCTTCATTCTGGTGGACCAGTGCGGAGTGTGATTTCCAGAGTTCGTGGCCTGCTCACTTGCCCCTAGACGTCAGGTGGACAGACTCACCAGGCGCAGAAGTACACTGGAGGGTGGGGTGTTTCACGGGTCACATTTCTTCCCTGCCCTCCCAAAGGCTTGCAAAGCACATAGGGTGGCAACAGCGGAGCTGGAGAAAGGAGCCGATCCCAGGTAGTTGTGTTGTCCCTCTTTGAAACCTGATTCAGTGTAGAGATGGAGAGAAATGGAGAGATGCCTCCGCATTTGTGGGGGAGGAAAGGGAGAACGGAGGGAAAAATTGCAACGTGTAGGAACGTGGGAAAGGGCCGTCCTGGCTCATCGAATCCAGGTCCCGGCTCTTGTAGGCAGCCCACTTTTTGAGACATCCGTGATTGGAGTGTTTTTATGCAACAGCCTGTAATTCCTAGTGTTGCAGTATTAGATTATAAACTGTTAGGGGAATGGTCTTTTGGTTCGGTGTGTGTACAGCGCCTTGCGCAACAGGGGCCCAACTGCTGACTGTGCCTCTGAGCACTGCTGGAATGTAAATAATAGCTGGGGGAAGGCTGGTCAGGTTACAGGGCAGTGAGTCCAAGAGGCCAACATTCTGCCCCCAGGGCTGATGCTGCGTCATTGTAAGACATCAGGGGAGTTACTTACCTTCTCTATGCTTCAGTTTCCCCCATGTAAAAGGAGGACAGGGCACTGCCTGGTGTGCCGGGGTCATGCTGTGAGGCCAGGCTCCCTGGGGAAGATTCAGTCTCTCTCCGTAGAGGATTCAACAAGAACTGGGCTGTCGCTTTGGCTGATAGCACTACATAAAGAGGCCAGAGCAGAAAGAGCTTATACGCTCTTCGTGAAAGGGCCTCCCCACCGAGTCCATAGCCGACGGTTAGAGACATTCTTTATTTGTGCACTTTCGGCACTCATGGACTCAGTTACTTCATTCAGTTAGCGTGAGGGATGGGGCTCAGAGGCAGGGTGCCAGGCTAGCAGTGCTGTGCTTTGTTCCTGTGCGTCTAGGTGAGCCTGGAGTCTGAGCAGGGCAGTTTGGATCAGGATCTGACCCCAAACTTCCCCAGCATCTGATTCGATCCAGTAGCTGAAGCATGAAGCACTGTCTCTCTCAGAGAATCTCCATGTGCTTGCATTTACGATAGGCATAATTCCCTGACTTTATTACAGTGCTAATAGCCATAAATGCAGCCACCTCTAGGGCAGAGCATAACCGCTACTTAACCTGCACACAGCAACACCACAAACCAGTTTATGCTGGGGAGAGAAGAAGAACACTGTGTCCCATTCAAACTGCTGGGGGAATTTAGGAAGGCTGAATATACAGAAATGCCCCAGATTGGAATCGGATCAGGACATCGGGGCTGACACTCCCTGCCATCTGTATGTGAGACTGCACATCCATTTCCATCCTGCCTTTCCTCTGAGCACGTGGTCATCCGAGGGTTTGAACACCAAGCGTGGAAGTCACGAGAGGGACGTAAGCCCAGCATTTAGGTGCCATTGGCATTCACCAAACTCTGCTCAGCTGCCCCCTAGTCTTTAAGTGCCTAAAGTCCCTAGATGCCTAAATTTTGGCAACTGGGCATGTGCTCATCCCTCTAAGTCCTAACACGGCACAGATTAAAGGCATTAAAAACTGGCTAATTGATAGGTCTCAAAATGTAACTATCAATGGTAAATCATCATTGAATGGGAGTTTCCAGAGGTGTCATAGACTTTAAGGCCAGAAGGGACCATCCCATCATCTAGTCTGACTTCTTGTACATCACAGGCCACCAGCATCACCCGCACACTAAACCCAACAAGCAAAATTAGGCCGAAGCATAACACTGGCAAAGGGACCTGTTCCTGTCCCTACGCTATTTAACATTTTCATCAATGACCTGGAAGAAAATATAAAATCGTCCCAGATAAAGTTTGCAGATGACATAAAATTTGAAGAGCGGTAAACAATGGAGAGGACAGGACACTGATACATGATCTGGATCATTTGGTGACCTGGGGGGTAGGCAAACTATATGTGTTTTAATATGGCTAAATGTACGTCCACGTTTAGGAAGAAAGAATGCAGGGCACACTTACAGGGTGGGGGACTGTCTCCTGGGAAGCAGGGACGCTGAAAATGTTGGGGGGTCATGGTGGATAATCAGCTGAATATGAGCTCCCAGTGGGATGCTGTGGCCAAAGGGGCTAATGCGATCCTGGGATGGAGGGACAGAGTCATCTCAAGTAGGAGCACTGTGGGTATTTTAGCAGTGATACCACCATTGCTGGAATCCTGTGTCCAGTTCTGGTGTCCATGACTCAGGAAGGATGTGGATACGTTGGAGATCTATGAGAATGATTAAAGGATTGGGAAGAAATGACATAGTTATTCGCTTCTAACTCTTCATGCAAAGCTGTAAGACGCTGGCAGGCTGCTTACATTTTGCCAAGCTCTTTGATCTGCTGACAGGGGTTTAGAAGACTGCAGACTGCACCTAACAACAGAAAGGGGAAACCCTACCAGAAATGCATTGTTCACCACCTCAGGAACCCTTGACATAGTCTGTAGCAGTGTTACCCATGTTTCCTCGACCCCGTAACTTTTAGTGTCTGCGAGTTGGTGTCAGGAAATAAACCAAAGGAAACACAGTACCTCTGCCTGCTATATAGCTGAAAAAGACAAATCCAAAGCAAGTGCTTTTATTTTAAAGCTTTGCTTCTGGTCTCCAGCAATTCCATTGGAAGCTTTTACCACAGTCTTCAGCACATACAAATTCGATAGGTGATTAAAGTACCCAAAACTAAGTTTCCCCCACAAGTCTGAAGCAATCTTTGGGCAGTCTTCAGGTGAATCACTCGCAAATTGATTGGGTGGCCAGTTCTTCCGTCTGCGCCTGGGACCCTTCCAAATGTGTCCAGGAAGTGATCCGCTGACTCAGACTCACTACCTCCCTCTTATACCCCAACAGTTCCAGAGACATGTCAGACAAGAAAACGTTACACAGCTGACCAAACAGATCAATCCCTGGGCAGAAGCAGGAGCTACAGACAAGTCACTACAAAGAAATTGTTAAGCAAGTCTAAAGCTGTAAGTCCAGCAATAATTTCCCCATCGCTGCAGTTCTGGGAAACATCCAGACGTCCTGTTTTTCACAGACATTTCCCCAGCTCATTCAGAGAGAGAGAACACATCACGCCAGGCTCACTTCACGTGTACCTGTCTAGTCCGCTCCCCCCACTTTACCCAGTTATGCTCACTTTCTGCAAAGGCCTGAAAATGGCTAAAAGCAGGAAGCAGAATAATTGACAGTCCATTCCGATAATTGGCCGTGGCTTGGACAGCTGGCTGGTTGCTGAAATGCCCCTAAACATGAGCACATGAAGAAATGTCCTCATTTGCCACCTTTAACACATTGTTACACCCCCTGAATCAGGCCTGTCTTCATAGAATCCTAGAAGATGAGGATTGGAAGGGACCTCAGGAGGTATCTAGTCCAAACCCTACTCAAACAAGGCCAACCCCAACAAAATCATCCCATCCAGGGCTTTGTCAAGCCACACCTTAAAAACCACTAAGGATGGAGATTCCACCACCTCCCTAGGTAACCCATTCTAGTGCTTCAACACCCTCCTCAGGAAAAAGGTTTTCCTAATATCCAACCTAGACCTCCCCACTTCAACTAGAGACCATTGCTCCTAGTTATGTCATCTGCCACCACTGAGAACAGCCTAGCTCCATCCTCCCTGGAACCCGCTTTCAGCTACTTAAAGTCTGCTTGAAACAGCAAAGCTGGTACGTAATTATTACCCTTTGCTGGAAAAACAGATTTACATGAGCTTGCTTTGTACAGTGAACACACTGAACAGTACAAGATACACATTTCTGGGGTGCAAGGCTGGGCCCAGAGAAGTGGTCAGTGTTGCCCTGTGTCTAGTTCACGAGGGGCTGGGAGAGCATTCACGCAACGTTGCATGCTGAGGGCTAATAGTGACCAGAGCCCCGCGGGTTGTGCTGTTCAAAGCAGTGCAAAAGACACCTTGAGGTGGAGAATGAAGGGCGCACAGCCATTCAAAGAGTCCAGATTGTACCCTGGGGTATGTCACTCTGCATTATACATACAACCCCCCCCCACACACACACAGATACACACACAGTCAACCCAAGGCCCCTGTAGCCCACAAGCACTGGGCCCAGCTCTGGTGAGGGGATGCCCAGGTAGGGGCACCCACCCTGTGTCAGACTCCGACTGCTAGTCCCGGCTGGGCTAGGGAGGGGCAGGACTTCCTCTTTACCTGCACGGGGCTGCTCCTGGGTCCAGGTCAGATCCACTTCTGGAAATCTCCTCTGGCTGCACAAAGTTCCACCCCTCGTTCTGCCCCCATTCTCCCAGCCTGCAGGGAGAGGGGTCACTGTACGGGGAGCTCCCTTCACCTAGTGAGCCATTTTTCTTAAGGACAATCCTCCATATTGTCAACATTCAGAGCTAGCTGGCCAGAGAGTGGCACATGCCACCCTTTGAACCAGGCGGGGTGGCTACCAGGGGGGGCTAAAGTAAATGTTGGGGTGCCTATATCCCCTGAAAGGCCACCCAGTGCCACCCCTAACTGATTTTTTGGTCCAGTGGCAATTCTGAAAAATTGAAAAAAAATTGGTTTAGGCTGAACCAAATCTTAAATTTTTCTGATTTTCTAGTGAATCCATTTCAGGTTTGATCAAAGGGCGGATTTGAATCTGGGCCCTCCCACAACCCACATGAGCACTCTACTCACTGACCTAAAGATTATGCTTGGTGATGAGAGACAGCTCCACCACCTTCTTCCTCACCTCTGACCATTTTTGTGAATGACCAAAACTATTTTGTCAAATTTGCGAATCGTTTTGGGTCAGCTGAACCTGCATTTTCCAGCAAATGAACAATCTGTCTCAAAAATTTCACCTAGCTTTGGTGTAAACCTGGTTCTTTCTTCAGAGAGGTCTAAATGGATTTAAAACACAGAGGAGAAGTTGCTTAAGAGTTGTTCCAGTTACTGGAAGATGTTTGTATACTCTCATCAGACAATGGATATAAATGCCATTTGCAGTGTAACTATTCCTCGATTTTAAGGCCAGAAGAGAACACTATGATTATCTAGTCTCACCTTCTGTATCACACAGCCCCTAGAAACTCACCCAGCAATTTGAACATCAAACCCAATCTTCTGGCTGAACTAGGAACACCCACAGCTGTGTGCAACAGGAGCACAAAAAGGAGAAGAGTTTTCATCACTTTAATTCTAGGTCATGACTCTGTGCTGCTATCCAGTTACAGTGGTTGATTCTCTGGAGCTGGGTGATTAACTGACCCTTCACTTGTAGAATACCTTGATTATCCTCACACGAATTGCTTCTGTTTTCACGCTGTAAACGATTGGGTTCATCAGGGGCGGGACCAGCATATAGATGTTGCCCAGGACAATCAGAAGTATCGGTGAAGAGTTCTTTGCGAATCTATGTATTGCAGATAAGGCAATGTCTGGTGTGTAGAAGAGAAGGACGACGCAGACGTGGGAGACACAGGTATTCAGGGCCTTAAGGCGCTTCGCGTGGCATGCTATGCTCAAAACGGATTTTAGGATCATCACATAGGATAGGAGGATGAGCAGCAAGTCCAACCCCCATGAAGAGATTGTTATAGAGAATCCATAGATGATGTTGACTCTGATATTCGAACAAGCCATCGTCATGACCTCCTGGTGCAGACAGTAGGAATTGGAGAGGATGCTTTCCTTACAGTATCGATGCTGTTTCAGAAGAATGGGGAGTGGCAATATTAGGGTTACTGCTCTTAGCAGAAACACCAGTCCCATCTTAGATATTGTCGGAGGGGTTAAGATGGAAGCATATCTCAGCGGGTTACAGATCGCCACAAAGCGGTCAAAGGCCATGGACAAGAGCACAGAAGATTCAATTAACGTAAGCAAGTGGATAAAGAACAGCTGGGCAAAACAGGCATCGTGGCTGATCTCCCTCGAGTGAAACCAGTATATGCCCAGTGTCGTTGGTAGGGTGGATAACGATAAGCCAAGGTCTGTGATGGCCAATATGGAAAGGAAAATGTACATGGGCTCATGGAGAGTTGGATCTGTTTTTATAATGAATAGAATTAATGAATTTCCTAATATGGAAATAACGTACATTAAGCATAAGGGGATGGAAATCCAGACATGGATGTCTTCCATCCCAGGTATTCCGGTGAGAAGAAACACTGCAGGTTGGAATTTGGTGTCATTGACAGCTGGCATGATATCCTGTGTGGGACCAAGGAGTTTTGAACTTTACTTCCTGAAAGGAAAAGTAATAGAGACTAGATAATATTGAAGGAGACATCACTCTGCACTCAGTGCATGTCTAGAGTCTTCTAGAAAGTCAAGGAAGATCAACCAAAAGATCTCTTGAATTTACATATGATGATTACCTATTCTGTTCATTCCCTCTGAAGCATCTGTCATTGGCCATGTGGAAGACAGGATACTGGGTTTCATGGGCCATTGGTCTGACCCTGTGTCACCGTTCCTATATTCTCACGTACACCACTGATAGGGAATGCCAGACTGGATCAGACTTGTAGTGCATTTAGCCCATTTTCCTGTGGCTAGGAATAGAAGTTTCAAAGGAAAGTAGAAGAAGCTGTACAATAGACAGCTGTGAGATAACCTGCTCCCAGGGGGAAATTTCTCTTGATGCAGAAGCAGAAGCAGGGCAGACACTGCAACACCCTGCTACAACTGGTTTTGCATGAATATCCAGTTGAGAGTGCAAGTTACTTCAGACATGCTTACGTAACTAGTGATGGATGTAAATTACATCCCCTTGACTGCACCTCATCTCTACTCTTTACTGAAACATAGACCAGCCGTTCTCTTGTTTCATGACTTTTTGGAATGTCTCACCCAATTGTATCAGAATTATTGTGCGCATAAGTTTGAATGTAAGTGTTACATGCAGCTTCTGGTCTCTTACCAGGAGACATAATCATACAACTGCTCACTGAACAAAGACTTAATAGCACAAACCCATTGCAAACAGAATTTGGAATACCTCTGAAATATTTTCGAAAGCAAAAGCCGTTATGTAGTACAGTTACTCCTGCACCAACACCTCCGCTGCTGGCTTTTGATAGACATGCATGTAAAGAAAATTTGTTTTGTAGTAATTGTATTACAATGAGAAGTTTTGGCATAATGTTTCTAGAATCATACTTTAGCACACACATGTCAGCCCATTCTTTCCCCTTCAAACTTCTTTCAGGGATGATTTTTCAGGTTAGAAGGGGATCTAAAACCTAACGTGTGTCATCTTGAATTCTTGAGAAACTGAAAAGATCGCAGCGTGTTGGCCCTCATTCAATCACCTGTCAGCAAACAAAAGGCTGCTGCTACCTTCTCTATACCTGGGTTCACTGCTGACTGGTTCTCCACTGACTTGTTCTCCGCTGGTTCTCTAATGTCAATCTGCAGCCTTTACTGGGAGAGGTGCAGGGTTTGGGATCAGCATATACAGTTTTTATTTCCTGGGCTCCCAATTTCTAGTACACTGGTTTTCATCCTTTTTTAATATCCGTACCCCTACAAAATTTCAAATGCAGGCGCGAATAATTTTGGAAATCGTACACATAGTCTGCAGACCCCCAGGCTCTGGTCTAGGCCATTGTACAACCACCAGGTACAACCATTCCTCTAGTACATTGTAACACAGCACCTGTTACTCAGCTATGATGAGGGTTTGTGGGAAGCACGTTCAACTGTAAAATGCAGGAGTATTTATGGACATCAAACTTCATTTCACAGATGAAAGTCATCTATTGCTCTCGCTCTCTCTCTCTGACTGTCTGTGCACTGTATTATATAGTCCTAGTTTAATAGCAGGCTGCTGGAAAACAAGAAGGAAGGAAAACAACAGCTCAAGAAAAGCCAGCTCTCACTGCAGGGAGATTAAGAGAGAACACCTGAGCTTCACGCTGAGACCATCCTATTTCCAGGCTCCAGCCAAGTTACACAGCTTGTTTCGCCAGGGCTAGGAGTCAGTTCAATGGTTGGGCAGCTGGTGCTGAGAAATTCTTTACACACACACACACACAGAGCGTGTGGAAGTTAGAAGATGCTCATTCTCCTTACTCCCAAAGGAGTTGGGGGTGCTTGAGATAAGAGTCACGTACAGACTGTTGATTTAAAACCCATTTATTCTCCCATGTGAGGCATTTTTTCCTGTTGTTCAGATTAAAAGATAATTTGGTTCAATAAGACCGGCTGGTCACCTCAGGTCACAGACTCCCAAAGGGAAGAAGCAAAGTCACAGAAGAAGTTTGACCTGCTGGTCAAGCCCAGTAGACCCACAATGTAGCCCAGGGTGAAGTCTGAGGATGGAAGAAAGGTGGGATTCCCCCACAGGAGAGGGAAAGGGACGAGGCTGACAACTGGCATTCAGAGACCAGAGAGGGAGGCAGAGATGCAGGATGACCTGTAACTGTGAGGGGTTTCTATAGGACAGAAATTCCCATAAGCAAATAAACCTGAGGTGATTTGGGAAATACTCATATTCCATTGGCTCTTCCCTGGCCCAGAGCACATGGCACATCTGGAAATGGGACCCATTGAGAAACCCTGACTCGGGGCATTGGGGTTTTCAACCTCCGAGCTCCCTTTGAATCTGAGATTTCCGTGTACCTGGAATGATCCCGCATGAACCACGGACACATGGAGTGGAGGGTCCCCCAGCTACTTAGTGCTACCTGCTCTCCAGCCCCTGTCACTGAGTCACACCCACAGCCCAGCAGACTCAGCTGCCGCTGCACAGAACATCTGCCCATCTCAACAGCTGGCAGCCTTTACCCTTCCCTTGGCATTGAATTATCTAAAGACAGAGAAACCTGCCAACCTACCCAAGGCCTGCGAGAAGGGGAGCAGCTGCCAACAGAGATCTGCACCCTAATGGAGAAGGAGTCAGCGGAGAGCTTGCACGGGCAGCAAGCAGTGTCTGCTCAGACAGGCTGCAACTGTCCTTATGAAGCATGTTTGCCCATTTCCTTGGGGTCCACTTGGCCACCTGGGACCCTCAGCTGATTGGTTCAGTGTACGCCAGCTTTAACCCCAGCATGGCCAATGGCAAACTGCAGGAAGTCCATTCACAGGGGATGCTCGGTGATGCCACCTACCTGGACAGCAGCACAAGCCCTGTCGCAGCTCTATTCCTGCAATCCAGGCTGTCAGCGCTGCGTGTACGACTCAGAGGAGTCACTGGGCTCCCTCGAGGATGGCTGAGTGGTACCGATGGTGCTGTTACAGCTGTAATCTTGCTGCAAAGCAGTAAAATAGACTAATAATAGTTATGTAGGGTCAGATTTCTCCCCAGCAGCCCCCTTTCCTGCATTACAAACCCAGGGTGCAGGCTGGGGGAGGAAGGTTCCACACAGCTCCTACCTGGAAATTTCCCTCAGATGAGGAATACAGGATGGGACCCAGCATCCATGGATTCCCTAAGCTATGCACAGATCTCAGCGATCCCCTGATAACCAGGCCCTCCCACCCACAATGTCTGTGCCTCCACAACTGCTCTAGGACCCTCTCCAGCCCCTTGGGAGCCCAGGTTCATTGGCGATGTGCTACCAGGTCCTGTCACAGTAGCCACTGCCCACGGGATCTGCTGAAGGGGCCGTTGTAGGGGATGGAGGGGGCAGCATGGAGATGGGAAGACTGGTTAGAGTAGCTGTTTAGGCATAGACTGGGTGGGACGTTTAGACCTTTCCATACCCAGAGTGCAGCCATAGACTCAGTGTAAGATTCATTGCTGTTACGAGAAAGAGGCAGATGATAAGACTCCATCTTCTCATGGGGATATGGGCAGGGACAAGGCAACTGAATTTTCAGTTAAAAATGATCTATAAGCTCTGCTCTAGGAATTCCCTTGGGCAGGTCTCTGGCTGTGCTATACCGGAGGTCAGACTAGATGGTCACAATGGTCCCTTTTGGCCTGGGTAATTGTGAACACGTCCCTACAGCACATACGGGAGTCAGCTGGAGGCATTTTGCCTGCAAGCTGGTGCCTGAGTTTACTGAAGGCATTTCTTTTTTTCTCATGACAGGGCTGAATATCATCCCAGGGGGAAAACATCTCAGACTTTGGAGCCTGGAAATCAATATTCTGGTCGGTTGATTCACGGCATGGATGAACATTTCAGATGAGAATAATACTAACATGACCCATAAATCTCTGCCCTGAGGAATGTATGTACAACTGTCCCATTAATGTCCAACAAAGCTGGCTAACCCAGAGGGTGCCGGGTTTAGCGTCTGTGTCCCAGTGGCTCACTGTGTCAGCCGGCGGAGGCCCCTGCATGTGGCTGCTGTATTTACCTAACATTGACATGACCCAGAATTCCCAGCTCTCATTATATCCTGTGCACACCTCTCAGCTTGCTCGTTGTTGCTGTGTAGCGGCCCCGAAGCCCCACACGGTGTCTGTGGGAGGAACAAGAGCAGCAGCACAGCACAGGTGCCTTGGCATCTGCTATTCGGGGTGTGACGTTCCTTACCGAAGAGAAACCGTCACTGATCCCCCCTAGCCAAGGGACAGAGGGGACGGGGGCACCTCATCCCTGCAGCGGAAGAGTTCTGGGGAGCTTGGGGCAGCTCAGGGGCTGTGGAGAACACGGGTGACTGGGAAGACTGGAGAAGATGCTGGCTCACAGCGTAGTGTTGGAATCGGGGAAGCCTGTCAGATCTCTCCCGAAACTTGTACTATTGAACCGAATCCTATCTTGATAAATTCCCTTTGTGTGAGTGAGGAATGTATGTGCAGGGCATAAAAAGACACCAACCTAAACTGCTATGACAACAGAAAGGGGATTAAAGACATCGGCTGCCATGCTGCCCCTGAAGGCCGAAGAACACCTATCAACGACCCTAAAGCACAGAAGGTTCCACCCTGGGAACAAAGAAAGTCCAGAAATAAGAAGCTCATCATGCTTACAATTAGCTGGTAATTAACAACTATACTGAACCCAGAGGCAGCATGACACAGCAAGGCCATAGACTGACATGAGAGCCAGCAAGTATCACATATGGGTAAAAACATGGAAACTTTGGGTCTCATTCTGCAATTGTCATCTGGATCATTGAATTTTCAACTGACAGAGGCTCGGCTCCCTCCTCATACCCAGTTTAGTTGGCCACTGGGCTGGCTCGAGCAACACATAAAAGGACTGGTCATTATATCACAGCAGCTTGCAGAACTTTATGAATGTGTGTGTGAATGTGATGACTTTTTGATATTCTTACATGCACAATAAACATGGCATAGTGCCTTGTCGCCCTGAATAAATCTTTTCTTTTACAAGTATAACAAGAGGATGTGGAGACTAAAAGGAGCCAGCGCAAGTAACTCTTCCCTAAAACGACACAAAGCTTTAGTATATACCTGCCAGTTAGAAACCCAGACACAACTTCCTGCTGTTGCCTTTCCATGTTGGCAATTGCTGAAGTTTGGTCACAGGAGGAGGGATGGGCTGGTTGGAGGAAGGGGTCAGAGACTGTCGTGGAAAAGAATCACACAGCTACTTTTTAGAATTGGATTGGGAGCAGCTTTAATTGTGACACACAATCACATAACCATAGATATGGGGAATACTATAGCCATAGGAAAAACCCAGGTGGCTATAGGGAAGTCAAGCAGCATGTCTGGATGCTGGGCACATGTACTTCACCTGGCTACCAGATACAAAAGACTTATATAGGGTTGCTTAGGTTCATTTACATGTTGATCGTATAGCGGAATTTGATTAACAGTTCAGGAAAGACAATTAATGTATAATGGGGTACACCAGCTGTTTTCACAGGAAAGACCAAAGAGCCATTTGATTATACAATGTGTTTCAGGTACCCCGGCTATACATGTTAAAATGCTAATCTGTATGGAGTAAGTTCCTATGGGGCCAGGAAGACAGGGGTGCACGTACCGATACATATCAGAACAGGAGATGTCTGTTCACTGACTTCAGAAGGGCTAGAGTCCACAAAAGGAGTTTGCATTTAAATTGTGGTCCTGAGACATCCTGTGGGATTTTAGCATCTTTATCTCAGTCTCAGTTTGGGGCATCCTGTCAATGATTTAACCTGACGGCTTCCATCACAGTTCAGGCTACCCAGCTTCAGGCCAGGCCTTCTATAATCAATTCTATGATAAATTTTTGATTCCACAAGACAATCTACTACAGGAGATTGCAGGAGGCCTAGTTACACCTCTTTGGTGTGTGAATTAGGCAGGATGTCCATTCCCTATTTCACCCTGTTTCAGGACCCTGTGCCACTGAGATCTGGTTACTACACTTCCCGCCCCACACACACATACTGGGTGTGCCTGGATCTTCCCAGTGAGATTTCCAACATTGCCTGGTTTCCTCTAAATCAGAAACATGCTTTTATTTTGACTGCATTGTGGTGTTTCTCATCCTTTATGGAACTAGAGAGGCAGGGGAACACAGAGAGCAGACTCCCCCCCACAACATTTTTACTCTCATTGTTTTGAACCTCTAAACTATGAGTTTAAGATTTCAGCTACTCTCCTGTCAGTTCTTCTCTGGTCTAGATGAGCTCACCCATCCTTAGAGGCTGCAGGATGACTCCAGTAGGAGTCACTGGAGGCTCATGGCCAGAGAAAATCAGGCCTTTTATTTAAGTTCCTAAATATGGTTTAGGGTGAAATCCTGTTCCTGATGGGAGTTTTGCCATTGATCTCAATGGGACCAAGATTTCACCCTTAGTGTGAAACTTTAGTCTCCCTGCTGTGAAGATCCTGGCTTCAGGTCCTGCAGCAGCGAGAGCTATTCTGTTAGGGTGCTGAAGGAGTCTGAAGGAAGACCCCCAGTTTATGTGGCATGCTGAGACCGGGCATGAAAGATGGGGATTTCAAAACAAAGGGGCCCTGATTTTGCTTAAATCAATGATGCCAGTGTCAATCTGGAGTGAGCCACTGCAGGCAAGGTGAGGGCAGAATCTGGCCAGTCTGTAAAGCCCTGTGTGACTCATTTGTATTGTGAAATCTCAGGTATCACAGATAGCCATGACAGAGGCTCTGGCTTCACGTCTTAACCTGGCAGTGAAGTTGCTGAATTGGAAAACTTGAGAGAACCAGAGAAAAAAACCACACAGATGAAAAAAAAGGAAGATACTAAGTCAGTTAAAGGGACAAGGAAACGATCTTAAAACCAAATATTTGTCTAAACGACTTACAATAAATCTTTAGTGTTGTCAGAAACATGAAGGGATTCAAAACTGGCACTAAACAGTTCAAGTCTCCATGCTGGAGAATTCCTGCCCAGATTATTCTTGACCTGAACCGTTCCCAAGCCCTTAGCAATAATTATATTGCAGAAGCAGGCAATTCAGCCAAATCCAATGCAGCAGAGAGCGGAAATCTCCTACTGCGACCTGAGAATGAGTGTACAAATCTCAGATCTGACACTCACAATTCTGGACAGGGACCTTTATGATTCCTCTGTACAGGCATGATTTCCCTTTACATAAACCATGTTGACTCTTCCCCAAGGAATCATGTTCATCTATCTGTCTGATAATTCTGTTCTTTACTAAGTTTCAACGAATTTGCCTGGTATCGAAGTTGGGCTTTCTGGTCTCTAATTGCCAGGATAGCCTCTGGAGCATTTTTAAAAAATTGGCATCACATTAACTATCTCCCCATCATCTGGTACAAAAGCTGATTTAAACAATAAGTTACGTACCACAGTCAGTGGTTCTACAATTCAACGTTTGCGTTCCTTTAGAACCCTTGGGTGAATCCCATGTGTTCCTGTGCCCACATCTTATGGTTTAATTTATCAATCTCCTGCTACATAAGAGCTAGGTTTTGTTATTAAGCCTTGGGCCTGAGTCTTTTGTCATGACTCCTGTGTGTGCAACTCTCACTCACACACGCAGCTGTGATCTGCCTGGGGGCAGCACAGTTGGTGGGGGTGCTCAGCAGGTGTGTTGTGTACAGAGACATGCAGGGGGCGGGACCTGCCCGAATGGCTTCTCTTGGGGCTCCTGCTTTAATCCTGTCTCTGACATGTTTGGGTGAGGGTGCAGGGGAAGGATAGGTGGCTGTGCCCCTGGAATAGCCCCTCTCACAGCTGGTGCCACTCTCATGGAGCACGGAGCAGACAGAGTGCTCAGGAAGGGCCAGGTCTGCAACTGCAAAACAGCTCTGCAGCTTTTCTCATGGCCCCTGGGTGTTTAACCAGAGACGGGACAGTGACAGGTCATGTACAATGGGACAAAACATCCACGTTCCTTCTCTGAACTGACTGTATCCACAGCAATTCTGAGGTGTGAGCTAACACTGAGATAATGCGATAATAGGACTACCCCTCTTAACAGAGACACCAGTCCCAGCTTGGCTATTCTCGGCAGGGTTAAGATGGAAGCATATCTCAGCGAGTGACAGATCGCAACAAAGTGGTCAAAGGCCATACATGAGAGAACAGAGAACAGAGAATTCAGTGAATGTGAGCGAGTGGATGAAGAACAGCTGGGCAAAACAGGCATCATGGCTGATCTCTGTACAGTGAAACCAGAATATGTCCAAGATTTTCATCATGGTGGATATCGATAAGCCAAGGTCTGTGATGGCCAGCATGGAAAGGAAAATATACATGAGCGCAGCTGCAGCCCTAGTTACCCGTGAGAGAGGGGAGTGGGGTTTTTCTTAGGATAATCATGGCCGTTTACAAAGCATTTGGTCCCCTAAAAGGCAGCATAGGAGGCTGTAAGTCTCTCCCTGTGCCTGATGGTTAAGAGGAGAGGAGGGCAGGGACAAGCCATAAATGAATCATCCTGTGGTTTTCTAGGGCAACACATATTAAGCGGAAGTGGATAGGAAACCAGACATAGACGTGTTCGTGTCCAAATATTCCAGTGAGAAAGAACATTGCAGGTTGGAATTTGGTGTCATTGACAGCTGACATAATAGACTGGGCAAGACCAAAGAGTTTTGAACTTTACTTCATGAAAGGAAAATAACAGGACACTAGATGATATTGAATGAGACATAAATCAGCAAAAATAGTCTTGGATTTACACCACTGATAGGAAGATAGGCATTGCCAGACTGGATCAGACCTGTAGTCCATCTAGCCCAGTATTCAGTGGTTAGTAACAGATGCTTTAGAGGAAGCCCTGCAATAGACAGCTGTGAGATAACCTACCCCCAGGGAAAGTTTCCTCCTGACACCCACTGGTTAGACACACTTTATAATGTAAATCAGGAAGCTTTATAGCCCTCCCAAATCTTTTTTAAAAAAGTCCCCACTACTGTATTTGGATTTTCTGTTTCCCCATATAAATAGCTAATTCCTCTTTGTATCCTACTAAACTCTTGGTCCCATTGATACCTTGTGGTTGTGAGTTCAACAGCCTGCTTCAGCACTGTGTGATTTTACAATTGTGACCTTCCCTCAAACACCCTCTTTGGCCCTCCACTTCTGAATGTGGCCCATTGTATCATGTTTATACACATGGGAAGCACCTGGTGAAAGTGGTCATAGCATTTAACATATGTCCTGCAAAGAGGCAGTGGAGAAAATTACAGAAAAATGAGGCAATGAAACACATTTATAAATAACATCAGCGCAGGAGAGATAAATACAAAGGCCAGGTTCTGAGTTCAGGAACATTGACTTCAACAGAGTCACTCCAGATTTACATGTGTAAATTTGATCAGAACCATGCTCTATTAACTTTCACTTAGCAAATGTTCCCGGTGATACACTCTGAACCCCAAGAATTGTTCCATGAAAAGTTGAAGTGCTTTGCCTGGCCAGTGTTGACTGAATGCATAGAGGCCCATCATCCTACATGCTTCTATTTACCCTCACAGGACCTCATCCTCTCCCCAGACAAAAGTTCTGTAGATATTTGGCAAGTTTCAAGCTAACACAGACAGTTAATTCATCTTATCAGGAAAGGGGTTGGCGTCACAAAGAATGAATAGTGCAAACATTAGATTTCTCTCATATGCAGATGAGTGTGCAAGTTTGTTCAGCCATACTCATGTAACAGTTAATAGGCGTAAATTACAGATAGCCACTATGTAATTCCCTTTCCTGCACCTCATCTCTACTCTTTGCTGAAACACAGACCAGCGGTTCTGTTGGCTCATGACTTTTTGGAAAGTCTCACGCAAGTATTGCAGAGTTAATGTGTGCAGGACCCTGCATTTAAGCATTAGGAACAACTTCTGGTGAGTTACTAGGAGACAGTGTCATGCAACTGCTCAGTGAAGAAAAAAATAGTATGATAAGCCCATTGCAAAGAATAGTTGGAATACCGCTGAAATACTTTCTAAAGTAAAGGCCATTAAGTAGTAAAGTTACCCCTGATCCTTCCTGTACAGATTCCAACAATTCTGTGTCTGGCTTTTGATATACACGAATGTAATAAAACTTTGTTTGTAATAATTGTATTATGATTAAATGTTTTTGCATTACATTTATAGTACTATCTTTTAAGGACACACAAGTAAGCCCATTCTTTCCCCTCAGATCTTCTTTCAGTGATGATTTCTCAGGTTAGAGGGGGACCTAAATTGTAGTGTGGGTCATCTGGATTTCTGGAGAATTGGAAAAGATTGCAGCTTCTCGGCCCGCATTCATTCAATTGTCATAGAAGATCAGTCTGGGAAATCCTATGCAATTAATAGATCTTTTATCCTTAGGTTAGTAGCTGACTGGTTCCAATCTGCAGCCTTTATCCAGAGTGGCTTTGGAATAAGCATATATGAAAATCATTCCCTGGGCTCTCACTCTCTAGTACACTGGTTTTCAACCTTTTTTCACTTCCGGGCATTTACAAAATTTCAAATGATGGTGTGAATCTAACACAGTCTGCAAACCCCCAGGGGTCCGAGGACTGCAGGTTGAAAACCACTGGTCCAGTACAGAGTAACCCCTAACACCTCTTATAGTGCTACAAGGGGGGTTTGGGGAACATGGTTTTAAAAGTGAAATGCATGAGTATTCATGGAAATCAAACTTCATTTCGCTCATGAAAGTCACCTATTGGTCTCTCTCTGGCTATCTCTGTACTGTATTGATAAAATACACGCCACCCTGGAAAGGTATTGTGACAGACATGGAGCTGAGCTGCCATAATTATGCAGCCATAGACTCAGTCAGTGCAAAATTCATTGCTGTTATGAGAAAGAGGCAGATGATAAGGCTCCAATTTGTTCAGGGGATATGGGCAGGGCCATGGCAACTGAATTTTCAGTGGAAAATTATCAGTTTTTTATGAAAAGCCTCCCCAAATATGGATGAAAAGGAAACATTTTAGTGTGGGTCAAAATTTTTCATGGGGAAAAATCCTCTATTTTCTAGTCCAGCTCTAGCTCAAACTATGAGCTTCTGTCACTCACGTTACCTCTGGTCACCCAGAGCAGGGTTTTGTAACAGCAAAGCCCTTCTCAGCTGGATTCATGCAGGAGCAGCCAGGACAAACTTGAGCGGTGTTGCAATCCCATGCTCCCACTGGCAACCCCACTCACTCATGGGTTGCAAAGCCTCCCACTCAAACTTGGCCTGCTGGCTTTCCTCAACTTTAATGATACAATATAATATAATTTGTGAGGACAGAGAACAGGTGTAATGAGCACAGAAGGAATGCCAGCCAGACATGGGTAGCTTTGAGACCTGGGACTCCAATCAAGATGAAACTGGAAGCACTGAAGCTGCCATTGTTGGAAGCTGACATGGGTGGGGTGTGATGCTATTTTTCAGCTGCCCTTACAGAATCATGGAATGAAAACTCTTGTAGTTATTGGCATCAGACTGAGTGTTATCAGAATCAATCCCTCAGTTTCTCCAGGGGGTTTATAGTCTGCAAATATTTCCCAGTACATTGCATCAGTACTGGTAACTGTAGGTCCTCATATTGGAACAACAGACAGCCAATGTCAGGGGTGTTGCTATTTGGATGCCTGAAAGATGTGATCTTAGGGTCTCCCTTGGCCCACTCCTCAGCGTATCTGAGCACCTTGAACGTATTCATC
Source organism: Emydura macquarii macquarii (assembly GCF_026122565.2). NCBI lineage: Eukaryota > Metazoa > Chordata > Testudines > Chelidae > Emydura > Emydura macquarii. The sequence goes on along the minus strand of NW_027132019.1, from coordinate 78,206 downwards.
TTCCTTCCACCTCTGTGAGGCAGGGCAGGGCTATTATCTGCTTGTGCATAGGCTCAGAGACACTCTGGGGCTTGCCCAAAATCATGCAGGGCAAGGGAATGAACCCAGCTCTCCAGACACACAGAGCAGTGCCCAAACCACAGGACAACCTCCCAGCTGGACCGGTTGGATTCTCACTCCCCCAGAGCTGCCTCCCTGCAACTTGAGACCATTGATCCTAGTTGTTACATCTCCCATCACTGAGAACAGCCTAGCTCCATCCTCCCTGGAACCCCCTTTCAGGTAGTTGAAGGCTGCTATCAAATCCCCCCTCACTTTTTTCTTCTGAAGACTAAACAAGCCCAGTTCCCTCAGCCTCTCCTCATAATTCATGTGCTTCAGCCACCTCATCATTTTTGTTGCCCTCCACTGGACTCTCTCCAATTTGTCCACATCCTTTCTGATGACCAATTTGGGGAGACTTAGGACTGGAAGGAATTGTTGGGGCCTGGTGGGTTGGTGACTTTGTGTTGGCAGAGAGGGGCAAAAGAGTGAAAAATGGAGGAGAGTGAGGAATGTTGAGATCAACAAACAGACTGATGGAAAATTGTTCTGAGACCATATGAGATTCCATCAGTGCTGGTGGTCGGGAGGTCATGGAAAGGCCGAGTGACAGAGTGTGTGGGGGTGGGCGATGATGGGTGATGATGCTGAAAGAAATCAGGTGATGGTCTGAGAGAGCAGTGCTTGGTGATGGTGTGATAAGACATGAGGTGTGAGGAACTTCTCAGACTGTGAACTTTCACACAGCTGAGCTCAGCCAAATAGGGGCAGAGCATGCTTGATTAACAAGGACACATCCTTTCCCCCTCCTGTCACAGATTTAAATCAGTGGCCCCAAGTGATCACATTCTGCAGGTGAATTTTCCGACTTTGTCACGAAGCTCTTTGGTTTTGACCCCATAAATGATAGGGTTGAGCATGGGGGGCACAAGGAGATAGAGGTTGGCCAAGAGAATGTGAACATGGGCAGCGATGCCCTGACCGAACCTGTGTGTCAGGGTAGTGAAGAGGTAGGGAGTACCAGACATCAGCATTACACAGATGTGGGCTGTGCAGGTGTTGAGGGCTTTCCAGTGGGCTGTTTTGGAGGAGATCCTGAGGACAGCCCTGATGATCAGCCCATAGGACAGGCTAATGAGTATCAGATCTGACCCGATGACCACTAATAATATCACCAGGCTGTACATCCGGTTGACTGTGGTGTCCCCACACGATATCTTCACCACAGCGATGTGCTCGCAGTATGTGTGGGGGATAATGCGGTTGGCGCAGAATGGCAGCCTCCGCAGTAGCAGGGTCACAGGCAGAACCAAAAGCACAGCTCCTATCAAACCCACTAGCCCTAGCTTAGCAATTCGTGCGTTGGTGAGGATAGTGGCATATCTCAGAGGGTTACATATGGCAACGTAGCGATCAAAGGCCATTGTCATGAGGACGGCTGATTGCGTGGTACCAAGCATGTAAATGAAGAAAATCTGGGTGAGGCAGCCGTCCATAGTGATGACTTTGGAATGGAACCAAAATATGCTCAGTGCCTTTGGCGCGATGCAGGTAGACTGGCCAATGTCTGTGAGCGCCAGCATGCAGAGCAGCAGGAACATGGGCTTGTGCAGGGTCTTCTCTTTGCCAACAACAAACAGAACCGTGCAATTTCCCAATAGGCTGATGATGTAGAACACAGAGAAAGGGATGGAAATCCAGATGTGGGCAGCTTCCAGCCCCGGGATGCCGTTTAGGATGAATGTTGACGGGTCGGAGGGGGTGAGGTTGAAAGCCTCCATGAGAGTGTTGAGGTGCCGATCAGGCTCAGAAATGTTCAGGGTGCCTGTGAAGGGAGAGAATCACAGCAAGGGGGGTTAGGCACTTGGTAACAAATACAAAAGGGGGGAATGTGGAAACATGAAGTTTGTCACAAAGACAGTTTGAGCATGTTGCTGAAAGCTAAGAGGCAGTTAGAAAGTGCTGATCGATAAGTGTGGTCAGCTAGGCGTGGATGAAGTTTTCTTTGAAGCGAACTCAAGATAGCAAACTGCCTGACTGTCTCTTTTGACTGAAGTTGTATTCTTCCATTTTAACAATGAGCTATGCGCATGCCTTCCTTTGTAACAAAATACGGAAAGTTCCTTGTACAGCTGTATTCATGACACTGTTTGTGCAAACTCACCGTTATTTCTTCTTTTTATTACACATGCTTAGTGCATTTTGCTGTATAACAATAAGTCTGTATAAAAACCCTCACGCGACACAGATCGGGGGTGCAGTTCAGCTAAAGCTGTTGCCCCAGGTAATTACCTTGTAATAAAGGTCTTTTCCTTGCCCACCCAAACAGAAGTGAAGACTGTGTTTTCTTCTACAGTTCTTGGTGCCATGACTTGGATCGCTAAATCTCGCCTGGGTGTGCCGAGGTCAGAGCCTCCATGGTCGGGGTAACAAGAGGGAGAGTACAGTACAGCTGTGGTCACCCTTCAAATTATCCCTTAAATGGGGCAGTTTGCTGCTGGTGGTTCTGTGAACCCGAAAATACTTGGGTGATGATTCTGTGTACTCTCCTCCTCTAACTCATGACCTGACTCTTTACCCTGCACTTATTGCTGGCTAAGCCCGGGTTAAGGCTCACACGATCATAAGAACCATGCTCGTATAGGGTGTGTGGAGCGAGAGGGGAAATTGGTGGCTGTCCCGACTTCAGACACGAAGAGCGCCACAACTAGGTAAGGAGCCTTTTGAAATCCCTGTGTTGATCTCTGAGACCATTGGCAGTGTTGTGCATCTCCCTTCCCGCGCAGCCGCCTCTAACCGGACTTAATAGTGGGCAATTGGAAACAATCATACGGCTGGATCCTAGGAAAAGGAAACTGAGCAAGTCAACTCTGGTTTATGGTTTTGTATTGTCTGAAGGGGTGTTGATTATTGTATTAAATATGGGTATGGGACAAAGTAATGGAGCTCCGCCAAAAGAGTCCCCCACTTTTATATGTATTTGAATTATGGTCCAATGGAACTCTCTCACCCATGATAATCCGGTTGAGCAGTTTCCAAAGGAAAGCTCTTTTTCCCATGACACAATTCTCCACTTAAGAGAAGCTTTGGAGTCAAAGGGAGCCAGGATTAAACAGCCAGAGTGGCAGGCATATTTTGCATGGTAAGAGGAGTCTTCTAACAGGAGGGAAAAGTCTAAGGTTAAAAGCTTGCAGAATACTAATGGAAACCTGCAAAGCAACTGGACCAGACTAAGGAGAAAAAGCCACAGGAGGCTGAGGCCAAAGTGAAATCTTGCATTGCACTTTACCCTCAACTTCCAACCAAACTAGAGGATGAGGTAGATGACCAGGATCAGATGGATGTTCTGGACTTGCCCTGGGCTCACCGCCAACCCCTTCCTCTCTCTTTCTGCTTTTCCTTACCCCCACCCCCGCTTTCTCTGCATTTTCTTTCTCCCCCACACTTTTCCCCTGCTTCTTCTCCTCCCTCCCCTTCCTGTCACTTTTTCTTCTTGTTTAGCAGTTAAGGAATGATAAGGAATATTGGTGTGTTTAGCCTGTGCTTTAAAATGATTTCACAGAACTAATTGGTTGCTTTTCACCCTCCCCTTGCACTTTTGTTTTTCTAAAATTTTAATGAAGAGAATTTTGAATATACTTTGAAAATAAAAAGTTTTTGACAAAGCACAGACTAAAGTAGCTGTGTTGCAAATATTGTGCTTGGTGGCTCAAGTTTTATAATCACAGTATGCCACTTTAAGAATGCAGCTCAGTAAAAACAGTGTCTGACAAATACAGTAAAAGAATGAAGGGTTTCCTGTCACAAGCCAATGTTGTCAGTGAAATGTTCAAGCTATGGCAGCAAATATGTTTAACTGAATGCAGAAGTAAGTAATTTAAGAAAAGGAAAGGTGTTAAAGGTAGCTTTTGTAAGAATTAATACTACAAAAGTTAAGAACAATTGAACAGATAAAAGATGTGGAATTGTTGAAGGGTGATAGTTATGAAAATGGTTTAAAAGTAATAGTGTTAAAATGTTTTGGTTTAATAATATTTAATAAAGTAAATATATGTATAATTTTGTGCAGTCACATTGTTTGGAAACAAATTACACAAATGGGTCAGGTAGTGGCTACTACCATGTTTTGTCCCCAGGAGCCTTTACAGCTATTCTGAAGGAAAATGGTCCCTTTTCTTAAAAGAATTGTTTGTAAACAATTAAATGTAAATAACGCCTGCAGGCAGCAGGCAAAGGAACAATCTGATTTAAATAATTTGATTATTAAACAAGTGGTCAAATTTACAAAAGGAAATAAGGGGTTTCCATTAAAATTTGACTGTTTTTAAATGTACAAAATAAAAATTTAAGTACGTCTGTAAAAATTCTAGTGTAAAAATATTAAGCAAAGACAAACAGCTAGTGTTGCTTAGCATTTGTTATTAAGTATTTAATTAAAAAAAATTCTCAATAACAAAAATATAATTTTGGCAGGGGCTTCTCAAAGTGCTATGCTAATACCGGCATGGTTCAAGGAGGCTTCCTAGAGCTACCATGTCCATGGTACCTGGGCAGTGCGTCCCCATTTAACTATTACCGATGTGGGGAGCATTGCCAGCAGATCAAGGGAATATAATTTGTGTATAGCTGAGTGAGAATAATTAAAGCAGTGCAAGGGAAAACGAGAATTTGTGTGTGCAAATATATTGTGTAAATCTGTATGGTTTTAAGTGCTTAAATGAACACTCTTGGTTTGTAAAAAACACCCTGCTTTGTAGGTTTCAGATGAATTGGTTTAGTTAGCATTTAACCCTTTGGGTACATCCATGTTTTACAAAGTTCAGCATGTTTTAAAGACCAAAGTTGTGGGTGTGGGAAAGGCAGTCAGAACCAGAAGAATTGGGAAAGATTCTGGATCTTTTTTTGGTGATAAAGTAGTATAAAGGAACTGCAAATAATGGACATATGTGGGCAGTAAATAAATTACTTGAAACCAAAAAAAAAAAAAAAAGAAAAAGGCTGCAGGCACTCCTATCAAAAATGACCCCTTTGTGTCCAAACTACTGGATGCCATTCAACTGCCTTTTAAACTTGTTATAGTTAAATGTCAGGCCCATATAGCTTCCACTGACCCAGTGGCCAAAGGAAATTCACTGGGTGACTTTTATGCCAAACAGGCTGCCTCCCGACCATTCCATTCTTCTTCTTCCCCAGCATGTCACCTCACGCCTTTATCGCTTCAAGGTGGTCATGCCTCACCCAACCCCGGCCTTGCTCAAATAAAGTCGGCTGCATCACCACAAGAATTGTCTGCTTGGCAGATGGCAGGATGCGTCCTCAATTCTTCGGGTCTATGGGTTGACCCACTGAACAGGATAGCAGTTCCACACACATCCCTGTCTTTCCTTTCTCGTCTGTACCATGGTGGGGTACACATGAGCAAAGGGGGGATGTTGGCACAAATCAACAAACATTGGTTTGACCCAGGTATTTCTACGGTGGTACAACGACTTTGCGTCTCTTGCCCCACTTGCCAACATTTTAATGTGGGAAAGGTTGAAAAAACAAACTAGGTAATCATCCCCCGCCTTGGGGCTCATTGGTAAATATACAGATTGTGTCAATAGATAGGAATAGGTATTTATTATTGTTGATGCCTTCTCAAAGTGGGTTGAAGCCTTTCCTTGTGTTAAGAATGAGGCATGAACTGTTGTTAAAATTCTGCTCAAGGATATTATCCCTTGCTATGGTATACCATGTTCCATCGATAATGACAGAGGGACACATTTCACAGGACAAATCTTCCAGGAGATCCAAAAAGCCCTGCAGGTGAAACACAACCTTCATTGTCCCTATCATCCACAGTCAGCTGGGCTAGTGGAGAGACTGAATGGGGTGCTGAAATTAAAATTGTCGAAACTTTGCTCAGAAACTAACTTGACATGGGTGGATGTTTTGCCATTGTCTTTAATGACGATGCATTCCACTCCAAGCAGAATCACTGGACTTTCACCCCATGAGATTTTGACAGGTTGACCTATGAGAACCCTGGTAACTGCCTTGTCCTTAAAACACTGGGACTTACACTTTGCAGATGTGCTGGTGATAGACTATTGTAAGAAGTTAATTGCATGTATACAACAATTTCATTCACAGGTTAAGGAAGACCAGCAACCCTCAACAAAGGAGCCATGCCACTACCTCCATCCTGGAGATTGGGTCCTGATAAATAACCACAAGCAGAAGAACGCACTTGCTGCTCAGTGGACCGGCCCGTTTCAAGTCCTACTCACTACCCACACAGCAGTCAAGTGTGAAGGGAAAAGCATCTGGATCCACACATCACATTGCAGAAAAGTCTCCTCACCTGAAAAATCCTCATTTACAACTCCTGTTGAAGACAGTGCGATAACCAACAAGGCCCAATATCAAACCCCGGCCTCGACGGATGTGACACACTGTGCCACGACTACAACCTGCACTCATGTAAGACTAAACAATTGCATAGCCTTAATACAGACTCCAAACACCAACTAATAGGGTGAAGTGCTGGCAACCTCTCCCCTACTTGAAGAAAATCAACTCCAGCACATGAAGAGGATTTGCCACAACTAAGGCTGCTCTGAAGGACGGTGTAAAGTTAAGCCTGTACTTACTGTGAAGTAGGGATCATGAATAGCTTCATGTATGTGTCATTGGCACGTCTCATCCCCTGTTGTACTAACTCTAATATATTTCTGTGCATTCTGTTACAATGTACACAGGACCTTAACATTACTAACTGTTGGGTTTGTGGTCACCTACCCATCCATGCCAGAGGGGGGATTCCAATGGTTCCCATTGCTATACCTCAAAACAATACCTCTTGGGAGGAACTTGCCTTTGGTGAAAATGCCACCTGGCAAGATGTCAGTAGAAATGTGACTGAGTACTTAAAGGTCACGGACTGTCCAAATAAAGAGGACAGGGTGTGTTATGTTTGCAATTCTACTGGCCGGAGATCTTTAGGCATAGCCACAAATTGTTCCCAACTAATATATGACCATGCACTAGGGACACCCATAATTTATTTTGAAAGGTCCATATTGGCTTGCTGAGTTCCAAATTAAGCGATGTGACTTTGGAACCACAGCCAGGCCAGGGGAATATTGGGTATGCGGGAATAAGGCATATAAGCATTGGCCAGTGGAATGGAATGGAGTTTATCCCGCCTATCTGCGGCCTGCCAACTGTCATACCACCCACGGCCTCCAGACTCTCTTTCCAACACGGGCCAAAAGAGCCATCACTGAAACCCAGTGATATTAGGGTATTACCCTTTCTCAATATGGGGTAGGACTGGCCCTCCGAGAAATAAGAAGGGTGTCTTCAGTCCTAGAAGAGGTAGCAAACAATACCGTCATTTCTATTGCCTCTCTCACTGAGGAGGTAAGTGCTATAAGGCAGATGACCCTTCAAAACTGCATAGCCTTTGATCTCATTCTGACTGAGAAAGGAGGAACTTGCGGAATTATTGATCAGGAGTGCTACACTTACATCCCAGATAATGAGGAGGGTATTTCTGGAGCCTTGCAAAAAATACAAGAAGCTACCAAGAAATTGCACCAGTCAGATAATTGGGACCTCTGGAGCTGGTTTAGTTCCCAAATTGGAAACTTAGGTTCCACCATTATCCAACCATTATCCACCATTATGTTTCTCCTTGGCATAATTGTGTGTATTTATGTCTTCTTTATGCTTATCAAGCTTTGCTGTACGTGTGCCATGCTTCAAATGACTACCCAGGCTCAAACTGCCAAACGCAGAGCTATTCAGCTAATGTATGCAAGGGTTCTAAAAGACCAAATGGAAGAATATGAAGAGGTGCAGAGTATCATGAATATAGAAATTGATAAGGAAAATTAAAGGGATGTGACAAACTTAAGCTACAGCTTGTTGTGTTTATAGCACAAAAGTGCGGAATGTGGAAACATGAAGTTTGTCACAAAGACAGTTTGAGCATGTAGCTTAAAGCTAAGAGGCAGTTAGAAAGTGCTGATCGATAAGCGTGGTCAGCTAGGCGTGGACGAAGTTTTCTCTGAAGCTAAATCAAGATAGCGAACTGCCCGACTGTCTCTTTCTTTTGACTGAAGTTGTATTTTTCCATTTTAACAATGAGCTATGTGCATGCCTTCCTTTGTAATGAAATATGAAAAGTTCCTTGTACAGCTGTATACTGACACTGTTTGTGCAAACTCACCATTATTTCTTCTTTTTATTACGCATGCTTAATGCATTTTGCTGTATAACAATGACTTGATAATAAGTCTGTACAAAAACCCTCACACAATGCAGATCGGGGACGCAGTTCAGCTAAAGCTGTTGCCCAAGCTAATTATCTTGTAATAAAGGTCTTTTCCTTGCCCACTCAAACAGAAGTGAAGACTGTTTTCTTCTACAGTAAATATTTTATAGTCACTAACAATCTAGAAACGGGGATAAGCAGTGAGGTGGCAACGTTATTCCCCTCTATTTGGCACTGTTGAGGCCACTTTTGGAGTACTGTTTCCAGTTTTGGGCCCCCCATTAGAGGAAGGATGTGAACTAACTGGATAGAGTCCAGCAGAGAACAAAAATGATTAGGGGGCTGGAGCACATGACTTATGAGGAAAGGCTTAGGGAACTCGGCTTGTTCAGTTTGCCGAAGAAAAGAACAAGGGGGGATTTGATAGCAGCCTTTAACTGCCTGAAGGGGGACTCCTGGAAAGATGGACCTAGGCTGCTCTCAATGGTAGTAGATGACAGAACAAGGAACAATGGTTTCAAGTTGCAGTGGGGAAGGTCTAGATTGGATATTAGGACAACATTTTTTCACTAGGAGGGTGGTGAAGCACTGGAATGGGTTACCTAGGGTGGTGGTGGAATCTCCACCCTTAGAGATTTTTAAGCCCTGGCTTGACAAAGCCCTGGCTGAGATGATTTAATTGGGGTTGATCCTGCTTTGAGCAGGGGGTTGGACTAGATGATCTCCTGAGGTCCCTTCCATCCCTAATTTTCTATGATTCTATGATTTGCAGATGGCACCAAATTATTTAGGCCATAGTCCAGTCAAGAGATGTCCTCCTAGGGAGTTAACGAAGCATAGTGATAAGAGATGATATTCAAAGTCAATAGGTGCAACATGCATGTCCATTGTGGGGAAAAACTTTATCAGTATTCAAGCATGAGAAGGGTAAGGAGCTAGGTTGCTGTTGGGAGTCTCTGCTTACCTTTGTCAGTTAGCAAGGCAGAATAAGATTTTTCCCCACAATGGACATACACGTTGCACTTATTGACTTTGAACATCATCTCTTATCACTATGCTTGTTAGCAAACAATATGTGTTCTAATATAGCTCTGTAGATGTATATGGCTATGAACAAAGAAGGAAGATGGTGCTTACATAATGGGGAAGTCTATCATGGGAAGCAATGCCCCTGAAGAAGATTTTGGGAGCGTGAAGGAATAATTAGATAAACATGAGTTCCCTGTGTGAGCCTGTGGCCAAAACAGCTAAAGTGATCCTCGGATGATAAACAGGGGAATCTCACGTTGAGGTAGAGAAGTTGTTTTACCTCTTTTCTTGGCAGTGGTGCAACTGCTGCTGGACTAATGTGTTCAGTTCTGGTGTCCACAATTAACGTTGGATGTTGATATACTGAAGAGGATTTAGAGAGGAGCCAGACGAATCTTTAAAGATTAGAAATCCTGTCTTACAGTAATAGACTAAATAGATTGAGCTCTTTGAGAGAGATGGTTTAGGGGTGACTTGATCACAGTCTACAAATACCCACATAGGGAACTAATATTGAATAATGGGCTTTTCAGGGTAGCATAGAAAGGTCTAACTCCATCCAATGCCTGGAAGTTGAAGTTAGACAAATGGTGACTAAAAAATAAGGTGTGTACTTTTTAAACAGAGAGAGTAATTAACTATTGGAGCAATTTACCAAGGGTCATGGCAGAGTCTCTATCACTGAGAATTTCTAAACCAAGTTTGATGTTTCTCTATAAGCTCTGCTCTAGGAATTCCTTTGAGAAGGTCTCCGGTTTGTGCTATACAGGAGGTCAGACTAGATGATCACAGTGGTGCTTTCTGCCCTGGGAAATTGTGAACACGTCCTTGCAGCACATACAGGAGCCAGCTGGAGGCATTTTGCCTTCAAGCTGGTGCCTGACTTTACTGAAGGCATTTTTTTACTCATGACAATGCTGAATTTAGCCCCAGGAGGAAAACTCATGTGACTTTGGAGCCTTAAAAACGATACTCTGGTGTCTTTTTCACAGAGCTGAGACATCCCATGAGACATGGCATGGATGAATATTTCAGATGAGAAAAATACTGACGTGACCCCATAAAATCTCCGCCCTGAGGAATGTATATACAGCTGTCCCATTAATGGCGAGCAGAGCTGGCTAACAAATGATCCCAGAGAGTGCCGGGTTTAGCATCTGTGTCCCAGTGGCTCACTGTGTCACCCAGGGCCACGGTGTTGCCTGCATGTGACAGCTGTATTTACCTAACACTGACATGACCCAGAATTCCAGGCTCTCATTATTTACTATGCACACTTCTCAGCTTGCTCGTTGTTGCTGTGTAGCAGATCCCTAACTCCACACGGTGTGTGTGGGAGCAACAGCATCACAGCACAGGTGCCTTGGCATCTGCTTCTCAGGGTGTGACGTTCTCACCGGAGATAAACCGTCACTGATCCCCCCTAGACAAGGGACAGGGCAGACGGGGACTCCTCACCACTGCATAGGATGAGCTGTGGGGAGCTTGGGGTGGCTCGGAGGCTGTGGGGGCCACGGATAACTGGGAAGACTGGAGAAGACAGTCGCTCAGCATAGTGTTGGAATCGGGGCAGCCTGGGAGGGGGAAGGAGATTATAGACGTGGTCAGATCCGATGGGAGATGGACCCAGCTGAGGAGCAAAGATCAATGGTTCTTTCCACTGGGTAAATGCTTGTAGTTGCATAATTAACATTCAACTACCCCCCAAAAAAAAAAATGGAAAAAAAAGTGAGAAAAGGTTGTGACACCCAGGCTGCAATTCTCTGTCTCGCCAGGGGAAAGAGTCCCTGAGACCTGCGCAAACACACTCGGGGCCGGAACAGCTCCCAGCACTGGCCTGGGACCAACAATCAAAATAAAAATTGAATTTCAACAGTGCTGCCCACCTGTCCGTCTACACCCCACTAATAACCCACACAGTCCTTTGCCCTGCCACACAGTGATCTCACTCACCCAGGACAAACACCAGGTGCTGGACACACCACACAATGACAGATCATAGAAATATCAGCACAGCCGAGGTTAAATTCTGGGTCTGGGTGCACTGGGGAAAGGGGGGATGGAGGAGGAGCAGCCTGCACAGCTTGTCCAGGGGTGAAGGGAATCCCGGGAGCAGCTCAGCGTGTGCTGGGAAGAAGAGAGGGACAGACCCAAGGGGAGGGGAGAAAGGACATGGAGACTAAAAGGAGCCAGCATGAGTAACTCTTCCTCAAAACAACACAAAGCTTTAGTGTATTCCCGCCAGTTGGAAACTGAGACAAAACTTTCTCCATGTTGGCAATTGCTGAAGTTGCCACGTGGCTGTTGTAGTACTGGTCACAGGAGAAGGGATGGGCTGGATGGGGAAGTTGTCAGAGACAATCTACTAAAGTTTGTCCACATTACATTACAGACTGAGACATCCCCATGCCCCGTGAGATTTCAGGAGACCTATTTTGGTGTGTGAATTAGTCAGGATGTCCATTTCCTATTTTGCCCTGTTTCAGGACTCCATGCCACTGTGATCTGGATACTGCACGTCCTGCCCCAGACACACACTGTGTGTGCCTGGATCTCCCCCAGTGAGATTTCCAACATTGCCTGTTTTCCTCTAAGTCAGAAAATGCTTTTATTTTTACTGTATTTTGGTGCTTCTCATCCTCTATGGAACTAGAGAGGCAGGGGAACGGAGAGAGCAGACTCCCCTCCCAAAATTTTTACTCTAATTGTTTTGAATCTCTAAGCTGTGAGTTTAAGATTTCAGCTACTCTCCTGCCAGTTCTTCTCTAGTCCAAATGAGCTCACCCATCCGTAGAGGCCGCAGAATTTGTAAACGACTTAGAGAAGACAATTTGTGGTAACATCTAGCAGGCACCCCTCGAGTCTTAAGACTCGCCGCAAAGGCTAAAACCTTCAAAAGACTCGGGTGTTAGTCTCAATTGTGGTCACCCTTCGATTTGTCCCAAAAGGGCAAATTGCCGCGGGAGTCCTTGTAACTCTTGGAAGACCTGGGTGTAAGTTTTGTCCCTTAAATTGCAGTCATTGTAATTAATTGTTGTTGTCTGTTATTATATAAAAGTGAATCAGTAAATGAAACATTTAATTAAAATAGTTGTACTAGTGAGTTGATAAATAAAGACTATTAGCTGGTTAAGGATCTAAGCAGTTTGCCAAGTTTTTTCTGCTAGTTTCCCAAGTTTATTTTAGCTCCATCACACTTCAGTTAAAAGAACTTTAAATAACCCTTAGGTGCTCACACCGCTGGGCGGGGCAAATGCTTAATGTTTCTTTGTTTGTAGTATTAATAGAATCTTTCATATCATAAAACAATTTTTTTTCGTGTGTCTCCTTTCCAGCGTCATTGGCCGTCTTTCAAAAAGGGGATATATACAAATCCGCCTTAGTATTCTAGAGTTTTGGGCACCCTTCAAACACCACTGACCACTTGTTCAGTGAGGTTTGCCATTGTAAGCTGATTTTTGGTTGCTTGACCACAGTTACTCCATTTTAGCTAGCCCCTTTGTTTTTAGAGACAGGCCAGGCCATTCCACTCTCTACAAGGATCATGGAAAGTTTGCTGGAATACAGAAGGAGAGGAATGCAGAAGGAGATAAGCCTCGGCCGGATTAAGCAAGCTATGTAGCCTTGATAGATAAGATGTAGCTAACTGTAAAGTAGCAATAAGGTATAAAACTGTCTGTAATCCTTTGTTCAGGGTCTTTTTCCACTGTCAACTTGTGGGCTTGGGAATTGACCTTCTGCAAAATAAACGCTGTTGGAGACTGTCCTGATGGAAATCCTGTGTGTGTCTCTTATCGGTGCAGGGTAACGATCCTCATTTGGAATCATTTTCCAACACCATCAGTGATTTGTCCCACCAAAAAGTCTTGGGTGTTATAGGCTAAACACTTTTGGCACTTAAAGCCACTAAAGGCACAAGGTGAGAGCAGAATCTAGCCAGTCTGTAAAGCCCTGTGTGACCCATTTGTGTTGTGAAATCTCAGCTATCACACGTACCCACTGCAGAGGCTTTGGCTACATGTATTAACCTGGCAGTGAAGTTGCTGAATTGGAAAATTTGAGAGAACCAGAGAAAAAACCACACAGACCAAAAAAAAGGAAGATACTAAGTCAGTTAGAAGGAGACAGTAAGAGATACGGAAATGATCTTAAAACAAATATTTGTCTAAATGACTTACAATAAATCTTTAGCTCCCTATTTAAACCCCATGGAGTTTCTGACAATACTAAAGAATTCCAGTCTACATGCTGGAGAATTCATGCTCAGATTGTTCTTCATTTGAACTCTTCCTGAGCCCTTAGCACTAAGTTTATTGGAAAAAACAGACAACTCACCAAAATCCATGCAGCAGAGAGGAAATCTCTGTACTGCGACCTGAAAATCAGTGTACGAATCTCACGTCTGAAAGTCACAGTGCTGGACAGGGACCTTTATGAAGCTCCTGTGCAGTCCCTGCGGAGTCTCAGGTTCGCCAGGTCTCCGGGAGGATTCCCTGCACTCCGTGAGCAGTGGGAAGAGCCGAAAAGAGACCCTGTAGAATTTTGGTATAAGAGCCTCCCCTGGGAGTGATAAAATCATTCACCAATAACAGAGGCTCAGATTGTCATGGGAAACTGAGACTTGCAGACTTGCTAGAGTTGTCTTGCACTGCTAAAACCCAAGAGAGAAAAGAAGAGCCAAGGGTTAGACGTGCTCATTTATCTATCAGCTTTTCTCACTGTCATAGAATCTGAGCATCTGCTGTTACTCCCGGCTGATGAACCCTGTGCTGAATCCCTGAGACCATGATGTGCATGTGGACAGGCTGTCGTGCATCCTTGTTTCAATTGTAGGACTTCCACACAGAGTAACAGTCCCACCCATCCTCTAAACTCTCTTTGACAGAGGGCAGTACAGATTGCCCCAACTTAGTCATCAATCCCTCATAGTGCAATATCATTCCATGGGGAAGCACGTGCCCTATAGCCTGTGGACTGATGGCCTTTGCCCTTTTATCCCAGCTACAGTGACTGCACAGCCTGTCATTGCAGTAGGGAGGATGGAGGGAGATGTTCAGAGGAGAGTTAGGTGCCCATTGTCCATCGACATTCAAAGGGACTTCTTTGTTAAGAAAAGCTGGTTACTTGCCATATTTACTATTCTCTCTGCACATCGGAATTGTTAGTTCCTGCACACTCAGTATGATTTCTTTAAAATACAGCCAGCTCTCTTGGATTCCTTTCCCCCTCATATGAGCCTCCCAGGGGATCCTGCCCATCAGCTACCCTAGGGCGTCAAATCTGCTCTTCAGAAGAGCAGGGGCCATATCCTGCTGTTCTCCTTTCTTCCTTTTGTCAGGATCCTGAACTCAACCATCTCATGGTCACTGCTGCCTAGATTACCATCCACTTCTACTTCTCCTATCAATTCTTCCCGATTAGTCAGGCATAATTTCCCATTACATAAACCATGTTGACTCTTCCCCAAGATATGCTCCTCTGTGTGTCTGATAATTCTGTTCTTTACTAAAGTGTTAACAATTTGCTTGGTAACGAAGTTGGGCTTTGTGGTATGTAATTATCAGCATCACCTCTGGAGCATTTTTAAAATATTGCCATCACATTAGCTATCCCCAAATCATCTGCTACAAAAACTGATTTAGATGATAAGTTACATACCACAGTCAGTGGTTCTACAACTCTATGTGTGAGTGAAACTTCAGAACTCTTGGGTGAATCCCATGTGGTCCGGTGCCCACGTATTACTGTTTAATTTGCCAGTCTCTTGATGACAAGTGCTAGGTAAGAGCTAGGTGTGTTGTGTGCAGAGCCATGCAGGGGGCAGGAGCTGCCCGAATGGCTTCTCTTGGGGCTCCTGCTTTAATCCAGTCTCTGACATGCTTGGGTGAGTGTGCAGGAGAAGGATGGATGGCTGTGCCCCTGGAATAGCCCCTCTCACAGCTCATAGAGCAGACACAGTGCTCAGGAAGGGCCAGGACTGCGATTGCAAAACAGCTCTGCAGCTTTTCTCATGGCCCCGGGGTGTTTAACCAGAGACGGGACAGTGACAGGTCATGTACAATGGGACAAAACATCCACGTTCCTTCTCTGTACTGACTGAATCCACAGCAATTCTGAGGTGTGAGCTGACACTGATACAGCTCTTTATGCGATAACATCCCACCCATCCCCTGGCTCTACATGAACACAGTCTTTGTAAATACTTAATGAACACTCTAATAATCCTTACATGAATTGGTTTGGTCTTCACGCTGTACATGATTGGGTTCATCAGGGGCAGGATCAGCAATTGTACATTTCCCAGGACAGTCTGAAAAAGAGCAGTTCACAAATCTGTATATCACTGACAAGAAAATCCTTGGTATGCAGGAAAGCAGGATGACGCAGACAGGAGAGACGCAGGTGTTTAGGGCCTTGAGGCACTCCGCATTATTTTGAGAATCATCAAATAGGATACGAGGATGAGCAGCAAGTCCAACCACACTGAAGAGATTGTTACTTAGAAGCCCTGCCATAGACGATGTTGACTCTGATATCTGAACAAGCCATCGTCGTGACCTCCTATTGGAGGCAGTAGGAATGGGAAAGGATGTTGGCTTGACAGTATCGGTACTGTTTCAGGAGAATGGGGAGTGGGAATATTAGGGCCTCCCCCCTTAGCAGAGACACCAGTCCCACATTGGCTATTCTCTGCAGGGTTAAGCTGGAAGCATATCTCAGTGGGTTACAGACTGCAACAAAGCGATGAAAGGCCATGGACAAGAGCACAGAGGATTCAGTGAATGTAAGTGATTGGATGAAGAACAGCTGGGAAAAATAGGCACCATGGCTGATCTCCCTTGAGTTAAACCAGAATATGCCCAGTGTTGTCAGCATGGTGGTTATCAATAAGCTAAGTTCTGTGACAACCAACATGGAAAGGAAAAATGTACATGGGCTCACGGAGGATT
This sequence comes from Emydura macquarii macquarii, assembly GCF_026122565.2. Taxonomy (NCBI): domain Eukaryota; kingdom Metazoa; phylum Chordata; order Testudines; family Chelidae; genus Emydura; species Emydura macquarii. Next base: position 61,922 of record NW_027132019.1, on the reverse strand, counting down.
GGATTTGTTTTTATAATGAACTGAATTTCCTAATACTGAAGTCTGATATAGAAGAAGATATAGAAGAATTTGGAATGACAGCTGACATAATGCACTGGGCATGTCCAAAGTTCCTGAAAAGAAAAATAATGGGAGACTAGATGATATTTAATGAGGGATCATTCTGCTCTCAATGCAAGTCTTCCATGAGCCCACCTACAGAAGATCAGCAAAAACAGTCTTGGGTTTCCACCACAGATAGGAATATAGGCATTACCAGACTGGATCAGATTTGATCTTTTTTGATCTTTATTTCTCATGACTTGTGATTATTCTAAATCCTTCTTGCTGTAGTTAATAAACTTATTTCACTTCTTTATCCTAACCAGTGTGTTTGGGTCAAAGTGAGTGGGAAACTCTGCTTGAAACAGCAAAGTTGGTGCATAATTATCATCCTTTGCTGGAAAAAATGGATTTACATGAGCTTGCTTTGTACAGTGAACAGACTGGACAGTACAAGACGCACATTTTTGGGGTGCAAGGCTGGTCCAGAGAAGTGGCAAGTGTTGCCCTGTGTGTAGTTCATGAGGGGCTGGAAGAACATTCACGCAACGTTGCATGCTGAGCGCTATGAGTGACCAGAGCCTGACAGGTCGTGTTGTTCATCAGCAAAGCAATGCAAAAGCCACCCTGAGTTGGAGAATGAAGGGGGCACAGCCATTCAAACAGTCCGGATTGTACCCTGGGGTATGTCACACTGCATTATACATACAACCCCCCCCCCCACACACACACACAGATACACACACAGTCAACCCAAGGCCCTTGTAGCACACAAGCACTGGGACCAGCTCTGGTGAGGGGGTGCCCAGGCAGGGAATCCCACTCTGTGGAAGACTCCAACTGCTAGTCCCACCTGGGGTAGGGAGGGGTAGGACTTCCTCTTTCCCTGCACGGGGCTGCTCCTTGCGCCAGGTCAGATCCACTTCCAGGAATCTCCCCTGGCTTCACAAAGCTCCACTCCTGGTTCCTGCCCCCATCCTCCCAGCCTTCAGGGAGAGGGGTCACTGTACGGGGAGCTCCCTTCTCCTAGTGAGCCAGTCTCCTTCACAGAATATAAGAAGAATAGTTAATGGGTTTGTGCTTTAAGATAGAATAGTAAATTATATAGCTTGGAAAAAGGGCTGGAAGGACCTGATAAGGGCAGTCCAGATGCTATCATAGCACAAATAGAGGGCAAAAATAAGACCGTATCAGCTGATCGCAACTGAGCTGACCGCAGCCGGTTGGATAAAAACAGGAAGTACCAACCTGGTCACTGTAAACATGTCACATGACATAACCACACTGACCACAAAAGTGACACTGTTCACTGGTTGATTACATATTGATCAAGCAGACCACAAAAGTGACATTGTTCACTGGTTGGTGACAACCTGGTGTTGGAAAAAGATTTTAAGTGTGGTTTGTTATTTTGCACTGATAAGAGACTGATATTTTGCACACAGGATTTTAGGCTGGAAAGTTTTTAAAAGAGTTTATTTTGCAGAAGGTTAATTTTTAAGCCCACAAGTGGACAGTGGAAAAAGACTTTGAACAAAGGATTACAGACAGTTTTATATTTTATTGTTACTTAAATATTTATGATAAGATTATATATACTTTTTTATAAGGGCATAAATTTATTTTTTTATAATTATTGGTTTATATTATTATTTAGAAGATATTTTTATAGATGTTTTGTAGCTAATTACAATTTATTTATCAAGGTTGCAGAGCTTGCTGAATTCAGCCGAGGCTTATTTTTTTTTGCATTTTTAAGAACTTTCCATGATCTGTGCACAGAGTGAAACAGCCTTGCCTTATAAACAAAGAAGCTGCAAAAATGGAGTAACTATAGTCAAGCAGACAATTATTTTCCTTCACTGGTCAGTTTGGTGATCAGCCTGTGGGTACTTAAACCCAGAGTGTCAGTCGCACTTTGGACTGAAGCCCACTGGGATCCTTGGTAGCTGTACCGAGTCCTTCTATGAACCAGCAGCATCTGAGGGACAGCTAACACTTATCAGAGTCGACTCGGCCCTAGGGGCTTGGAATAAAACGCATTCTGGGTTATATATGAGAGTACACTTGCTTTCAGATAACAAGCGACCATCTGTCTGTTTATCTGTCTATATAAGAGTAACTAGAAGTTTACAAACGACCATCTGTCTGTAAGCATGAGGCAATAAGTAGTGAAATTATACAAACGACCATCTGCCTGTATAAGGTAACAAGGAGTTTACAAATGACCATCTGTCTGTAAACTTAGTTTACAAGCGACCATCTGTGAGCACGAGGTAGTAAGTAATAGAAGTGTGTACTATAAGAGGGTTTGCAAGCGACCATCTGTCTGTAAATGTGAAATGATCCATGCTATTATAAGAAATGCTTGCATGCATAGGAAGATATTAGGCCTTTGTATTTTTCTCTGGTTTTATGTTTGTATTAGTTACATTTATGCGTTTTATTGAATATTAATGACTAAATAAATGAGCCATATTGCTTCAGCTAAAGCCCTGTTTGTATTCTTATTTGGTCGCCCCCGCCCCTCGGTGGAGGCAACTCCTCTCTTCCCGGAGACCCGCGATCCTAAAGCTAAGGCCTTTCAGGCTGCTTTGAGTCCACATCCTTAAGGACAACCCTGCATATCGTCAACATTCAGAGCTGGATGGTTGGAGAGTGCTGCATGCCACCCTTTAAACCAGGTGGGGTGTCTATCAGGGGGGGCTAAAGCAAATGTTGGGGTGCCTATATCTCCTGAAATGGCTCCCAGAGACACCCCTAACTGATTTTTCGGTCCAGTGGCAATTCTGAAAAATTAAAAAAAAAATTGGTTTAGGTTGAACCAAATCTTATTTTTTTCTGAATTTCTAGTGACTCCATTTCAGGTTTGGTCAATGGAGGGATTTGAATCTGTGCCTTCCCACAACCCACATGAGTACTCTACTAACTGACCTAAAGATTATGCTGGGTAATGAGAGACAGCCCCACCACCTTCTCCCTCACCTATGACCATTTTTGTGAATGGCCAAAACTTTTTTGTCAAATTTACAAATCATTTTGGGTCAGCTGAACCTGCATTTTCCAGCAAATGAACCATTTGTGTGAAAAATTTCACCTAACTGTGGTGTGAATCTGGTTCTTTCTTCAGAGAGGACTAAATGGACTTAAAACACTGAGGAAAAGTTGTTTAAGAGTTGTTCCAATTATTATTAAGAGTTGTTCCTTCTGTATTGCACAGTCCCTAGAAACTCACCCAGCAATTTGAACATCAAACCCAATCTTCTGGTTGAACTAGGAACACACACAGCTGTGTGCAAGAGGAGCACAAAAAGGAGAAGAGTTTTCATCACTTTAAGTTCTAGGTGGTGACCCTGTGCTTCTATCCTGTGGCTGAGAAAAGGAAGGAGGATCTTGTAGGAAAGGCAGGGTACCAGGATTTAGGCAACACATAAAAAATTCCAAACTCTGACACAGACTCCTTATGTGAACTGGGACCTTGACCTGCAGAGCAGTGCCCAAACCACAGGACCAGCCTCCCGGCTGGTGTGGAGACTAGGGATAGCAAGAAGCCAGTAAGAGGCGTTTTGTTCTCTGGAGCTGGGTGATGAACTGACCCTTCACTTGATGAATGCCCCGATTATCCTAACACAAATTACTTGTATTTTCACGCTGTACACGATCGGGTTCATCAGTGGCGGGACCAGCATATAGACGTAGCCCAGGACAATCGGAAGTATCAGCGAAGGGTTCTCTGATGAACAATCTGTCTCAAAAATTTCACCTAGCTTTGGTGTAAACCTGGTTCTTTCTTCAGAGAGGTCTAAATGGATTTAAAACACAGAGGAGAAGTTGATTAAGAATTGTTCCAGTTACTGGAAGATGTTTGTAAACTCTCATCAGACAATGGAAATAAATGCCATTTGCGGTGTAACTATTCCTAGATTTTAAGGCCAGAAGAGAACACTGTGATTATCTAGTCTCACCTTCTGTATCGCCCAGACCCCAGAAACTCACCCAGCAATTTCAACATCAAATCTAGTCTTCTGGCTGAACTAGGAACACGCACAGCTGTGTGCAACAGGAGCACAAAAAGGAGAAGAGTTTTCATCACTTTAATTCTAGGTCATGACTCTGTGCTCCTATCCTGTGTCTGGGAAAAGGAAGGAGGGTCTTGTGGGTAAGGCAGGGCACCAGGATTTAGGCAACACACAAAAATTCCAAACTCTGGCAGAGACTCCCTGTGTGACCTGGGACCTTGACCCGCAGAGCAGTGCACAAACCACAGGACCAGCCTCCCAGCTGGTCAGGCTGGATTCTCGCTGTCCCAGAGTATCCCGCTGCAGTGTGGAGACTGGGGATAGCAAGAAGCCAGTTACAGGGGTTTGATTTTCTGGAGCTGGGTGATGAACTGACCCTTCACTTGTAGAATACCTTGATTATCCTCACACGAATTGCTTGTGTTTTCACGCTGTACACGATTGGGTTCATCAGGGGCGGGACCAGCATATAGACGTAGCCCAGGACAATCGGAAGTATCAGAGAAGGGTTCTTCACGAATCTATATATCACAGCTAAGGCAATACCTGTGTAGAAGAGAAGGATAACGCAGACGTGGGAGACACAGGTATTCAGGGCCTTGAGGCGCTTCCCATGGCATGCAATGCTCAGCACTGATTTAAAGATCATCACATAGGATAGGAGGATGAGCAGGAAGTCCAACCCATTTGAAGAGACTATTAAAAAGAACCCATAGATGATGTTGACTCTGAAATCCGAACAAGCCATCATCATGACTTCCTGGTGCAGGCAGTAGGAATGGGAGAGGATGCTGTTTCAGGAGAATGGGTAGTGGGAATATTAGGGTCACCCCTCTTAGCAGAGACACCAGTCCTATCTTAGCTATTGTCGGAGGGGTTAAAATGAAAGCATATCTCAGCAGGTTATAGATCACAACAAAGTGGTCAGAGGCCATGGACAGGAGCACAGAGGATTCAATTAACGTAAGTGAGTGGATGAAGAACAACTGGGCAAAACAGGCATTGTGAATAATCTTCCTCGAGTGAAACTAGTATATACTAAGTGTTGTTGGTAGGGTGGATAACGATAAGCCAAGGTCTGTAACGGCCAACATGGAAAGGAAAATGTACATGGGCTCATGGAGGGATGGATCTGTTTTAATAATGAACAGAATGAATGAATTTCCTAATATGGAAATAACATACATTAAGAAGAAGGGTATGGCAATCCAGACATGGACGTCTTCCAGCCCTCTTTTTCTGGTGAGAAGGAACACTGTAGGTTGGAATTTGGTGTCATTGACAGATGGCATGATATCCTGTGTGGGTCTAAGGAGTTTTGAACTTTACTTCCTGAAAGGAAAAGGAAAAGGAGACTAGGTAATATTGAAGGAGACATCATTCCGCTCTCAGTGCATGTCTAGAGTCTTCTAGAAGGTCAAGGAAGATCAACAAAATCATACTCTTGGATTTACACATGATTACCTGTTTTGTTCATTCCCTCTGAAACATCTGGCATTGTCCCTGTGGAAGACAGGATACTGGGCTAGATGCGCCATTGGTCTGACCCTGTGTGGCCTTTCCTATATTCTCACGTACACCACCAATAGGGAATGCCAGACTGGATCAGACCTGTAGTGCATTTAGCCCCTTTTCCTGTGGCTAGAAATAGAAGTTTCGGAGGAAGGTAGAAGAAGCCGTACAATAGCCAGTTGTGAGATAACCTGCTCTCAGGGGAAAATTCCTCCTGACACAGACATATATTATGGTGTAAATCAGGAAGGTTTATGACCCTCTCAAGCTATTTGAAAAATCTCTCACTACTGTAATTGGATTTTCTGCTTCCCCAGATCAACCTCCAGTCCTTCTTTGAATCCTTCTAAACTCTTGGTCCCATTGATGTCTTCTGGCCGTATATTCACAGCCTACTTGAGCACTGTGTGATTTTACAATTGTGATCTTGCGAGTGCATGGTGAATATAGTCATTGTATTAATCTGTCCTGCACTGATGCTATTTATAAATGTGTTTCATTGCCTCTTTATATTTTTTTTATTTTCCCTAGTACCGAGAGCCCAAATTACACCTCTTAGTATTGCCTCTTTGTAGTACACCAGAAAAATTCTAAGGGCCAGGTTCTGAATTCAGAAACTTTGACTGAAATAACATCACTCCAAATGTACAGGTGTAAATTCGATGAGAATCGGGCTCTATTAACTTTCACTTACCAAATACTCCCAGTGATACATTATGCCCCAAAGAAGCCCCCTAAAACAAGCTGAATGATTTGCCTGGAGAGTGTTGACTGGATCCAGACATGTCAATTATCCTAAAAGCTTCTCTTTATCCTCACAGGACCCGCATCCTCTCCTCATGCGAGGGGTCTTTAGATCTTTGGCAAGTTCCAAACTAACACAACGAGTTACTTCAGCTGGGAGGGGGGAATGATTGGAGCCCAAATGATGAATAGTGCAAACACCAGTGTGACAGGGTGCTGAGCAAGAACTGCTTAGTCTGCCCTCTGTCATGCCAGCTCTAGTTTAGGGAGATAAATTGGAGCTGGATGTAGAGAAACCTGCACCTAATTAGAGAACCAGAGACAGCTGCCCAGCCAGTTAGCCTGGGGTCTGCATTAAGTGCTAAGAGGAGGGAAGCCAGGGAAGGGGGCAGGAGGTGGAAGTAGAGCGATAGCTTCTCCCTCCTGGGTGCAGACGCTAGAAGACAAGCTTGGTACGGTGAAAAGGTGGTGGGAGCACAACCTGTAAATAAAACTGAACTAGTGGTTACTGAACCTGAGGATCTCCCACTGACTTTGTGAACGCAGCAGAAGCAGAAGGAAGGCAGGCACTGCAACACCCTACTACAGCTGGTTTTGCACTAATATCCACTTGAGAGTATAAGTTAGTTCATGCTCATGTAACCAGTGATGGGTGTAAATTACATACCATTATATGGTCCCCTTGACTGCACCTCATCTCTACTCTTTGCTGAAACACAGACCAGCGGTTCTCTTGTTTCATGACTTTTTGGATTTGTTGTGTGCATGATTCTGAATGAAAATGTTACAAACAGCTTCTGGTCTCTTACCAGGAGACATAATCATACAACTGCTCACTGAATGAAGAGTTAAGAGCACAAACCCATTGCAAACAGAGTTTGGAATACCTCTGAAATATTTTCTAAAGCAAAAACCGTTAAGTAGTAAAGTTATTCCTGCACCAACACGTCTGCTGCTGGCTTTCGATAGACATACATGTAATGAAAATTGGTTTTGTAGTAATTGTATTACGATGAAAAGTTTTGGCATAACATTTATAGAACTATACTTTAGCATACACATGTGATCCCATTCTTTCCCCCGGATCTTCTTTCAGGTTAGAGTGGGACCTAAAACATAACGTGTGTCATCTTGATTTCTTGAGAACCTGAAAAGGTCCTATCCTGTCGGCCCTCATTCAATAGCCCATCAGCAAACAAAAGGCTGGGAAATCCTTTGCTGCTGCTACCTTCTTTATCCCTGGGTTCATAGCTGACTGGTTCTCCACTGGTTCTGTGATGTCAATCTGCAGCCTTTATCTGCAGCAGTGCAGGCTTTGGGATCAGCCGTACTAAAATCCATATTACGCTGGCACAGAGGGACTGAGTGAGTTGGCCGAGGTAACAGAAGAAGGCTGTGGAAGAGCTTGAAAATGTAGCAATTCTTCCAAGTCCCATGATAGCACTTTAACCACTGACCCATTCTTCCTCTCTGGGAACTAGTGGCTGGGGAGGGGACCACTGGTAGCTCAGCATGCAACATTGCCAACCATTCTCCTAGTAAGACAGGCTCTCCATTGCCCTGACAATCCCAGGAGCCCTCCTCTGCACCTGGGCCAGTCCAAATTCATGTTTCTTGAAAATCAGTCACCAATATTTCACTCAGTTTCCAAAGGAGGGCTCGCCAGTGCCTTGTATTATGCTATTATTTCTTCCCCTGTCTCACCTGATACATTCTCCAAGTCTTTTGCCTTGTTCACAGCTGCATCCCATTGGTGACTCACAGTCATCCTGTCACTGACTAATTCACCCAGCTCTTTCTCCTCCTCTGTCATTTCCAACTAACCATGGCTATATAAAAAGCTGTAGGGGAACAGAAGTAGGGAGGTGATTTTACTTCTGTAAATAGTATTCTTGAGACCAGTGCTGGAATTCTGCATTCGGGTCTGATGCGCAAAATTTAAAAATATGGAACAATTGAAGAGGGTGCAGATAGAGCTACAAAAATGATTGAAGAGCTGGAGAAAATGCCTTACAGTGAGAGTCTTCAAGAGCTGAACCTGCTTAGCTTCTCCAAAGGAAGACTGAGCACTGACTTGATTACAGTGAACAAGCATCTCCACAGGGACAAAAAATACGAGTCCTCAAGGGCTTTTTAATTTAGCAGGAAAAGGTATAACATGAACCAGTGGGTGCAAAACTGAAGCTAGAAAACTTATATGTGGAAATTAGCCTCACATTTTTAACATTGAGGGTGATTAACCAGAGGATAAAACTCCCAAGGGAGATGGTGAATTGTCCTGTTATGTCCAAATGAAGTCTGGATGCCTTCCTGGAAAAGAAGCTTTATAGATGAACAAGTTCAGTTTAATCAAATAGAAGTAATTGGGCTCCCGTGAGGGTGAAAAGGAGAAATTCTGTAGGCTCTGACATACAGGAGGTCAGACTAGATGGTCTAATGGTCCCTTCTGCTCTTATATTCTATGAATCTATGAATTGTTGTCTTCAGTGGATCGACCCTTCAAGTGCTTGTGACAAGAGCTATAGAGTCACCACCAGCATCCTTTAAACATGTGGGTTTCTTAGCAGACAGCACAAAGCATTAGAGAGAATGGTTATTAAATAACAAACAGCTGTCACATGTCTGCACTTATCTACCTCATGCATCACTGTAGGCTAAGTTAGACAGGCTTTGCTCTGGAGATACAGGAACAGAACCAACCCATGAGAAGAGAAGGAGCTCTTGTGACCCAGCCTGGTCTCCCTGTATCTCTGAGAGAGCATCTTCCAATTTGTTTGTCTCTTTCTTGAGGAAGCAGCCTTTTCTCCAAACCTCCCTGAGTGAGCCTGGGCCCAGACACCATCATGCTCAGCTCTGTCTGTGTGACAGGCCCAAGGGGTGAAGCTGATCTTTACCCTGAGAATGTTTTCTCGCAGCCAGGCCATATAAGATTATGCCCCTGTGGCCGTTGCTCCATTTTTTGGCAGTTAGATTCATTCAGCCCCAATGGCTTGAGAACACCAGTCTGGTGCGTGACCTGAAACGCTTGGCTTCCCCGTGACATTCCAACCCTCCTCTCAGAGATCCAGCACCTAAACCTCACTGAGGGGAGCAGATCATCAGTCACCTCCGAGCACTTCCACATCTGCCCAGACATAAAAGGGCTGGAGTCACTGGGATTCCCAGAGGCCAGCTCTCACAGGAGACTGTGGTAACACTGTGGCTTCTGATAGCCAAATTTCAGGGACGTTGCTATTTGGATCTCTGGCAAACATGAGCATAGGGTCACCTCCGGCCCCCTCCACAGAGTATCTGAGCACCTTGAATGTATTTATCCACACATCACCTCTGTGAGGCAGGGCAGGGCAGGGCTATTATCTGCTTGTGCAGAGGCTCAGAGACAGTTGGGGGTTTTCCATGTTGACACAGGGCAAGGGAACGAAACCCAGCTCTCCTGACACACAGAGCAGAGCCCAGACCACAGGATCAGCCTCCCATCTGGACCGGCTGGATTCTCTGCTGCCCCAGAGCTGCCTCCTGAACTGTGGAGAGATGGAATAGCAAGCAGGCAGGTATAGGGGTTGGATTCTCTGGCCTGCCCCCCATCATCCCTTTGTTCAGCTACGAAGATCGAGCACCTTGAGTCTCCTTCTAGAAGGCAAATTTTCTAATTCTTTGATCATTGCTGTGGCCCTTCTCTAGCCCCTCTCTAATTTATCAACATCCTTCTTGAATTGTGGACATGAGAACTGGATACAATGTTCCAGCAGTCCTCACCCCAGTGCAAAATACACAGGTAAAATAACCTCTCTACTCATGTCTGAAGATTCCCCTGCTTGTACATCCCTCATCATATTAGCTTTTTTGGCCGTTTGTTTGGCAGTTAGTCCCATTCAGCACCAGTGGCTTGAGATCACCAGTCTGGTGCGTGGCCTCAAACCCTTGGCTTCTCCGTGACACTCCAACCCTCCCCTCATAGATCCAGCACCTAAACCTCACTGCGGGGAGCAGATCAACCGTCACCCCTGAGCATCCTCACAGCTGCCTCAGACACCCAAGGGCTGGAGTCGCTGGGATTCCCAGAGGCCAGCTGTCACAAGAGGCTGTGGTAACGCTGTGGCTTCTGACAGCCAAATGTCAGGGGGTTTGCTCTTTGGATCCCTGAGAGACCTGATCTTAGAGTCTCCCCTGGCCCCCTCCTTAGAGTATCTGAGCACCTTGAAGGTATTCATCCTCCCGCAACCTCTGTGAGCCAGGGAAGGGCAGGGCAGTGATCTTTTCCACTTGTGTAGAGGCTCAGAGACAATCGGTGGCTTGTCCATGGTCACACATTAAAAGGGAATGAACCCAGCTCTCCTGACACACAGAGCAGAGCCCAATGCACTGGACCAACCTCCCAGTTGGAACTGCTGGATTCTCGCTATCCCAGAGCTGCCCCCTGTGCTGTGGAGAGAGGGGATTGCAACGAGCCAGTTCAGGGGTTTGATTCTCTGGCCTGCTCCTCACCATCCCTCCATAAAATGCATCCCTTTGCACTCGGTAGCATTTGTGTCTATTTTGCACAGGTTTATAAGGCAACACGAGGGCTGTGGCTGTGGAAGAGTCAGGCCCATCATCCAATGGGATTCTGCGTACCAGGTAAATCGGAGAAACAATGCAAGGATTTCCCACACAGGTTAACGCTGGATGGCTACCGGTTGCCATAGACAGAGCCCAGCTGCTGAGCGCCTCAAACTATTCAACTGCACTGACTTGTGTCAAACTCATGTAGAAATTGTGAGCACAGTTAAATAGCTGCCACAGGTATCCCACCCAGAGGTGCCTATGTATAGAGAGGGAGTGTGTCCTAGTGGATAGAGCAGTGGAAAAGTCCATGACTTCTAATCTCAGCTCTGCCACTGGCCTGTGGGGTAATGATAGCAAAGTCACTTCACTTCCCTGTGACTCGGTTTCCTTATTATCTATCTTTTTCTTAATGATTCCCAACATTCTCTTAGCTTTTTTGCCTCTTGCTGCACAGTGAGCAGGTGCTTTCAGGAACTTTCTACAAATGGCTTCAAGATCTCCTGCCTGAGTGGTAAAAGCTAATTTGGACCCCATCATTTATATGAAGAATTGGGACTTTGTTTTGTAATGTGCATCACTTTGCATTTATCAACATTCAATTTCATCTGTCATTTTGTTGCCCAGTCACCCAGTTTTGTGAGATCCCTCTGTAACACTTTGCAGTCTGTTTTGGACTTAACTATCTTGAGTAATTTTGTGTCATTTTTTGTATCAGCCTTTTTACAGATCAGTTGTGAATATGTTGAACTATGTTGGTCCCAGTACAGACTGCGGGGGACACCACTATTTACCTATCTCCATTCTCAAAAGTGACTGTTTATTCCTACCCTTTGTTTGCTAACTTTTAACTAGTTACTGGTCCATGAGAGGACCTTCCCTCTTATCCCATGACCGATTACTTTGCTTAAGATCCTTTGGTGAGGGACCTTGTCAACACATTTCTGAAAATCTAAGTACACTGTATCCACTGGATCACCTTTGTGCACATGCTTGTTGACCCCCACAAAGAATTCTGATAGATTAGTGAGGCATGATTTCCCTTTACAAAAGCCATGTTGACTCTTCCCAAGAAATTATGTTCAACTACGAATGTAAAAAATCTGTTCTTTACTATAGTTTCAATCAATTTGTCTGGTAATGAAGTTAGGTTTACCTATCTGTAATGGTGCCTTTTTTATAAACTGGCCTCACATTAGCTATTGCCCAGTCATGTGATATAGAAGCTGATTTAAATGATAAGTTACATACCAGAATTAGTAGTTCTGCAATTTCACATTTGAGTTCCTTCAGAAATATTGGGTGAATCCCATCTGGTCCTGGTGACTTATTACTGTTCAATTTATCAATCTCCTGATGACATGTGCTATTTAAGAGCTAGGTTTTATTATTAAGCACAGGTTGAGGAATCCCTGTAGCATCCCACTGCAGGCCTATCAGCTGGGGAATGGCTTTGTTGCTGATAAATGTACCAGATACCAGATCCAACTGCCATAGCAAAGACTGAAAAATAATAATAAATTCTACTTTAAACCCAGAACCGAGGACAATCGAGTGAGTTTGGTCACTTAATATTTTTTTTTAATTATGCATAATTAACATGTGGAAATCCTGGCCAGGTGCTGTTGCTTATGATATTAGGAGGCTTCAACAAAGGGACTGGATGTTTTAACATGTGGCAGGACCATGCACAGCTGTGTGCAAAGGAGCAGAAAAGTTAGAAGAGTTTAGATCTCTTTAAGTTTCCAGGAGGCCCTTCCCCCCGCCCTCCTTGTTGGGGTCTGTGTTGGTTCAGGCTTGCCACACCTTTCCTGGCTCCTCACCAGCTGGCCCCTCAGTAGCTCAGTCCCTTCCCCCCAGGCTGAGCGAGGGCAGCCGCCCTTCCCCTGCTGCTGTTGCCATGTTCTGAGAGAAGAGGTATCTGGACCTGCTCCCACGGCTCCTGTGGGTGGCAGGGAGTGAGGGGAGCCAGGCCCTGTCCAGCACTACAAGGCCCTGGTCTCAGGCCCTCAAAGAAGCAGTAGGCTGGGATTTCCCAAAGCAGGAACTATTCCCCAGCTGGGACCATCTTCCTCTCTCCACGTCTCTGCCTCTGCTATGCCTTGGTCAGCTCCTAAAGTCCCAGGAACATTAAAAGGCCAAACCGTGGAGCAAGGGTTGACTCTCCCTCAAAGGGAAGAATCCCCGACACACCCACTCTAATGGCCACTGAATGGCTGGGCTGGGCTAGGAGCTGGCTGTGCCTCTTTTGGGGAGCTGAAGCTTGTCTCTAGCCGTTTCCAAATGTAGGGGAAGGGGAGGGAAACTAGGTCTCAGTCTCTTGTCAGACTCTTGTGTGTGTGATCCTCACTCTCAAAGGCAGCTTTGCTCTGCCTGGGGACAGGACAGTGGGTTTGGGGGGTGATTGGTGCAAAGCCATCCATGGGGTCAGAGGCTTCCTGAATGGCTTCTCTTAAGGCTCCTGCTTTAATCCAGTGTCTGAAACGACTCAGTCGCAGATGCCTAGGTGAGGGTTCAGGGGAAGTGTTGGTGGCCCTGCCCCTGGAATAGCCCCGCTCACAGCTTGTGCCGTTCCCATGGTTCAGGCAGCAGCCAGAGTGCTCAGGAAGGGCCAGGACTGCAAATGTTAAACAGCTCTGCAGCTTTTCTCAATGCCTCTGGGTGTTTAACCAGAGATGGGACAGTGACAGGTCATGGACAATGGGACAAAACATCCACCTTCCTTCTCTGTACTGACTGTATCCACAGCAATTCTGAGGTTTGAGCTGACACTGATACATCTCTTTATGTGATAACATCCCACCCATCCCCTGGATCTACATAAACACACAGTCTTTGTAAATACTGCTGCCTGCCTCGGTCCCGTTCCCCCAGTGCGCTGTCCTCCCTTAGCAGTTGGTGATGGGGATCAGTAGCTCATGTCCTCTCATGTCTTCTGGAATGTCTAGGATGGAATAAGTGGCTTGTGTTTTTCATCTCCCACGTCATCAGTGCTGGAGCCAGGTGATGAATAGACCCTTCACTTGACGAACACCCTGATTATCTTCGCACGAATGGATTTTGTTTTCACGCTGTACACAATTGGGTTCATCAGAGGCGGGACCAGCAAATAGACGTTGCTCATGACAGTCAGAATCAAGGGAGAAAAGTTCTTCACGAATCTGTGTATCACAGACAAGCCAATCTCTGGGGTGTAGAAGATCAGGACGACACAGACATGGGAGACACAGGTGTTCAAGGCCTTGAGGCGCTCCGCATGAGATGCGATGCTCAGCACTGTTTTGAGGATCATCACATAAGATAGGAGGATGAGCAGGACGTCCAACCCCAGTGAAGCGAGTGTTGCAAAGAAGCTGTAGATGCTTTGGGCGCTGACATCCGAACAAGCCATCTTCATAACTTCCTGGTTCAGGCAGTAGGAATGGGAGAGGACATTAGCATGACAGTATCGGTACTGTTTCAGGAGAATGAGGCCGGGAAATACCACACCCACCCCTCTTAGGAGTGACACCAGTCCCATTTTGGCTATTCTGGGCGGTGTTAAGATGGAATCATATCTCAGCGGGTTACAGATCGCAACAAAGCGGTCAAAGGCCATCGACAAGAGAACGGAGGATTCAATAAACGTAAATGAGTGGATGAAGAACAGCTGGGCAAAACAGGCATCGAAAGTGATCTCCCTAGAGTTAAACCAGAATATGCTCAGTACGGTTGGTAGGGTGGATATCGATAAGCCAAGGTCTGTGACGGCCAACATGGAAAGGAAAATGTACATGGGCTCGTGGAGGGTTGGATCTGTTTTTATAATGAACAAAATAACTGAATTTCCTAATATGGAAATAACGTATATTAAGCAGAAGGGGATAGAAATCCAGACATGGAATTTTTCCTGACCAGCTATTCCGGTGAGAAGGATCACTGCAGGTTGGAATATGGTGTCATTGACAGCTGACATGGTGCACTGGGCTGGCCCGAGGATTTTTGAACTTTATTTTCTGAAAGGAAAAGTAATAGGAGACTAAATGATATTGAACGCAACATCATTCTGGTCTCAGTGCAATTCTAGAGACTTCTAGAAGCTCAAGGAAGATCATTAAAAACATTGTCTTGGATTTACACTTTAGGACTATATGTTCTATTCATTCCCACTGAATCATCTGTCCTTCGTAAATGTCAGAAGAGATGATACTGGGCTAGCTAGACCATTGGACTGACCTGGTATGGAAGATGGACATTACCGATAGGAAGATAGGCATTACCAGAATGCATCAGATCTACAGTCCATCTAGCCCAGTATCCAGTACCCAGTGACAGATGCTTCAGAGGAAGGTAGAAGATGCCCTGCAGTAGACATCTGTGAGATAACCTACTCCCAGGGAAGGTTTCCCCCTGACTTAGACTTATTTTTTGGTTTAAATCGGGAAGTTTAATAGCACTCCAAAATCTTTTTTTTTTTAAAACGCACTACTATAATTGGATTTTCTGTTTCCCCACATAAACGTTTATTCCCTCTTTGAACCTTACTACAGACTTGACCCCATTGATAACTTGTGGCTAAGAGTTCTGTAGCTTTCTTCAGCACTGTGTGATTTTGCAATTCTGACTTTCCCCCAAAAAAAACCCTCTGGCACTCCACTTCTGAGTGTGGCCCATTGTATCATGTTTATACACAAGGGATGTGCATAGTGAAAATGATCCTTATATTTTTCTGTCTTCCACTTATGTTATTTACAAATGTGTTTAGTTGATTTATATATTTTAGTTATTTTCTCCACTCCCGAGAACCCAAATTACGCAACTGCTTCTCTGCGGGACATGGGATAATTTCTTAGGGCCAGGTTCTGAGCTCAGGAACATTGAATGGAACAATGTCACACCAGATTTACGTGTGTAAACTTGATCAGAACTGGGCTTTATTAAATTTCATTTAACAAACTCTCCAGCAACAATCCCTGCAGGAAAATCTTAATACTCTGTCTGGCCAGTCTTGATTAGATCTAGAGAGGTCAATCATCCTACAGGCTTCTCTTTAGCTTCACAGAACCCCCATACGCCCCCAATGAAGGGGTTCTGTAGATACTTGGCAAGCTACAAGCTAACCTAGACAGTTACTTCAGCGGGGTGGAGAGGGACTGATGTCCCAAAAAGTGACTAGTGCAAACACTAGTTTCGCACTAATTTCCAGTTGAGTTGCAAGTTACTTCAGCCACTCTCGTGTAACTGGTGATGGGTGTAAATTTCGTACAGCCACTATTATAATCTGCTTTCCTTCACCTCGTGTCTATGCTTCACTGAAACACAGACAGCAGTTCTGTTGTCTCATGACTTTTTGGAAAGTCTGGCACAAGTGTAGCAGAATTATTGTGCGCACGATTCTGAATGTAAGTGCTAGAAACAGCTTCTGCTCCGTTACTAGGAGACAGCACCATACAACTGCTCACTGAAAAAAGAGTTAATAGCACAAACCTATTGTAAAGTGTATTTGGAATACCTCTGAAATATTTTTAAAGCTAAAGTCATTAAGCAGTAAAGTTACCCCTGCTCCTTCCTGTGCAGATTCCAACAACTCTATGGCTGGCTTTCCATAGACATGCATGGAATGAAAGTTTGATTTGTAATAATTATATTATAATGAAAAGTTTTGGCATAACATTTATACATCTATTCTTTACCACACACATGTAAACCCATGTAAACTCTTTCTCCTCTGGTCTTCTTTCACAGATGATTTCTCAGGCTAAAGGAGGACCAAAATGTAGCGTGTGTCACATGGATTTATTTAGAAGTTGAAGAGGTTGCAACTTCTTCACCCTCCTAAAATCGCTTGCTACTAAACAAAACTCTGGGAAATCCTTTGCAGCTAGTCACTCCTCTGTCTTTGGGTTAGTAGCTGACAGGTTCTCCTCAGGTTCTCTAACGTCAATCTGCAGCCTCTATCCGGAGCGGTACAGATTTGGGACCAGCCTATACAGTCTTCATTCTCTGGGCTCTCACTGTATATTACAGTGACTTTCAACTGTTTTCATTTCCAGACCCCTACCAAATTTCAAATGAAGGTGTGAATACCTTTGGAAATCTAACAGATCATCTGAAAACCTCTAGTGGTCCGTGGACCACAGGTTGAAAACCAGTGGTCTAGAACAGAGTAACCCCAGCACTAGTTACAGTGCTACAATGGAGGTTTGTAGGAAGTTGATTTCAAAGTGAAATGCATGAGTTTTCAAGCCCAGTTGACCCACAGTTTGCTGCAGCGCAGGGGCCAGTCTGAGGGTGGGAGAATGGTGGGATTCCAGCCCAGGAGAAGGAAACGGATGAGACTGACATCTGGCACTCTGAGACCAGAGAGGGGGGCAGAGATGCAGGTGTCCCTGAAACTGTGTGCGGTCTTACAGGGCAGAACTACTGGAGCCCTCATCTAGTCAGGAAACAGAACAATTCCATTTGCCTTATGTGACCTGTTACCACAGAGGAACACAGCTCTCAGTTCCTGCGTTCACAATCAAGACAGAAAAAAAAGTGTTTGAAAATGGACTTGCTGATTATATTTCCAGGAGCAAATGAACCTGATGTGATTTGGGAACTACTTACTGAGATTGCATTGGCTCTTTTCAGTCCCAGAGCACACGGCACCTCTGGAAATGGGACCCATTGAGAAATCCTGACTCAGGGCATCGGGGTTTTCACATTCTGAGCTCCCTTTGAATCTGGGGTTTCTGTGTTCCTGCAGTGATCCTCCCAGGACCACTGGCACATGTAGTGGAGGGTCCCCCAGCTACCTAATGCTGTCCGCTGTCCAGCCCCTGTCACTGAATCACACCCACAGCCCAGCAGAATCACCTGTCACTGCACAGAACATCTGTCCATGTCAACAGCTGGCAGCCTTTACCCTTCCCTTGGAGTTTGAAAGATTTAAAGACAGAGAAACCTGCCAACATACCCAATGCCTGCGAGAAGGGGAGCAGCTGCCAACAGAGATCTGCACCTTAATGAAGAAGGAGTCAGTGGAGAGCTTGCACGGTCAGCAGGCAGTGTCTGCTCAGACAGGCTGCAACTGTCCTTATGAAGCCTGTTTGCCCATTTCCATGGGGGCCACTTGGCCACCTGGGACTCTCAGCTGATTGGTTCAGTGTGTGCCAGCTTTAACCCCGTCACAGCCAATGGCAAACTGCAGGAAGCCCAATCACAGGGGATGCTCGGTGATGCTACCACACTGGACAGCAGCACAAGCCCTGCTGCAGGCTCTATTCCTGCAATCCAGGCTGTCAGCGCTGTGTATGCGGCTCAGAGGAGTCACAGGGGTCCCTCGAGGGCGGCCGAGTGGTACTGATGGTGTTTTAGAGATGTAATCTTGCTGCAGTGCAGTAAAATACACTAATAATAATTATATAGGGTCAGATTTCTCCATAGCTGCCCCCTTTCCTGCATTTCAAACCAAGGGTGCAGGCTTGGAAGGAAGATTTGAGACAGCTCCTACCTGGAATTTTCCCTAATATTGTTCCAGTACAGCAGGTCCCTTTCTTTCTCCCTGAGGAATAAAGGGGGAACCATACATCTATTTTACTGTGGGTTAAAAATTTTTGTGGGATCCAATCCTCTCTTTTCCAGACTAGCTGTTGCTCAAACCATGAGCCTCTCTCACTTGTGTTATCAGACCACACACCTCTGGTGACCCAGAGCTGGGTGTGGTAATGGCAGAGCAGTTCTCTACTAGAGAAGCAGCCAGGACAAACTTGAGTAGTGTTGCAATCCCATGCACCCACTTGCAACCCCACTCACTCATGGGGTCACAAAGCCACTCACTCAATATTGTCCTACTGGCTTTCCTCAGCTTTAAAAATACAACCAATGCTACAATTCCTGAGGACAGAAAACAGGTACAATGAGCACAGAAGGAACGCCTGCCAGACATGGACTGCTTTGAGACCTGGACCCCAATAAAGATGAAGGTGGAAGCACTGAAGCTGCTGTTGTTGGAAGCTGACATGTGTGTGTTGTGTTGCCTTTACAGAAGCCTGCAATGAAAACGATTCTAGTTATCGGTATTTTTCTGAGTGTTATCAGTATCGGTCCCTAAGTGTCTCTAGGGGGTATATAGTCTGCAAATATTTCCCAGTACATTGCATCAATACTGGCAGCTGTAGGCCCCCATATTGGAACGTCAGGTAATAGGTCTATAGCTTGCAAGAACTCATTGGGGATTGAGGACAAATTCCTTTTTCCCTCATTAGCTGCCAAGAAAACTATTATCATTTTTCCAAGCAGGAAATCTGAGACACCGAAGGCTCAAGACTACCATTTTCCATTGGCCAGTGATCTGTGGGATGTCAGACTTTGTGCATCCTCATTCAATTATATTAAGGCCAGAAAGATCCATCACAATCATCTATACTGAGCTTATGCAAGACACAGGCCAGAGAGCTTTACACAGGGAATTCAGAAATTATGGCTCACACCCTCAAAAATTGTGGGATAGATTAAAATAGCTAGATTTAAAAATATACTATTTGGGGGTTCTTTTTCATTTGCCTCTGGTTTCTGAGCCACCTGAATCGTGTTTCTGGCTCAAGTGCAACTTACTTTTAAACAAAAACTTTTTAAAGAAATTGGAAAGCTGAGATTCCCATGCAGCTTCTGGATCCCATAAATTGGGGCTTAAAATAGGAAATAGTGCGAGACGCTCAAACAAATCACAAGAGTTTGTGCTGCTGGCCACATCTCAAAACAAAGGTAGGGAAGATTAGTTATTGGACATTTTTGGTCACAAGGGCCACTGTTTCCATGTTCTTTCTTCAGGACTGGTTTGCAGATTCCCTGCATTCCTGAGATACAACTTGTAGTGTCTCCTGCTCATGTCCAGGCAGGACACATACACACAGAGGAGAAGCAAGGACATACACATTCCTAACAGACATGGGCGTGAATAAGCCCCAGCTCCAAATGCCTTCTGCTAGCTCTATTTTGGACCCAAGCAAAACCCCTCTTTACCCCAGATCAGCTCCCACCAATCTTTGTGCTGTTGGACTTGTGGATCAAGGGTCTCTAGAGCGGCTTTCCTTGTTCCTAGAGAGGGTGGGGGATCAGGGTCAGACTCAGGGGCCGCCCAGGAAGGCACTGTGTGGTCAGGCCACACACTGCAGATCCTTCGCTCTCTTACAGAACGTCCCGATTCCCCCTCTGAATGCAGAGCTGTGGGAGGAGCCCAGAACCCCTCGTAAAAAAACATTGAGCTAATGACTGTCCTCATGACCAAGGGATGTTATAAAGACATCAGGTTCTCCAGCTAATGGCCCAAATCAGCCTTAGAGAGCACACAGAACTGACATCTATCAAAGGCACTGAGCTACGGCCCCAATTACCGTAGCATGCGAGCTCCTCACAACCTTTAAGCTGTTTACAACACAACACCATGTGCGGTCAGGACAAATTCAGAAATGCACAGAGCCCACAGCCAGATGGCAGCGTTGTGAGGCTCTGGTCTGACAGCCTGTATAGCACCAGCCAGAGAACGGCCCCAAAATAATGCCTAGAGCAGAGCTTTTAGAAAATCAGCCAGTCTTGATTTTAAAATTTTCAGTGACGGAGAATCTATCAAGACCCTTGGTAAAAGTTGTTCTCACTACTCTCCCTGGTCAGAATTTATGCATTATTTCCAGCTTCCAGACATTAGACTGTGTTATCATTTTCTGTGCTAGATTGAAGGGCCCGTTGTTAAACATCTGTTCCTCATGCAGATGCTCACAAACTGTGGTCAAGTCTCTTTGTTCAGCTACGTAGAACGAGCACCTTGAGTCTCCCTCTAGAAGACATGTTTTCTAATCCTTTGATCATTGCTGTGGCACTTCTCTAGCCCCTCTCTAATTTATCAACATCCTTCTTGAATTGTGAACACGAGAACTGGACACAATATTCCAGCAGTCCTCACCCCAGTGCGAAATACAGCGGTAAAATAACCTCGCTACTCATAGCTGAAGATTCCCCTGCTTATATATCCCACATCACATTAGCTTTTTTGCCTTCAGCATCGCATTGGGGGCCCATGTTCAGTTGATTTTCCACCATGACCCCCAAATCTTTTCAGAGTCACTGCTTCCCAGGATAGGGCCCCCAGCCTGCATTCCTTGATCCTAGATATATACCTTTACAATTAGCTGTACTAAAATGCATATTAGGGAGGCACAGAGGGACGGAGTGAGTTACCTGAGGTCACAGAAGAAGACTGTGGAAGAGCATGAAAATGAAGCCAGTTCTTCGGAGTGCCAGGCGAACATTTTAACCACTGACCCATCTTTCCTCTCTGGGGACTAGTGGCTGGGAGAGGGGACCACTGGTAGCTCAGCATGCTACATTGCGAACCATTCTCCTAGTAGGACAAGCTATCCATTGCCCTGACCATCCCAGGAGCCCTTCTCTGCACCCGGGCAAGTCCAAATTCATGTTTCTTGAAAATCAGTGACCAAAATTTCATTCAGTTTTCCAACGGATGGCTCGCCAGTGTTTGTATAAAGCTATTAATACTTCCCTGTCTCACCTGATACATTCTAGGAGCTCATTTGCTTGTCCACAGCCCCATCACATTGGTGACTCACAGTCATCCTGGCACTGACTAATACAACCAGCTCTTTCTCCTCCTCTGTCATTTCAAGCTAACCAGGGCTATATAAAAAAAGAGGTGTAGGGAATAGAAATAGGGAGATGTTTTTACTTTTGTAGCTGGCATTCATTAGACCAGTGCTGGAATTCTGCATTCGGGTCTGATGTGCAAAATTATAAATATGTAAACATTGAAGAGGATGCAGAAAGAGACACAAAAATGATTGAAGAGCTGGAGAAAGTGCCTTACAGTGAGAGTCTTCAAGAGCTGAACCTGCTTATCTTCTCCAAAGGAAGACTGAGCACTGACTTGACTATAGTGTACAAGCACCTCCACAGGGACAATATACAAGGTCCGAAAGGGCTCTTTAATTTAGCAAGGAAAGGTATAACAAGAAGTGGCTGCAAATCTGAAGCTAGAAAACTTATATGTGGAAATTAGTCTCACATTTTTAACACTGAGGATGATTAACCAGTGGATCAAACTCCGAAGTGTTATGCCAGGCAATGCTGCTCACAGCTGCCTGCAGGTTCTGGATACCGGGGGAGGAATAAACACGCCCACACCAGGTAGGTACACTTATCTTTAATCACAGTTTACGCTCCAAACAGCAATGGGAGACTCTAGGGCACGCTGTGAAGCAGGCTGCCAGGGAATTTTGTCATGCAATCCAAGTGGATTCATGGCCGAGTCTCATTGCGCAATTTGCATTCAAGCTTTTATACAGCATTCTCTAGGGAACAGCAAGCATTGGCTAATTTACAGCACCTGACCTTGCTTCCTCACTTTCCTCCTCTTTTGGCACCACAGACAAATTCACATGGCCTTGCACAGCCTGTTTACCAAGCTGAGCAGTGTCTCTTATCAAACCAGTTCTGACCAGGCCTGTCAAGATCCTATCTCTGTCCAACGCATCACAAATATCTTCCGTGGCCCACACCAAGGGAGATGGCGAATTGTCCTGATATCTCCAAATGAAGTCTGGATGCCTTCCTGGAAAATAAGCTTAATAGATGAACAACTTTAGTTTAATCAAACACAAGTCTTTGGGCTCCTACAGGGGTAAATGGGAGAAGCTGTGTAGGTTCTGAAATACAGGAGGTCAGACTACATGGTCTAATGATCCCTTCTGGCCTTAAATTCTATGAATCTATGAATCATTGTCTTGAGGGGATTGATATCTGGGATACAATTTCAAAAAGTTGCTACTCTGAATGCTTAAATGCACTCCACAGGAAGATATGCTGGCCAAGAAGAATCGGGATTGTCACGGTAGAAGCAGAACATATGGTCTTGTTACTATCTAAACCAGATATTTTCCTATCTTGTGGTGGAATCTCACAATTGTACCACTCTATTTTATACCACGTCTATGCCAAATACCTATCACAATGCAGTTCCAACTGGACACCTGAGTCTCTTCCCTTTCGGTGCTTGTGACCAGAGCTATACAGTCACCACCAGCTTCCCTTAAACATGTGGGTTTATTAGCAGAAAGCACAAACCATTAGAGAAAATGGTTATAAAATAACAAGCAGCTGTCACATGTCTGCACTCATCTATCTCATGCATCACTACAGGCTAAGTTAGACAGGCTTTGCTCTGGAAATACAGGAACAGAACCAACCCATGGGAAGACAAGGAGCTCTAGGGACCCAGCCTGGTTTCCCTGTGTCTCTGAGAGAGCAACTTCCCATTTGTTTGCCCCTTACTTGCGGAAGCAGCCTTTTTTCAAAGCCTCCCTGTGTGAGCCCGGGCCTAGTGACCATCAAGCTCAGCTCTGCCTGTGTGACAGGCCCAAGGGGTGAAGCTGAGCTTTGCCCTGAGGCTGCTTTCTCCCAGCCAGGCCACCTAAGATAATGCCCCTGTGGCTGTTGCTCCATTGTTTGGCAGTTAGACCAATTCAGCCCCAATGGCTTGAGAATACAAGTCTGGTTCCTGGGCCGAAGCCCTTGGTTTCCCCATGACACTCCAACCCTCCCCTTCAGAGTTCCAGAGTGTAAACGTGCCCTTCTGGAGGCAGCGTCGGGGTTTCCCCTCTGAGTCCTTTCTGGAGGGGGACCACTCTTACTGACTCTCCCCTGCGGGGGGAGCCTAGTCTTTCGCCCCGGCCCTAGGCAGGGCGGGCAAGCCAATAGTCTTTCGCCCCAGCCCTAGGCAGGGCGGGGCAGGCGAGGCAACAAACAATCTAGCGCCCGGCCCGTAGGCAGGGCGGGCGAGGCAACAAACAATCTAGCACCTGGCCCGTAGGCAGGGCGGGCGAGGCAACAAATAGTCTAGCGTTTGGGACAGTGAGGAAGGTTCTCCCGGGGTGGCTCAGGAAGGGGGGAGGGGGACGCAGGCCCACCCATCTCCACTGCATCCCAGCCCAGGGCCCTAGCAGTGGCAGGGGTATCTGTCACTGTGTCGGCGGGGATCCGGACGCAACACGCCAACCAGATTGCCCCATACTCAGCCTCCGTTTAGGGCTGTCCCTGGGCTTCTTCCTCCCCGTACCCACAGGTACCTGATTCCTCCAGGTCGCCGGGATGTGGTAGTCCCATCAGGCCCTCCTCATCCACCGGTGGCAGCTCCGGCAACTCCATGGGCTCCTCCTCGGATGGGAGTTCCTCCAGGTCCTGCGGCCCCCAGGCCGCTGGTAGGGCTGGTAGGGTCTCCGGGTCCCAGGCTCGGTACTGCTCAGGTCTATCCTCCTGGGCAGGTCCTCCTCTGGCTCCCGGGCAGCAGGTGACTCAGGTGGGTTCCCATCCGACTCCCAGGCAACAGGGGACTCAGGCAGGTTCTCCATCAGTCCCCAGTCTGAGGTTGAGACCAGTCTTTCCCCTTCAGCATGGCCTTCGGGCCCAGCTCTAGCATGGAACCTCCAGGGAGAGGCATCCTTCTCCCTCATCCATCCCCACCTGACTGAGCTCGCAGGCCGGTCTTTTAAAGGCCTGGCCCTGCCTCCCTGTTTCCG
Organism: Emydura macquarii macquarii; assembly: GCF_026122565.2. Taxonomy (NCBI): domain Eukaryota; kingdom Metazoa; phylum Chordata; order Testudines; family Chelidae; genus Emydura; species Emydura macquarii. The sequence goes on along the minus strand of NW_027132019.1, from coordinate 37,516 downwards.
GTCAGGTGGTCTTCTTTTGGGCTCTAGAAGCCAGGGTGGGTTTGGTTCTCCCTCTGGGTCTCTCTCAGAGGGGAACCATCCCTCCCGGCTACACAGCACCTAAACCTCACTGTGGGGAGCATATCAACAGTCACCCCCGAGCACCCCCACATCTGCCCAGACACACCAGGGCTGGAGTCACTGGGATTCCCAGAGGCCAGCTGTCACAAGAGGCTGTGGTAAGGCTGTGGCCTCTGACAGCCAAATATCAGGGGTGTTCCTCTTTGGATCCCTGACAGACCAGATCTTAGGGTTTCTCCTGGCCCCCTCTGAGCACCTTGAATGTATTTATCTACATACCACCTTCGTGATCAGCAACATTCTGTTAGCTTGTTTGATTTTGCTGCACACTGAACAGGAACTTTTAGGTATTTTGTACAGTGGCTTCAAGATCTTTTGCCTGAGTGGTAAGAGCTAATTTAGACCCCATCATTGTATATGCAGAATTGGAATTATGATTCGCAATGTGTATTACTTTGCATTTCTCAACATTCAATTTCATCTGCCATTTTGTTGCCCAGTCACCCAGTTTTGTGAGATCCCTTTAACTGTTCACAGTCTGCTTTGGACTTAACTATCTTGGGTAATTTTATGTCATTTTTTGTATCATCCTCTTTCCAGATCAGTTATGAATATGTTGAATTATACGGGTCCCAGTACAGACTGCGGGGACACCTCTATGTACCTATCTCCAGTCTTAAAACTGACCATTTATTCCTACGCTTAGTTTGCTAATGTAGGCACCCTGTACTTCAGGGGCCTTGGGACTTAATTGGGAGTTTACAGTTGGGAAGATCCTGGGAGACTACAACTCCCATGATGCCTTGGGGAAAAAGGAGAGAGACTCTTCCCCTTCCAGGGAGTGAGAGAAAAGTATGTGGTGGGACTCCATTTTGGTGCTGGGGGGGAGCCCAGCCAAGGCTGGAAGCTGCTGGCTGCCTGCTGTCAGAGTTCCAAATCTGCTGCTGCCGCCGCCTGCTGTCAGAGTTCCAAATCTGCTGCTGCCTGCTCACTGCTGCTAGGATCCCAAAGCTGCTGCTGAGAGTCTGCTGGAGTTTGATCGAGCAGGAGGCTTTGGAGGTTGGTGGCATTGCCCAAGCCAAAGCAGGGACTGAGTCTGGAGCAGACTGAGGTGGGCCTGCAGTGAAGGTGGTGTGAGTGTCCCCCCTTCTGTTGTTTGGGGGCAGGGCTTGTAAAGGAAGGGACACTGCAGAGAGACTTGGACTGGGCCTGAAAAGAGGAAGAGAGAGAGTCCCTTCAGGCAGGGCCAGGACAGCAAATATTTGGTTGGGCCAGCTCCAAATCTCCAGCTTGATCCCTGGGCTGAACTGGTACACCGAACCCACAGAGTGCTGTCTGCTTCTTCAGATCTTCAAGCGCGCCCACGCAAGCAAGGGTTTAAGGTTCTGAACTCTAGGGCAGTGCACACTCTGCAAGTGGGGTAAGTCATGGCAGTGTAAATGCAAAGTTTAGACAAATTTCATTTGTTGCTGTATACTATTTTTATTAATTGATTTATTCAACTGCCCTGTGGATTTAACATATAGTGATGTTTAATTTCGATCTGTTATGCCATATTTCTTTAATTTGTTAAGTAAAGATGTGTTAACTCCAATTTAAGTATATTGAATGTTTAGTTTGCATATTTGCAATTGTTAAGTTAGACCTATGTCTCAGATTATTATAATTATAAGACTAGGTTTAGTCCTGGAAGTTCCCAAGGCCCCCTATTGAGCGTGTGCAGGGGCCAGCCAGGCGGAGGTACTGCCAATTTTAAATTCCTTTAGTGGTAAAGGGACTGCAGCAGAGGGGTGGATTGAGGATTCCCACCTATCCTACATCACCGCTGGGATACTCAGGATCTCCTTTGTTGTTAACAACCTTAGGTGCCCTTGCACACAGGTGAGTGTTGCCTGCTCCCAAGTAACCAAGAAATAGAAGGGGATTACACTAACTTTTAACTAGTTACTGGTCCAGGAGAAGACCTTCCCTCTTATCCCATGACAGTTTACTTTGCTTGAGAGCATTTGCTGAGGGACCTTGTCAAAGCTTTCTGAAAATCTAAATACACTGTGTCCACTGGATCACCTTTGTCCACATGCTTGTTGACCACCACAAAGAATTCTGATAAATTAGTGAGGCATGATTTCCCCTTACAAAAGCCATGTCGACTCATCCCAAGAAATTATGTTCATCTACGAGTGTAAAAATTCTGTTCTTTACTATAGTTTCAACCAATTTGTCTGGTAATAAAGTTAGGTTTACGGATCTATAATGGCGCCTTTTTTAAAACTTGGCCTCACATTAGCTATCTCCCAGTCATCTGATATAGAAGCTGATTTAAATGATAAGTTCCATACCAGAGTCAGTAGTTCAGCAATTTTAATTTTGAGTTCCTTCAGAAATCTTGGCTGAATCTCATCTGGTCCTGGTGACTTATTCCTGTTCAATTTGTCAATCTCCTGATGATATGTGCTATTTAAGAACTAGGTTATATTATTAAGCCTTAGCTGAGGAATCCCTGTATAGCCAACTACTGCGTCCCATTTCACTGCAGGCCCATCCAGGTGGGGCATGGCTTTGGTGATGCTAAATGCCTCAGATACCAGATCCAAGTGCCTAATTTATCCTGTAGGTGCCCAGGGATGATATCCTGCTTTGTGTGCTTAACATCCCCAGGCACATTAGAATGCCCAGGCCCTAGCAAAGACTGAAAAATAATAATAAATTCTGCTCTAAACCCAGATTCAGGATAACTGAGTGAGTTTGATCGCTTAATATTTTATTTAAACTATGCATTATTAGCATGTGGAAATCCTGGCCACCAGGTGCTGTGGCTTAGGTGATTAGGGACAGGACATTTTTACGTGTGACAGGAACACGCACAGCTGCATGCAACATGAGCAGAAAAGTTAGAAGAGTTTTTATCTCTTCTCATTCCCGATCGTGACCTTCTCCTCCCCTCCAGTGGCTGGGGAAAGAAAGGAGGAGGGTCTTGTGGATACGGCAGAGCACCAGGATTTAGGCAACTCACATTTAATTTGGAGCGCTGGCACAGACTCCCTGTGTAACCTTGGACCTTGATCTCCAGAGCAGAGCCCAAAACACAAGACTAACTTGCTAGCTGGACTGGCTGGATTTCCGCTACCCTGTGCTGTGGGGAGAGACGATAGCAAGGAGCCAGTTACAGGGGTTTGATTCTCTAACCTATTCTCCACCAGCCTCAGTGGAGTGTAGAGCAGCCTGGATGCTGAGCTGACCTCTGCCCATTGGCAACAGCTTCGAAGAGCAGAGAACAGTCAGGCCAAGTCCTTGTGGACAGGTGCCATCCCAGTTTGCCCCCTTGCGGCCTGAGGTACCCTTCAGGCACGCTGCCCCTCCCTCTAAGGTCCTGGCAGTGACTTACTCTCAGCCAGGAAGACTGAAAACAAGATCCCCCTGTGTGGGGGGGTATTTGTTCTCTGAATTACAGGCTTTCTTAGCCTGCGCCCCATACTCCTCCTTGGCCCAGGAACCCCCCCTCCCCCGCCATCCTTGCTAGGGTCTGCATTGGTTCAGGCTCACTGCAGCTTTCCTGGCTCCTCGCCAGCTGGTCCCCTTGGTAGTTCAGTCTCTTCCCCCCAGGCTGAGAGAGGGCAGCCGTCCTTCCCCTGCTGCTGACGCCATGTTCTGAGAGAAGAGGCAGCCGGCCCTGCCTCCCACAGCTCCTGCAGAGTAGCAGGGAGTGAGGGGAGCCAGGCCCTGCCCTGTACTACAAGGCTCTGGTCTGAGGCCCTTAAAGAAGCCGTAGGCTGGTATTTCCCAAAGCAGGAACTATTCCCCAGCTGGGACCATCTTCCTCTCTCCCTGTAGCTGACTCCGCTAAGCCTCGGTCAGTCCCAAACCTCCCAGAAACCCTAAAGGGCCAAACCATGGAGCAGGGGGTGACTGAACCCGGTAGCCTCTCCCACCCACAAAGCGGAGAGTCCAGGACACACACCCCCTCTAATGGCCACTGATTGGCTGGTCTGGGCTAGGAGCTGGTTCTGTCTCTGCTTGGGAGCTGAAGCCAGTTTCCAGCCCTTTTCATGGCTGGGGCAGCACAACTGGAGGGGATGGGGAGGGAATTTGGACCTGAGTCTCTTGCCAGGGCTCCTGTGTGTGAGACCCTCACTCACACATGCAGCTCTGCTCTGCCTGAGGCCAGGATGCTGGGTTGAGGGGTGCTTTCTGTAGAGCCATGAACGGGGATGAGGGCTGCCTGAATGCCTTCTCTTAGGTCTCCTGCTTTAATCCTCTCTTTGAAATGACTCAGTGACACGCACATGAGTGAGGGCAGAAGGGAAGCGTTGGCGGCCGTGCCCCTGGAACAGCCCCACTCACAGCTAGTGCTCAAGGATCACACTGCAGCTGGAGTGCGCAGGAAGGGCCAGGACTGTGACTGCAAAACAGTTCTGCAGATTTTCTCATGGCCCCTGGATGTTTAACTAGAGACGGGACAGTGACAGGTCATATACAATGGGACAAAACATCCATGTTCCCTCTCTTTACAGACTTTATCCACAGCAATTCTGAGGTGTGAGCTGACACCGAGACATCCCACCCATCCCCTGGCTCTACACAAACACAGTCTATCAGCTGGTGAGGGAGATCTGTAGCTCATGCCCTGTTGGATGTTATTGTCTAGGATGGAATAGGTGACCAATTCTCCTCATCTCCCGTTTCACCAGCGCTACATGAACTGACTCTTTATTTGACGAGCACCCTGATTATCCTCGCACGAATGGCTTTGGTTTTCACGCTGTACACAATTGGGTTCATCAGGGGCGGAATCAGCAAATAGACATTGCCCAGGACATTCTGAAGCAAGGGAGAAGAGCTCTTCACGAACCTGTATATCACGGACAAGCCAATCCCAGGCATGTAGGAAAGCAGGACGACACAGAATGGGAGACACAGGTGTTCAGTGCCTTGAGGCGCTCCGCGTGGGACGCGATGTTCAGAACTGTTTTGAGGATCAGCACATAAGATACGATGATGAATAGTAAGTCCAACCCCGCTGAAGACACTGTTACAAAGAAGCCATAGATGATATTGAATCTGATATCCGAACAAGCCATTGTCATGAATTCCTGGTGCAGGCAGTAGGAATGGGAGAGGATGTTGGCTTGACAATATCGGTACTTTTTCAGGAGAATGGGGAGTGGGAATATTAGGCCTACCCCTCTTAGCAGAGACACCAGTCCCATCTTGGCTATTCTGGGCGGGGTTAAGATGGAAGCATATCTCAGCGGGTGACAGATCGCAACAAAGCGGTCAAAGGCCATGGAGGAGAGCACGGAGTATTCAGTGAATGAAAACGAGATGATGAAGGAGAGCTGGGCAAAACAAGCATCATGGCTAATCTCCCTAGAGTTAAACCAGAATATGCCCAGTGTCGTTGGCATGGTGGATATCGTTAGTCCAAGATCTGTGATGGCCAACATGGAAAGGAAAATGTACATGGGCTCATGGAGGTTTGGATCTGTTTTTATAATGAACAGAATGAGGGAATTTCCTAATATCGAAGTAGCATACATTTAAAAAAGAGGGATAGAAATCCAGACATAGACATCTTCCAGCCCAGGTATTCCAGTGAGAAGGAACACTGCAGGTTGCAATTTGGTGTCATTGACAGCTGACATGATGCACTGGGCAGGTCCGAGAGTTTTGTACTTTACTTCCTGAAAGGAAAAATAACAGGAGACTAGATGATATAGAACAGGACATCATTATGCTCTTACTGCAAGTTTAGAGACTTCAAGGAGTTCAAGGAAGATCAGCAAAAACATAGTCTGGGATTTACACTTGATGATTACCTGCTCCATTCATTCCCTCTGAAGTACCTGGCATTGGCCACTGTTGGAAGACAGGATACTGAGCTTGATAGACCATTGGTGTGACACAATGTGTCTGCTCTTATATTCTTATGTTCACCACTGATAGATATTACAAGACTGGATCAGACCTGTAGTCCCTTTAGCCCAGTATCCAGTGTCCAGTACTAGATGCTCCAAAGGAAGGTAGTAGAAACCCTGCAATAGACAGCTATGAGATAACCTGCTCCCAGGGAAAGTTTCCTCCTACCACGCACTAATTAGACATATTTTGTGGTGTAAATCAGGAAGGTTTATAGCCTTCCCAAGACTTTTTAAAAAAATCCTTACTTCTATAGTTCTATTTTTTGGTTCCCCATATAAACATCCAGTCCCTCTTTGAATCATCGTAAACTCTTGGTTCCATTGCCCTCCTCTTCTGAGTGTGGCCCCATTGTATTATTCCTTGTGTATAAAAACATGGTGAAAAAGGTCTTTGTATTTATCTGTCCTGTACTGATGTTTTTTATAAATGTGTTTAATTTACTTATTATATATATATTTTTTTATTTTCTCCACTCTCGAGAGTACAAATTACGACACTGCCTCTTTTCAGGACATGGGATAAATTCTTAAGACCAGTTTTAAGTCAGTAACATTGACTGCAACAGCATCACTCTAGCTTAACAGGTGTAAATTTAATCAGGACAGGGCCCTGTTAATTTTCACTTACCAAATGTTCTTGGTGAAAGGGACCTGGGGGTTACAGTGGAGAAGAAGCTGTATATGAGTCAACAGTGTGCCCTTATTGCCAAGAAGTCTAACGGCATACTGGGCTGCATTAGTAGGAGCAATACCAGCAGATCGAGGGAAGTGATTATTCCTCTCTATTCAGCACTGGTGAGACCTCATTTGTAGTATTATCTCCCGCTTTGAGCCCCTCACTACAGGAAGGATGCGGACAAATTGGAAAGAGTCCAGTGGAGGGCAACAAAAATGATTAAGGGGCTGGAACACATGACTTATGAGGAGAGGCTGAGGGAACTAGGCAGGTTTAGTCTGCAGAAGAGAAATGTGAGGAGGGATTGCATAGCAGCCTTTAACTACCTGAAGGGGATTTCCAGAGAGGATGGAACTAGACTATTCTCAGTGGTGGCAGATGACATAACTAGAAGCAAAGGTATAAAGTTGCAGTGGGGGAGGTCTAGGTTGGATATTAGGAAAAACCTTTTCACTAGGAGCGAGGTGAAGCACTGGAATGGGTTATCTAGGGAGGTGGCAGAATCTCCGTCCTTAGACGTTTTTAATGTGTGCTTGAGAAAGCCCTGGCTGAGATGGTTTAGTTGGGATTGATCCTGCTTTGTGCACGGGGTGGGACTGGGTACCTCCTGAGGTCCCTTCCAACCCTAATCTTCTATGAGTCTATGATCCTAAATGGGCATGGGAGAGGGTGGTGTCACAAACGGTGAGTGATGGAAAGAGTAGTTTTGCACTAATATCCAGATGAGTGTGCAAGTTATTCAGCCATGTTTGTTTACAACCACTAATACTAATTAGATACAACCACTAATAGATTGGTTCTCAAATTGAGGGTTCCCACTTGATTTTGTGGGGCTGACTGTTATGTTAAGTCCTTGGAAAGTACTTGTATTCAGAGAGAAATCATCATGGAACACAGAGAGATGTAAACCCATGAAATATCGCTATTGAACTAATACTAAAACCAGGCAGGACTGGCTGAGCTATCCCGTAATAGTCTAACTCTATTGCTCTGGCAACAAGCTAAGCTCTGTTGCTACGGCAACCTAGGCAATAAGACAAGGCACAAAATACACAACTGGGAGGAGCTGTTAGCCTTGATTGCGGAGCCCCCCTGCTTCCTCCTGGTGGAGAAACTGGGAGGCGGGGTGAGCAGTGACACAGATACTGCTCGCCCCCCACTTGTTCCTCTTCACCCCCCTAAGTGTTTAGGGGGGGAGCAAGGAGAAATGCCAGGTCTCCCTTCATCCAGGTCACTTCCACCACCTGGGCTGGGCTGTGAGGTGAACATCAGGAACTGCTGCTCTCTGCCCTCCCCTTATGCAGACCAGGAAAGGAAGGTTTCTGGGATGCAGGGAGCCCTGACATTACTCCTCGTTCCTGCCCTTCACAGCCCCTGGGATGCACGGAGGAGCAAAGTTCAAGGGGGCAGTGAGCAGTAATACCAGCTACTCTGTACATGCAGTGCAGGTCAGATTCCGCAGGTGCGCACAGGTGGGACGTACAGGGGAGGGGAGCCTGCAAGGGGCTGGTGGTGAAAGAGGGGGAGTCTCCGGGGGCCAGAGGCAATGGGGGATCATCCATATTGGTTAGGGGGTCGCACTCAGAAGTTTGCTATGTGAAAGGGGTCACCAGTACAAAATTTTTGAGAACCACTGACCTATTATAATCCTGGTTCCTGCATCTCATTTCTACTCTTTACTGAAACACAGGCCAGTGGTTCGGTTATCCCATGACTTTTTGGCAAGTCTTGCACAAGTGTGGCAGAGTTATTGTGTGCAGGATTCTGAATGTAAGGGCTAGAAACAGCTTCTGGTCAGTTACCAGTAGACTGTATCATGCAACTGCTCAAAGAACAAAGAGCTAATAGCACAAACTCGTTGAAAACAGGACTTGGAATAGCTCTGAAATGCTTTCTAATGGAAAAGCCATGAAGTTGTAAAGTTACCCGGACTCCTTCCTGTACAGATTTCAACATCTCTGTGGCTGGCTTTCCATAGACATACATGGAATGAAAGATTGGTTTGTAATAATTGTACTACGATGAAACGTTTTGCTGCAACATTTATACATCTATACTCTAGTACACATACACGTAAACCCATTCTTTCCCTCAGATTTTCTTTCAGAGACAATTTCTCATATTATAGGGGGACCTAAAACATTATGTGTGTCATCTGGATTCCTTCAGAAATAGAAAAGATTGCAGCCCCTCAGCCCTCGTTCAATCACATGTCAGCAAACAAAGGTCTGGGGAATATTTTGTCGCTAATAACTTCTCTATCCTTTGGCTAGTGGCTGATAGGTTCTCCTCAGGTTCTGTGATGTCAATCTGCAGCCTTTATCTGGAATGGTGCAGAAATTGGGATCAGCATCCACAATATTAATTCCCTGGCCTCTCACTCTATAGTCACCTAAAAATCCACCAAAGAACCCTTTAGCAGACATCATCCTTTCATCGAGGGACAGATGAAGACTCTCTGGTACAGTGGTTTTCTAACTTTTTTTCATTTGCAGATGCCTATAAAATTTCTAACACATAGTTTGCAGACCCCCAGGGTTCCATGGACCACAGCTTGAAAACCACTGGTCTAGTATAGAGTAACCCCAGCACCTGTTATTCAGCTATAAAAGGGGTTTGCGGGAAGTGGTTTTCAAAGTGAAATGCATGAGTATTCATGGAAATCAAACTTCATTTCACACATGACAGTCATCTACTGCTCAATCTCTGACTGTCTATGTATTGTATTCATAAAATGCACACCACCCTGGAACGGTATTGTGACAGACATGGAGCTGAGCTGCCATAATTACAAATGTTTATGTTAAACCCAATACTTGGGCTGTTGATTGTCTGGGTATATTGGTGTTAAATATTGGGATATGACCAATATGGCTAGTCTTAGTTCAGTAGCAGGCTGCAGGAAAACAAGCAGGAAGGGAAACGAGCGCTCAGGAAAATCCATCTCTCACTAAACACTTCAGGGAGGTTAAGAGACAGCCCCTGAGCTTCACAGTGTGAAGACCCCATTTCCGGGCTCCTGCCAAGTTACTCAGCTTGTTCTGGCAGTGCTGAGAGTCAGTCCAGAGATGGGGCAGCTGGAGGTGAGAAGCTCCTCAGACTGACACTCACAGACACTTCTGGGGAAGTCAGAAAATGCTCAGCCTGCCTGGGTCCCCATCTGAGTTGAAGGGCTTCAGAGAAATGTACAGACTGTTGTTTTAAAACCCATTTATTCTCTCCTGTGATGCTTTACTCCTACTGTTCAGATAAAATAATACTTTGGTCAATAAGGCTCACTGGTCACTCCCAGGTGCCAAACCCAGTCAGACCTGCCCGGCAAATCCGGTTAACCCACAATGTGCTGCAGGCCAGGGTCCACTCTCAGGGTGGCAGATTCCACCCCAGGAGAGGAAAAGGGACGGGGCTGACATCTGACACTTGGAGATCGAGAGAGGGCAGAGATGAAGGTATCCCAGTTACTTTGGGGGTTTTTTTACAAGGCAGAAATGCTGGAGCCCTCGTCCAGTCAGGAAACAGAACTATTCCATTTGCTTTATATAACCTGTTACCAGAAAGCAACACAGCTCTGAATTCCTGTGTTCACAATCCAGCCAGAGAATAAAAGCTTTGAACAAGGATTTGCCAATTAAATTTGGGAATTACTCACTGATATTCCACAAGCTCTTCTCAGTCCCAGAGCACATGGGACCGATTGAGAAATCCTGACTTCGGGCTTTAGGGTTTTCACACTCTGAGCTCCCTTGGAATCTGGGGTTCCTGGGTACCTGCAATGTTCCTGCATGGACCACGGGCACATGGAGTGAAGGGTCCCCCAGCTACCTAGTGCTGCCTGCTCTCTATCCCGTTACTGAGTCACACCCACACCCCAGCAGAGTCAGCTGCCACTGCACAGAACATCTGCCCATGTCAACAGCTGGCAGCCTTTCCCTTTCCCTTGGCATTTGAAAGATTTAAAGACACAGAAACCTGCCAACATACCCAGTGCCTGCGAGAAGGGGAGCAGCTGCCAGCGGAGATCTGCACCCTAACGGAGAAGGAGTCAGCGGAGAGCTTGCACGGGCAGCAGGCAGTGTCTGCTCAGACAGGGTGCAACTGTCCTTATGAATCATGTTTGCCTATTTCCTTGGGGTCCACTTGGCCACCTGGGACCCTCAGCTGATTGGTTCTGCGTGTGTCAGCTTTAACCCCATCATGGCCAATGGCAAACTTCAGGAAGCCCAATCCCAGGGGATGCTCAGTGATATCACCAAACTGGACAGCAGCACAAGCCCTGCCGCAAGTCCCCTATCCCACTCAAATTTGGCCTCAGCTTTAATGATACAACCAATGATACAATTCCTACAATTCCTGAGGACAGAAAAAAGGTACATTGAGCTTAGAAGGAACGCCAGGCAGACATGGGCTGCTTTGAGACCTGGACTCCAGTCAGGATGAAGGTGGAAGCACTGAAGCTGCTGCAGTAGGAAGCTAACATGGATGGAGTGTGATGCTGTTGTCCAGCTGCCTTTACAGAAGCCTGCAATGAAAACGATTCTAGTTATCGGTATCACACTGAGTGTTATCAGAATCAGTCCCTCATTGTTTCTAGGGGGTATATAGTCTGCAAATATTTCCCAGTACATTACGTCAATGAAAATGTTGAACAAAACCGGTCCAGGACCAACTACTGGAGCACTCTGCTTATTACCGGATGCCAGCTAGACATCGAGCAGCTGATACCCATTGATGATCTAGCCAGTTATTTATCCATACTTCTTTAATGTCCTGATCAGAATACTGTGGAAGACTGTATCAAAAACTTTGCTAAAGTCAAGGTGTATCACATCCACCACTTTCCCAACATCCACAGAGTCAGCTACCTCTACATAGAAGGCATGTGATTCAATGTAACAGAGGAATTTATAACACAGTCTAATGGCAGGAAGCTGGAAATAAAGTGAACTATTTCCTATTTTTCTTACAGCCCCTATTTATGGGATTCAGAAAAAGAATGGGAATATTAGCTTTCAAATATCTTTTGAAAGAGTTTTTTAAAAAATAAGTTGCAGAAAACCAGAAAACATAATGCCGGTGATTCAGAAGCCAGAAGCATATGAAAAAGAACCCCAAAATTGTATATTTTTAAAGTTGGTTATTTTAAAACTACCCATGATTTTTCCAGGTGAGACCATAATTTTTCAATGCCACTGGTGATTCTGCAGACGTAGATTTAAAGTTCTGCTCTAGTTGAATCTCAAGGCACTGGGCTCAGCCCCAGAATTCCCTGAGTAAAACTCTCTGGCCTATGTCTTGCACAAGCTCAGTATAGATGATTGCGATGGACCTTTCTGGCCTTAATATCATTGACTGTAGATGCACAAAATCTGTCACCCTAAAAATCACTGGCTAATCAGTGTCTCAGATTTCCTGCCTGAAATGGTGCGTATAGTTTTATTGGCAGCGTACAAGAGAAAAAGGAATGTTTCCTGTACCCCCAGTGAGTTCTTACAAGCTATAGACCTATTACCTGACATTCCAATATGAGAGCCTACAGCTGCCAGTAGTGACGATCTGGAGGATGGGGTAAATTGCACCCTTAGAAAGTTTGCAAATGACTCTAAGCTGTGGGGAGAGGTAGATACCCTGGAAGGTAGGGATAGGATACAGATTGACGTAGACAAATTGGAGGATTGGGCCAAAAGAAATCTGATGAGGTTCAACAAGGACAAGTGCAGAGTCCTCCACTTAGGATGGAAGAATCCCATGAACATCTACAGATTGGGGACCAACGAGCAAGGCAGCAGTTCTGCAGAAAAGGACCTGGGGGTTCAGTGGATAAGAAGCTGGATATGAATCAGCAGTGTGCTCTGGTTGCCAAGAAGTCTAATAGCATATTTGGCTGCATTAGTATGAGCATTGTCAGCAGATCGAGGAAAGTGATTATTCCCTTCTATTGGTGATCCCACATTTGGATTATTATGTTCAGTTTTCCTCCCCCGCTACAAAAAGGATGTGGACAAGTTGGAAAGAGTCCAGGGGAGGGCAATAAATATTATTAGGGGGCTGGAGCACAAGACTTATGAGGAGAGACTGAGGAACTAGACTTATTTAGTGTACAAAAGAGAAGATTGAGGGGCGATTTGATAGCAGCCTTTAACTTCCTGAAAGGGGGTTCCAGGGAGAATGGAGCTAGGCTGTTCTCAATGGTAGTAGATGAAAGAACAAGGAGCAATGGTCTCAAGTTGCAGTGGGGGACGTCTAGGTTGGATATTAGGAAAACATTTTTCACTAGGAGGGTGGCGTGGAACTGGAATGGGTTACTAAGAGAGATAGTGGAATCTCCATTTTTAGAGGTTGTTAAATGGCAGCTTGAAAAAGCCTTGGCTGGGATGACTAAGCTGAGGTTTTAGCAGGGGGTTGGACTAGATGAGCTCCTGAGGTCCATTCCAACTCTAATCTTCTATGATTCTATTATTCTATACTCCCAGCTGATGAGCCCTGTGCTGAATCTGTAGACCACCATGTGCACATGGACAGGCTCTTGTGCATCCTTGTTTCAAACATAGGATTTCCACACTGAGTAACCAGCCCTCCCATCTTCTAGCCTCTTGGACAGAATTGTCCAGCATAATCATAAAACCTTCAGGGTGCAATATCCTGCCATGGGGAAGCGCAGCTTCCTGAGCCCCAGGGAGATGTTCAGAGGCGAGTTAGGTGACCATTGTCCATCCACATTCAAAGGGACTTCTTTGTTAATCCAAGGTGGTCGCCTGCCATATTTGCTATTCTCTCTGCACTTCGGGATTTTTAGTTCCTGCGCCCTCAGTATGATTTCTTTAAAATACAGCCAGCTCTCTTGGACTTCTTTCCCCCTCATATAAGCATCCTAGGGGATCCTGCCCATCAGCTACCTGAGGGAGTCAAAGTCTGCTTTTCTGAAGTCCAGGTTCCGTATCCTCTAGTTCTCCTTTCTTCATTTTGTCCGGTTCTTGAACTTGTCCATCTCATTGTCACTGCTTCCCAGGTTAGCAGGTTAGTTGTCCTATCAATTTTTCCTGGTTTTTCACATGTTTTTTGACCCCCAAAAGGAATTCTGATAGATTAGTCAACCATTATTTTCCTTTACATAAACCATGTTGAGTCATCCCCAAGAAACCATGTTCATCTATGAGTCTGATAATTCTGTTATTTAATATAGTTTCAACCAATTTGCCTGGTATTGAAATTGGGCGTAGTGTGCTGTAATTGCCAGGATCGCCTGCGGAGCGTTTTTAAAAAAATAGCATCACATTAGCTATCCCTCAGTCACTTGTTATAGAAGCTGATTTAAATAAGTTACGTTCCACAGTTAGTAGTTTTGCAACTTCACTTTTGAGTTCCTTCGGTGAATGTCATGTGGTCCTCTGCCCACATATTACAATATAATTTATCAATCTCCTGATGACAAGTGCTATATAAGAGCTAGGTTTTATTATTAAGCCATGGGTGAGGGATCCCTGCATAGCCAACTGCTGTGTCCCATTCCACTCCAGACCCATCCATCTGGGCACAGCTCTGGTACTGCTAAATGCACCAGATCCTAGTAGCTACTTTAGCAACTACGTGTCCAGAGATCATGTTCTCCATTGGGTTCTTCACATCCCCAGGTGCACTCCCGGCCCTAGAAAAGACTGAAAAATAATAAAAATTCTGCTGAAAACCCAGAACCCAGGAGAATTGAGTGATCTTGATCTTTATATATTTTATTTAAAAGATGCATAATGAACGCATGGAAATCCTGGCCACAAGCTGCTGTTGCTTAGGAGATTAGGAGGATTGAACAAAAGAACTGGACATTTTTATGCTTGACAGGAAAATGCACAGCTGTGTGCAACAGGAACCCACAAGGTAGAATAATTTTGATTTATTTTACTTCCAGGTTGTAATCTTCTTCTCCCATCCTGTGGCTGGGGAAAGGAAGGAGGATTTTGTGGGTAAGGCAGGAGACCAGGATTTAGGTAACTCTCATTTAATTTGAAGCTCTGGCTCAGACTCCCTGTGTGACCTTGGACATTGATACGCAGAGCAGAACCCAAAACACAGGACCAACTGGTGAGGGAGATCCTTAGCTCATGTCCTGTCGGATGTTTGTTTAACAACCACTAATACTAATAACGTACAATCACTAATATATTGGTTCTCAAATTGAAGGTTGCCACCTGCTTTTGTGGAGGTGACTGTTATGTTAAGTCCTTGGAAATTACTTGTATTGAGGGAGAAATCAGAATGGAACACAGAGAGAGGCAAACTCATGAAATGTCTTTATTGAACTAATACTAAAACCAGCCAGGACTGGCTGACCTATCCCCTAATAGTCTAACTCTATTGCTATGGCAAAAAGCTAAGCTCTGTTGCTACAACAACCTAGGCAATTAGGCAAGACACAAAATACACAACATATTCCTCTCCCCTTAATGAAAACGCCCATTTAACAGAACAATCACTAAACTGGGGAATGAAAATAGACTGCCTCAGTTCCCGGCTAAACCCCGGGGATTATTCTGCCCTGTAAGGTGGGCTTGCCCTAGCTAAAGATCCAGCTGTTGAAGACAGCGCCCCCACATGAGGGGGAAAAAGGGTACACTTTACTGTGGTCCTGGGGGCCTGGCCCAGGCTTCAACCCCAATTACCATGAAGAAATTTTTTTTCATGGCTCATGAGATTGTATGTATAGGATGAGGGATTGTGGTATGTGTGTGGGAGGGGGCCCATGTTACAAGTTTGTACTGGGCCCGAAAAAGTTGTGCTTGGGCCCTGGTTGAGGAGGCCTTCTCTCTCTAGATGGATTACAGCAGAGTTCCGGTATTCTTGCAGCGGAAGGTATTATTGGTGCGGGTCTCACAATGAGCTTGGGACTCGTAGCTCAAACAGGTGAGGATGTTGTATCTGCTGGAACAGGGGACGGGGCTTTAACTGCTGCAGAGGTGGATGGAGAAGGGAATCAGGATCGGGTGATTCTTGATTTGATAACTCACCTGAAATTGTGAGGTCAGGTAGTTCAAGTGGAGATATCTCTTTGGGGCATGTATGACCTGGCAAAAACTGATCTACATGCCATGGCCATCTGAGATCATATGCAGTCTGACAGTGTAGAAAACAGATCCTGTTTGGGCAATGACTATAGCAAGGATCCATTTAGCTCCAGAAGCATAGTTCCAAGCTAGGACAGGCTGTCCAGGACTAAAGATTTGGTCTTTTGCTCTGTGTGCACATCTGATGACTTGGTTTTGCTGTTAATGTTGCACAACTTCTCATGCTTTGGTGGGTTTCAGCAGATCAAAGCAAGTGTACAGCTGTTGTCCCATCATTTGAAAGGCCGGGGATGTTTTGGTCGTAGCACAAGGTGTGTTTCTGTAGGATAGTAAGAAGGTGTCCAGACGCTTTTGAATGGACAGATGTCCCCTTGCAGATCTTAAAGCGTGTTTCATGATCTGCACAGACATCTCAGCTAATCCATTGGTGGGTCGATGATACGGTGCTGAAATGATGTGATATATCTCATTTGTTTCATAAAATTTTCAAACTGCTAAGAGATGAACTGTGGTCCGTTTTGCTCACAAGTTGTTCTGGCAGACCGAAATGACTAAAGATTTCACAGAGTTTCTGGATAGTACTTTCAACAGTAGTGGATGGCATTACAAAGACTTCTGACCATTTAGAGTGGGCGTCTACAACAACCATGAACATGCTTCCTTCAAATGGGCCAGCAAAATCAGCATGAATACGCTGCCATGGGATTTCAGGCCAGTCCCATGGATGTAGGAGCACCAACTGAGGTGTGTTCCTCACACTGTGACATGAAGTACAAGCTCTTGCCTGTCCAGATCAGGCCACCAAAAGTACCTTCGTTCAATTTCTTTCGTGCACACTATTCTACGGTGACTTGAATGTAACTATTCTAACATCTATGATCTCAGTAGTGGTGGAATAATGATGTGCATACCCTACCGTACCAGAATGGATTGATAACTCCATCATCTTGAACTGGAGGGTAGGGATAGGATACAGAGTAACCTAAACAAACTGGAGGATTGGGCCAAAAGAAATCTAATGAGGTTCAACAAGGACAAGTGCAGAGTCCTGCACTTAGGAAGGAAGAATCCCATGCACAGCTACAGACTGGGGACCGACGAGCTGGGCAGCAGCTCTGCAGAAAAGGACCTGGGGGTAACAGTGGATAAAAAGCTGAATATGAGTCAGCAGTGTGCCCTGGTTGTCAAGAAGGCTAATGGCATATTGGGCTGCATTAGGAGGGGCATTGCCAGCAGGTCACGGGAAGTGATTATTCCCCTCTATTCGGCGTTGGTGAGGCCGCATTTAGAATATTGTGCCCAGTTTTGGGCCCCCCACCACAAAAAGGATGTGGACAAGTTAGAGAGAGTGCAGCGGAGGGCAACCAAAATGATTAGGGGGCTGGAGCACAGGACTTATGAGGAGAGGCTGAGGGAACTGGGCTTGTTTAGTCTGCAAAAGAGAAGAGTGAGGGGGATTTGATAGTGGCCTTTAACTACCTGAAAGGTGGTTCCAGGGAGGATGGGGCTAGGCTGTTCTCGGTGGTGGCAGATGACAGAACAAGGAGCAACGGTCTCAAGTTGCAGGGCAGGAGGTCTAGGTTGGACATTAGGAAAAAGTTTTTTACTAGGAGGGTGGTGAAGCACTGGAATGGGTTACCTAGGGAGGTGGTGGAATCTCCATCCTTAGAGGTTTTTAAGCTGAGCCTTGACAAAGCCCTGGTTGGGATGATATAGCTGAGGTTAGTCCTGCTTTGAGCAGGGGGTTGGACTAGATGACCTCCTGAGGTCCCTTCCAACTCTAATATTCTTTGATTCTATGTAGGGAAGAAGGTCGGGTGAGATTTGAGAGTCCCGTAGAGATGTTCCATGCATCCCTAGGTCCATAACTTGGGACAGTACTGGGTCAATGCGAGTTGCCCTCTTTACTTGAGTGGCAATGATGGGTGTGTTCTCTACCTGTTCAAAGTAGATTTCTTTCTGGTCAGTATCTTGATGTTTAACTGGTAAAGGCAGCCTTGCTGTAGACTCTATTTCTGCCATCCAGGCTGTCAGCGCTGTGCGTACGGCTGAGAGGAGTCACAGGGCTTCATCGAGGGTGGCTGAGTGGTACCGATGATGCTGTTACAGCTGAATACATATAAATAGACGAATAATAGTTATGTAGGGTCAGATTTCTCCCCAGCAGCCCCCTTCTCTGCATTACTAACCCATAGTACAGGCCGGGGGGTGAATATTGCACACAGCTCCTACCTGGAAATTTCCCTCAGATTGTTCCACTAGTGCAGGTCCCTTCCCTTCTCCCTGAGATATAAACAGGGTGACCACCCAGCATCCATGGATCCCCAAAGCTATGCACAGATTTCAGTGATCCCCGATAGCCAGGCCCTCCCACCCACAATCTCTGTGCCTCCATAACTGCTCTACGACCTCTCCAGCTTCTTGGGTCCTCTCACAGTAGCCACTGCCCACAGGATCTGCTGAAGAGGCCGTTATAAAGGGCAGAGAGGACTGTATAGAGAGTGGAAGGCTGTTTAGCAGAGCTGGTGAGGCAAAAAACCCCAGCCATAGTCTGGGAGTGAGATTTAGACCTTTCCATACGCAGAGTGCAGCCATAGACTCAAATCAGTGCAACCTTCATTGCTGTTACAATGAAAAGACAGATGAAAAGGCTCCGATTTCTCTTAGGGATCCAGGCAGCTGCAGCTGGGGGGGCGTCATGGCAATGGAGTTTTCAGTGAAAAATTATCAGTTTTCTGTGAAAACCCACCCCCAAAAATGGATGAAGGGAAACATTTTTATTGAGGTCAAAATTTCATCCACTCCCAGCTTCTGACAGCCAGAGCTTGAGGGACCCCAGAGCATGGGGGTGCCTCCCTGAGCATCTTGGCTAATGGCCATTGATGAACCTATCCTTCATGGACTTATCTAGTTCCTTTTTAAACCCCCATTATGGTTTTGGCCAACAACTTCCACAGGTTGGCTGTGCGTTGTGTGAAGAAGTACTGCCTTTTGTTTGTCTTTAGCATGCTGCCTATTAATTTCATTTGGTGACCCATAGTTCTCATTCATTTCTCTTCATGTGGAAGCAGTTCCATACCCCTAATCTTTTTAGTTGACCTTTTCAGTACCTTTTCCAATGACATTATATCTTTCTGAGATGAGGCGATCAGATCTGCTCGCAATATTCAAGATGTGCGCGTACACTGGCTTTATAAAAAGGCAATACAATATTTTCTGTCTCACTTTCTATCCCTTTCCTAATGATTCCCAACAGTCTGTGAGCTTTTTTGGTTGACACTGCAACTCAGTGGATGTTTCCAGAGAACTATCCACAATGACTCCAAGATCTCTTTCTTGAATGTTAACGGCTAATTTAGATGCCATCATTTTATTTGTATAGTAGGGATTCTCTTTTCCATTGTATATCACTTGGCATTTATCAACATTTAATTTTATCTGCCATTTTGTTGCCCAGTCACCCAGTTTTGTGGGATCCCTTTGTAACTCTTCACAGTCTGCTTTGGAGTTAACTATTGTGAGTAGTTTTGCATCATCTGCAAATTTTGCACCTCACTGTTTACCCCTTTTTCCAGATAATGTATGAATATACAGAACAGTAATGGTCCCAGGACAGACCCCTGTGGGACACTACTATTTATCTCTCTCCATTCTGAAAATGGCCATTTATTCCTATCTATTTTTTCCTATCTTTTAAGTAGTTACTGATCCAGGAGAGGATCTTTCCTCTTATTCCATGACTGTTTACTTTGCTTAAGAGCCATTGGTGAGAGACCTTCTCAAAGGCTTTCTGAAAATCTAAGTACACTCTATCCACTGGATTATCCTTGTCCACATGTTGTACAACCCATCAAAGAATTCTAATAGATTGGTGTGCCATGATTTCCCTTTTGAAAAACCATGTTGGCTCTTCCCCAACAAATCATGTTCATTTATGTTTCTGGTGATTCTTTTCTTTACTATTTTTTCAGCCAATTTGCTTCGTACTGAAGTTTGGCTTACCAGCCTGTAATTGCCAGGATTGCCTCTGGAGCTTTTTAAAATAATTGGTTTCACATTAGCTATTCTCTAGTCATCTGGTACAGAAGCTCATTTAAATGATAGGTTACATACCACAGTTAGTATTTCTGCAATTTCACATTTGATTTCCTTTAGAACTCTTGAGTGAATCCCATCTGGTCCTGGTGATTTATTACTGTTTAATGTATATATTTGTTTCAATACCTCCTCTAAGAACACCTCATGGTGGGACACTTCCTCAGATTTGTCACCTAGAAAGAATGGCTCAGGTTTGGGAATCTCCGTCAGGTCCTCACCCGTGAACACTGATGCAGAGAATTCATTTAGTTTCTCCACAACACTCTTATCTTCCGTGAGTACTCTTTTAGCATCTTAATCATCCAGTTTCCCCACTGTTTTTTTGGGGAGGTTTTTTACTTTTTGAGCCTTTGGGTAACAGTTCTTCAAGTTCTTTTTTGGCCTTTCTAATTATCCAATAAGGAACACATCTGAGAGTGATGAGGGAGTTTGCTGATGTGATTGCAAAGCCATTTGCCATTATATCTGAAAATTTGTGGTGATTGGGGAAGATCCAGGACAATTGGAGAGAGCCTCATATGTTGCCCATCTTCAAAAAACAGAAGGATCCAGGGAACTACAGACCACTCAGCATCACCTCAGTCTCTGGAAAAATCATAGAGCATGTCCTCAAGGATTTGATTTTGCGAACTTGTATGAGAGGGAGGTCATCAGGAACAGTCAGCATGGATTCACCAAGGGCAGGTCATGCCTGACCAAGCTGAATGACTTCTATAGTGAAATGACTGGCTCTGTGGATGTGTGGAAAATGGTGGACATTATACATCTTAGCTTTAGCAAAGCTTTTGATACCGTCTTCCCCAGGGCCCCCACATGGAGGGGAAAAAGTCTATACTTTACTGGGGCTTGGAGGCCTGGAGGGCCTGGCCAAGACTGCAACCCCCATTACAATGAGGGAGAAAAAAATCACGGATCCTGAGATTGTATGTATGGATGAGGGATTGTATTATATGTGTGGGAGGGGGCCTGTGTCACAACTTTTTACTGGGCCCAAAAAAATTATGCGTGAGTCATTGTAACACCCCAAAATCCTCTGAGGTTTGCTCATTAAGGGGGATTACAACCAGAATCATTGTAGAGTAAAAGTGGGGATAGTGACGTGCTGAACCTGGGGCATATAAAGGTGGCAGCCTGAAAGTGTTGCTCTGCCCAGCTTGTGGAGTCCATGGGCATATAAGGTTGGCAACTGGAAAGTATGTGACACTGCACATCCATTTACCTCCTGTCTTTCCTCTGAGCACATGGTCATCTAAGGGTTTGAACACCAAGCGTGGAATTCACGAGAGGGACTTAAGCCCAGCATTTAGGTGCCATTGCCATTCACCAAACTCTGCTCAGGTGCCTCCTAGTTTGTAAGGGCCTAAAGTCCCTAGATGACACTGTCACAGGGACCGGTTCCTGTCCCTGCGCTATTTAACATTTTTATCAATGACCTGGAAGAAAATATAAAATCATCCCGGATTAAGTTTGCAGATGACATACAAAATTGAAGAGCATTAAACAATGAAGAGGACAGGACACTGATACAGTGATCTGGATCATTTGTTAACCTGGGGGCAAGCAAATTATATGTGTTTTAATATGGCTAAATGTACATCTATGTTTAGGAAGAAAGAATGCAAAGCACACTTAAAAGGTGGAAGACTGTCTCCTTGGAAACAGGGATGCTGAAAAATATTAGGGGGTCATGGTGGATAATCAGCTGAACATGAGCTCCCAGTGGGATGCTGTTGAGAAAAGGGCTAATGCGATCCTGGGATGCAGGGACAGAGTAATCTCAAGTAGGAGCACTGTGGGTATTTTAGCAGAGATACAACCATTGCTGGAATCCTGTGTCCAGTTCTGGTGTCCAATATTCAAGAAGGATGTGGATACGTTGGAGAACTATGAGAATGATAAAGGATTAGGAAGAAATGACACAGTTCTTCACTTGTAACCCTTTAGGCAAAGCTGTAAGATGCTGGCAGGCTGCTTACATTTTGCGAAGCTCTTTGATCTGCTGACGGGTTTAGAAGACTGCAGGCTGCACCCAACAATGGAAAGGGGAAACCCAATCAGAGTTGCATTGTGCACCACCTCAGGATTCCTTGACATAGTCCTTAGGTTCTTAGGTCTTTAGGTTACCCATGGTTCCTCAGTCCCGTAACTTTTAGTATCTGCGAGTTGGTATCAGGAAATAAACCAAAGGAAACACAGTACCTCTGCCTGCTATATAGCTGAAAAAGGCAGATCCAAACCAAGTGATATTAATTTAAACCTATGCTTCTGATATCCAGCAATTCCATTAGAAACTTTTACCACAGTCTTAAGCACATACAAATTCAATAGGTGATTAAAGTACCCCAAAACTTAAGTTTCCCCCACAAGTCTGAAGCAATTTTTGGGCAGTCTTTGGGTGAATCACTCACAGATTTCCGGATGGCCAGTTCTTCCCTTTACCTCTGGGGACCCTTCCAAATGTGTCCATGAAGCGATCCGCTGACTCAGACTTGCTACCTCCCTCTTATACCACAACAGTTACAGAGACATGTCAATAAAAAAAACATTACAGAGCTGACCAAACAGATCAATCACTGGGAAGCACAAGCCACATGTCACAAGCGACACCTTAAAAGCCTCTAAGGTTGGAGATTCCACCATCTCCCTAGGTAACCCATTCCAGTGCTTCACCACACTCCTAGGGAAAATGTTTTTCCTATTATCCAACCTAGACCGCCCCCACTGCAACTTCAGACCATTGCTCCTACTTCTGTCATCTGCCACCACTGAGAACAGCCTAGCTGCATCCTCCCTGAAACCCCCTTTCAGGTATTTAAAAGCTGTTATAAAATTCCCCTTCATTCTTCTCTTCTGCAGACTAAACAAGCCTAGTTCCCTCAGCCTCTCCTCATAAGTCATGTGTCCCAGCCTCCTAATCATTTTTGTTGTCCTGTGCTGGACTCACTTTGTCCACATCTGTAGGGGGGGCGGGCCCATAACTGGACACAATACTCGATCTGCTGCAATGCCGCTATAAATGCAGGTCAGGCAAGGATTCACAGCCTTGCAATTTGGTTTTTACTGACATGAAGATTTGAAGTTGATTTTTTTACTGACATCACTAAAAATACCATAAACAATACAATATGTCACAAAAGTGTGTACTACTTTACGAACATTTTCACGACCAAATGACCTCTGGTGTCATTACAAATATAAACTCTGTGCTTGCGATATTCTGTACACAGGGATTTGGAATTACACAGTTATTTTAGGTGCAGTTAATAGATTGATCAGGTTCTTTAGGCATGTGCAATAATAGAAGACAGGAATTTGATAAAGTCATGGTCAGTGTAGTTTTTTGATACAAGGAGTGATTCTGAATGACGACAATAAATGTCAAAACACAATATGTTTTATTTATACCCAATTTCACAGACATTTTCATTTATTTACAGGTTTATGGTCAGTGTAAATATTGTACTTTTTTTTTACTGAATGTCCAGAAATTTACAGATGGTTGTCAAGCAGCTTGCAATGGAGAGAATTAAGAACTACTGTCTACAGAGATTGAGGAGACAGTAGGTTGGGAAGCTCGTCTGAGTTTAAAGCTATTACTAGATGCCCCCAGCACCCAGTTCTGTTTTGTGTTTATCTCTTTAAATCAGCATTAAGAACCAAATCCTTGACTTGTGTAAATCAGCATCTCTCTACGGACTTCAGTAGAGCCGCACAGATTTACTCCAGCTGGGACTCTGGCACTGAGTCATAGACATTAGTAATGGAAACTGGTATCAGACTGCCCGGTTCCTTTCTCTGGGAATGCAGGATTGAGCCCGAGTGAGTTTGCACAGCCTGCATTTAACAGAGCTGAGCTTTCTGCCCTTCCTTTGGGAGATTCTTTCCTTTGTTAATAGAACAAAGTTCATGTAGCTCATGAAGTTGGTGTGATATCAGGTCCTAATTTTGCCTCACTGAAGTTCATCCCCAGACTTTCTAGTCAAGACCATGTGCACGTCCCTCTGCTGTTTATACCTTGCAGATAGTTGTAGAGTTTTGGGCTAACTTTGGGACATTAAGCACCTAAACCTGTTAGCTTATATTTAATGCCATTTGTGCAGGGCACCCTGAAAAATCGCCCTCTTTTGGCTATGTCTGAGTAATAGTTGCCTCTTGGCTTCCTTTAGAAAGTGAAATGACCTACAGAGCTTGCTTATGTTTGCAGTTTTCTCTTCTGCCATTTGATTTTCCATCACGGTGTAGAAAGCAATCAGCTTTGGGATCTCTCCGAGGCAGATAGACTCTTTCTCTTATCTGCATTTCCTCTCTCCTCCACCGTACATATCACTGTTGCTGTTAAAAATGTCAGCATTTGCCAGCAGAGGGTTTGGTGTATCCACGATGAGGCGGGAGGGTTGCACTGCTCTAGCCATACCAGTATCGTTAAAGCAGTATCATTTGTATATGGACACAAACCCTTAATTTAGATCAAAATTGTGGTCCTTCAATACTGCTGCAGGCGATCTTTTGGCAAATTCTTGACTTTTCATAACAGCCACTGAACACATTGGTTTATTTGTGTATTTATTTATCTTTGCATTTCACAATGATCAGTGTGCTCTTTCCTACCTCACAGACTTTGGGGTAAATCCTCCCTCGACAAACAATATTGGAAACAATCACACATTTAGTAGGGAATATCATAGAATCATAGAAGATTAGGGTTGGAAGAGATGTGTATTTTCTCTTTGGAATCAACCAGTGGGTCCCATTCTGTCCTGATGTATAGCTGCAAAGTCCTCCGCTACAACACTGACGTCCATCTGATTGCATGGGTGTGACAGGGGCAATTCTCTGATGCATGAATCAAGTTGGACATGGTAATCAGTATTAAGAAAGCAGTTGCCTCCATCACCTTTGACAAACTTTACCTCACATGTCTGGAACAACAACCTGCTACCCCTGAATACAAAGGTGTCCGTTTA
The DNA here is from genome assembly GCF_026122565.2 of Emydura macquarii macquarii. NCBI lineage: Eukaryota > Metazoa > Chordata > Testudines > Chelidae > Emydura > Emydura macquarii. The sequence continues at coordinate 12,747 of NW_027132019.1, read as the reverse complement.
TCAGACTCATATTCTCAGTATCCTGCTTTACGTCTGTGAAAGCTGGATCATATACTCCACGCAGGAGTAGAGATTGAACTACTTCCACCTTCGCTGTCTCAAGAAAATCCTTAGTCTCTTGGGACCAACGTATCACTTGAGAGAACCAGCCTACAGTCTATGCACACTATACTGGATGCTCCCAGGCTTCGCTGGCTGGGACATGTGGAGCGCATGCCTAAAGCTCATCTGCCAAAGGATGTCCTCTAGCGCCAACTCAAGAACTACCCGTGAAAAAGACGAAGGCCAAAGCTCTGATACAGCACCAAGGTCAAGAAGGGTCTTAAGAAATTTAGCATTCCCCTGATGACGGGGAGAGCCCTGCCCACAACCACTCAGTCTGGAGAAGCCGGGTCAAGGCTGGTGCAGTCATCACAGAGAATTATAGGAGGCTGAGGCCCATAGGCAAGCCAGGAATCACAATGCGCTCCAACCTCTATCTGATGAGTGGACCTGTAACCACTGTGGGAAGGTCCTGCTGCTCGTGCATTGGTCTCTTCTCCCACACTATGGCTATGCACCACTGAGTTACTTTGTCATGTTCCTTTCATCTGTCAAGATGTTGGATGACCATATGAACAGGGGGCAGTACAGGTATATTTCAGCCCTTCTATTCTACTCAGTACCTTGAGAGTGAAATAAATCATGGTTTAGGCCAATATTTTCTAAATGGATTTCAGGTGCCCAACACGAGACACTTTAAAGAGGCAAGACTTGCAGAAGTCCTAAGGATTCACTGGCTGAAAATCAGGTGCCTTTAATGAGCTTAATTCACACTAAGCCACATCCTCAGTCAGCGTGAATAGGAGTAGCCTCTTTGACAGGAAGGACGTCAATTTCCACCACCAAAGGATCTGGGCCATTGATATCTAACAGAGGCATGAAGCTCTACTACAGCACTTTTGGCAGTCCTTATGGCCTCTGGGTCTATACAGTGAACAGTGTTTTTATTTCATGGACTGACATCAAAAGGAAAGTTACCGGGACGTTATGTCGACAGTCAATAATAGTATTTTCAGTCATCAGATATTCATCCACATAGGTGCCCTTGAAATGCGGGAGCAGAACACCTGGATGGATTTCTTGCTGTGTCCCCCATTTGTCTTGATGTTGGTAGGGAACGGTAACTATCCTCTTTGTTATCAGGACAGAAGAAATTCTCCAGAAACTCTTGTACATTTTCCTTTTTTTACTAGCCCTCACCGATCTGGGCCTACATTGCCAACAATGCTTATTGGCATGTATAGATTTAATGCCTGGGAAATTGCTTTTGATGCCTGCATCATCCAGATATTCTTCATCCATACCTTTGGATGAATGGCCTTTGACTGCTTCATTGCAATACATGATCCTCTGAGAGAGACCTCGCTACTCCCAAATTCAGTAATAGGGAAATAGGAGTAGCAATTTTATATAGGGGCATCTGTGTAGTCTTTCAACTCCTCTTCCTTAATAAACGCTTCCCCTTCTTCAGATCCAATGTGCTCTCCCACTGATGTGGTTTGCAGCAGGATGTGATGAAACTGCCTTGTACAGACAAGAGGGTCAACAGCTTGTATGGTTTAATTATAGTCATTTGCACATTAAGTTTGGACACCATGATCATTCTTCTGTCCTACATTCTGATCCTCAAGACAGTGATGAATCTTGCATCCCAGAAAGAGCATTTCAAAGCCTTGGATACCTGTGTATCCCACATTTGCCCCAAATCAAACAGTTCCCTGGATGGATATGCAAAATTCTCCAATCAAAGAACATCCAGCCATAACACTGCTTTCAAAGGAGAGATTGTTCTTAATGGAAAGAGAGAATTTCTCTTTGTAGATTCTGGTCAAACCATTCACTGTCTCAAAGCATTTCTCTGTTTCTAGTTGTTGTCTCTTAATTACTAATATTTTTTTCTGTCTACTGTTCTCAATGTACCCTTCAGAAAACATTTTCCCAGATAATTTTTGACAGTTTTTGAACCACTCAAAGTGAGATTGTGTTTGGATCCAGAGTTTTGGTTCACATTGTTAAAAGATGGGGGCCAGTTGTGGGTTTGCATTCAGAAGACACCAAAGTGTGAGGATGATCAGAGCTGGAGTTGCCATCTGGCCTCTCTTCTCAATTACTTCACAAAGCAGAACCATGTAATAAAATTTGTTCACAGGCCAAATTTTATTTTGGCCAAGTTGATAACATTGCAGTGATATAATTGAAGGAAGTCACTGTGGAATCAGTGGTCCTTTCTCATTTCTTTGCTGTTGTTGCTAGGATATTGATCATGATTTATTGAAAATCATGCTATAAATATGAAGGCAGTTCTGTTCTTCCCAAGGTAATGTTGAATGTAATGTCAACTGTTGCAAAGATCACTTTAGAGCAGCCATTGAAAGACATGAAGAGGGGCTTGATCCTCGACTAATTATTAAGTATCATTAGATGTACTGCTGTAGCATGTTGAAGAATCCAAACTCAGGCGTCCTTACTTACACGTCTGTGGCCCAGCGAATGGTCCAAATTAGCCAGACAGCAGTTTAGCAAAGCCAAGGGTTTATTCTTTATGTAAAGAAGGTGGTCCGTATATGCAAGGGGCGACCTTAAACATTGTAGCCTGATTTTCAAGTGTATTAGTTATTTCATAGGGTTATAGGTTTGCCAGTTGCTTGGATTAGAAGGTTCTTATCCTAAATCAGGCTCCAGAAGAATTTTATAAGGACCACCGGTTGTACAACAGGAAGTTTCTTAGTGATAACCAAATTTGTATAATTGTATAAGTTCTATTAGGATAACATAAAATGATGGACAAATGACTGATGTAGAGAAAATGAACAATCAAATGGATAATACAATCTTAATTTTAAAGACTCATATAATATATATATTTCTATGATATGCTTTGGATTAATATACTCACGCTCTTCCCTGGTTGAAAGAGATGTCTGATTCCTCAACTCTTGAGTAGAGGGATGGAATAAGTACTGCTAGAGAGCTAAGAGCTATAAACTAAGACTACAAATAAGACTATAAAATGAAGAAGGAAAATCTTAACACAAACTAAAGAAACTTCAAGCAAGAGTAGATGACGATCGCACCAAATAGCACGATCTTTCCCTTCTTATACCCCAAGAATATGGGTCCTCCTTTGAAGTCCATATTTGGATTTTCCACCCCCAAATTATTGGGGTATGCATACTCTATAGGCTAATAGGTTCATGAATATTAAGGATATCCATGACATTTTACTTCCCATTTCAAAGATTCCATTACCTCACCTTTTATGCCTGACATTATTACTTTCAACACTTGTCTAGGCCAAAAGTCCCGAGTATGTCTGCTAACTGCTAACTCATTTAGGACAAACATGACCATATATGTCTTGTTTTTGTTATACCGTCAACACTTTCAACACTAGTTCCCGAATGTGTATAATAATAACGTAGCTGTCATCCAGGATGTCCTGTAAGGTACCTTGCATTACAGCAAAATATATATAAATTTATAATTCTATTATAATCACACAATCATAGTTAAATCTAAAAGAAAAGATATATATCTCTATATAATGCAACCAAGCGGATTAGTTCTATAGGCTACAACATACATTTCTAAAAGCTTTTATAGCCTTACACAAACAAGTTTCCATGGCATTACATACTAAAACTACTTATCTAGAAATATTTTAGCCTAGTACATTTCAACTGTCCCTATCTAAGTTGCAAGGTCTTCCTCCACATTCTGTCCCTCCCTGCGCTTATAACTATCTTGTTACTGCTAAACATTCTGAGACTAAACATCTGCTAGAAAGGCACATTCCATCTCAGGCTTTTGCAGCCATTCCTACAGATCAGATCTCATAAGAAATAGAGACTACATCTTCTTTTCCCTCCACAAGCACCAGCTAGCTGTGGTCATGGACCAAGACCTCATTGTGTGAGGTACCGCACAAATTCAGAGCAAAAACACAATCCTTGTCCCAAAGAGCTTAGAATCTCTACACACAGAGCTCCCATTGCCTTCAATGGTGTCACATGAGACGTAGATTTAGCCCATTGGGCCTTATACTCTCACAACATTGAAAATCGGGAAATAACCCCATTAAACTCAAAGGACCAAATTCTGCTGTCGGTGACACCAGTGCAAATCCAGAGTCGCTGCATTCACTTCAGTGGCCTTACACTTGACTTACACTGGTGTAAAGGAGGTCAGAGTCAGGCCCAAATTACACTTTGAATCTCACGTGCATGCAGGGGAGACTGCTTTGCTTACACCCAGCGGGGGTCGGGGGTGTTACTCAAGGAGAAGAGGAAGGCACTGGGAAGGAAATCCATCCTGTGTACCAAGATCTGTGAACTGCCTGCAATATTCAATGGGGTGAGAAAAACTGTTTGCTTCAAATCTTACTTCACTTGGTAAAGTTTAGCACTAAGATGGCGTGTTTATTTTTTATTTCTTTCCCAATCAATTTTGACCCTGATGCCTCATGACTTGTGATCACTTTGAATCCTTCTTGCTGTAGTTAATAAACTTGTTTCATTGCTTTATCCTAACCACTGTGGTTCGGTCAAAGTGTGCGGGAAACTCTCTTTGAAACAACAAAGCTGGTGCATAATTATTATCCCCTGCTTGAAAAACGGATTTATATGAGCTTGCTTTGTACAGTGAATGGACTGGATGGTACAAGACACACATTTCTGTGGTGCAAGGCTGGGCCTAGAGAAGTGGCAGGTGTTGCTCTGTGTGTAGTTTATGAGGGGCTGGGAGAGCATTCACGCAACGTTGCATGCTGAGGGCTATGAGTGACCAGAGCCTGGTGGCTTGTGTTGTTCATCATAAAGCAGTGCAAAAGCCACCCTGAGGTGGAGAATGAAGGGGGCACAGCCATTCAAAGAGTCCAGATTGTACTCTGGGGTATGTCACACTGTGCTATACATACAAACCCCCTCACACACACAGATACACACAAAGCCAAGCCAAGGCTCTTTTAACCCGCAAGCGCTGGGCCCATCTCTGGGGAAGGGGTGCTCAGCCAGGGGCTCCTACCCTGTGACAGACTCCAACTGCTAGTCCCGGCAGGGAGGGGCGGGACTTCCTCTTTACCTGCACGAGGCTGCTCCTGGGGCTAGGTAAGATCCACTTTCGGGAATCTCCCCTGGCTGCACAAATCTCCTCCCCTGGTTCCTGCCCCCATCCTCCCAGCCTGCAGGGAGAGAGGGGCCACTGTATGGGGAGTTCCCTTCTCCTAGTGAGTCATTTTCCTTAAGGACAACCCTGCATATCGTCAACATTCAGAGCTGGATGGCTGGAGAGGGATGCCTGCTAGCTGAGTACCCAGCTCTGACGGAAATGTCGCCACCAGCAGCAGCATAGAATTAAGGATGGCAGCCAAACCACACCTTTGCACCAGGCAGGGTGGCTACCAGGGGGGCTAAACAAATTTTGTGGTGCCTATATCCCCTGAAGGGGCTCCCAGCGCCACCCCTAATTGATTTTTTTGGTCCGGTGGAAATTCTGAAAAATTGAAAAAAAATTGGTTTAGGCTGAACCAAATCTTAAAATTTTCTGAATTTCTAGTGACTGCATTTCAGGTTTGGTCAAGGGGGGGATTTGAATTGGAGCCCTCCTGCAACCCACATGAGCACAGTACTCACTGACCTAAAGATTATGCTGGGTGACGAGAGACAGCCCCACCACCTTCTTCCTCATCTCTGACCTTTTTTGTGAATGGTCAAAACTATTTTGTCAAATTTGCGAATCATTTCAGGTCAGCTGAACCTGCATTTTCCATCAAATGAATAATCTGTCTGAAAAAATTCACCTAGCTTTGGTATGAACCTGGTTCTTTCTTCAGAAAGGACTAAATGGACTTAAAACACAGGGGAGAAATTGCTTAAGAGCTGTTCCAGTTACTGGAAGATGTTTGTAAACTCTCATCAGACAGTGGAAATAAATGCCATTTGTGGTGTAACTATTTCTAGATTTTAAGGCCAGAAGAGGCCACTGTGATTATCTAGTCTCACCTTCTGTATCGCACAGTCCCTAGAAACTCACCCAGCAATTTCAACATCAAACCCAATCTTCTGGCTGAACTAGAGAATATTTTAGAGACGTTCAATCTTGATTTAGAGAATCAAGTGATGGAGAATCCATCCACATCCTGTTGTCCCAATAGTTAATAACCTTCCACTTGTTAAAAATGTGCACCTCATTTCCAGACTGAATGTGTCCAGCTTCAGCTTCTGAACATTGGATCGTGTTATGCCTTCATCTGCTAAAATACACAGTCCTCTGGTATCATAAATCTACTTTCAGTGCAGGTATTTATGCACAGCATGATGTGAGTTTTCAGGCTAAGCTCCAAGCTCAGCATTGTATCCAAGGAGGAGCATCTCAAGGCCTGAACACCTAAATCCCACACATTTGTACCATCTTAATCTTCTACATCCCATTTATTGGCATGGCTCTGATACACAGAGTCTGGGAACAGCTTTCCTGTGTTTTCCACATGAGAATGGCCAATGCTTATCTATTTGCACCACCTGTCTTAATGTACAGGGTCAAAACCAGATAGATCTGCAGAAAGACATTCAGCATATTCCATCCAAAAAATGACAGGTCAGCAACAGTTCTGGATGGGGACACACTACATTAGAGGAGAATGTTATGTGCAGATTTGGGTGATGCAGTCTTAGAAGGATCTGATAAGATGTTACCTGTAGTTTAGTGTGTGCGGTGTAGTTAGTCATTATAGTTATTCATTATAGTTATTATTTTATTTTCCATTACAGAGGCATATAGAGAACCCAAGAGAGCACAAGCCCCATTGTGCAAGTTAGTCATTATAGTTATTATTTTATTTTCCATTACAGAGGCATATAGAGAACCCAAGAGAGCACAAGCCCCATTGTGCTAGTTGCTATACACACAGGCCATGTCTACACTACAAAATTAAGTCAACCTCACTTAGGTCGGTATACAGGCACTGCAGTAATTACATCGCTTGTGTGTGTCTACACTCTGCTCCTTGTGTCGGCGGTGCATATCCTCACCAGGAGCACTTGTATCGATTGTACTATCCGTGTGGGGCATTGTGGGATGGCTTCTAAAAGCCAGTAACAGTCAATGTAAAGAACACAAGGTCTACACTAACTCTGCATTGATCTAGCGACATTGACCTTGAATTTACGTCGCTCATGGAGGTGGAGTTAAGGCAACGTAGCAAGGCAGTTACAGCGGCAGGAGCGAAATTTAAGTGGAGACATTCCATGATTAGGACAATGTAAGTTGTAGTGTAGACCAGACCATACTTAATAAGAGACAGACCCTGCTCTAAAGAATTCACAATCAGAAAGACAAGACACGCTATAGGTAAGGGAAAGGAAGGATTATTATCCCACTCTACAGCCATAAAGAGATTAAGAGACTCCTAGGTACTAAATAACACATATAAATCATCAATGAAGTCTGTTCCATGGTCGCACAGGAAGCCTGTATTAGAGCAGGAGTTACATCTAGCTCTCCTGTGTCTTACTCCAGTTTCTTACCCACAAGATCATCTTTCTTCACAAAATCAGGGTGTCTTTGGATCCAGGGTTTTGGTTAAACCTACTATAGAGCTGAAAGACAGGGTGAAAGTTTGAAACTAGGTTTGGACTTGGATGCCAAATTGTCCCAAAGTTTGAGGGTGCTGAAACCTGGAGTTATCATTTGATCTCATCTCTCGGTTAATTTTTAAATTGATAAAACATGTTAGGTTGCCATATTATAAAATTGATCATGTTCCATTGGTTTAACTTAGTGGCGTCATAACAACAGCTCAGTGTTATTGAGGTTACTAAGTCTGTTTCAGCTCCCATATGATTGCCATGCTGATGTAATGATAGACTGCACGTGCTTTCCTGAAAGTCTCTAACCTGCTAGAAATAGACAGCTTTGTACAGATGGGAAACTGGAACACAACTTGCCCAAGGCATCTGTGCTAGAGAAGGGAACTGACCCCAAGTCTTCTAACTCTTCCACTAGTGGCCTAACCACTGCCTTAGCATTAGCAGTAGTTTTTTTGTTTTACAATAGTGCAGTGGGGGCCCAGTCGGGGCCCGGGACCCCTGGTGCCAAGCACCACACAACCACAAGCTGGTGCCTAAAACGAAGAGCTTCCAAGCTAAGTATCAGGTAAGAGACAGCATGGGGGTGCAACAAACAGATAGAGGAGCATGTGTGAACAAGATCTTTCACAAGTTCAGGAGCAACTTCCCTACAGCCAAACAAGCCTTTCAAGAGAGACACATCTTCTCTGCCCCCTCTCTGCCTTTTACCAGGAATGTAGACAAGGAAGTCAGATTTTATGCTAGTTTGTAACTTTTTATTTGAATCTATCAATGTCCAATTTCTTTTCTATGTTAATAAAGAAAACTGTATCAAATGAAATACCTCGCTGATATGTGAGCTCTGCATGCTGGAGCTAAGCCTCACCAGCTACTCTAACCAGCCTTCCCTTCTCAGTCCACCCCCTCCATCCTCTACCACAGCCCCTTCAGCAGATTGTGGGCAGTGGCTAATGAGACAGGCCCCGATAGCACATCTCCGATGAACCTGGGGTCCCAGTGAGCTGGAGAGGGTCCTAGAGCAGTTGTGGAGGCACAGAGATTGTGGGTGGGAGGGCCTGGCTATCAGGGGATCACTGAGATCTGTGCATAGCTTTGGGGATCCATAGATGCTGGGTTGCCCTGTTTATATGTCAGGGAGAACAAAAGGGATCTGCCCTACTGAAACAATCTAATGAAAATGTCCAGGTAGGAGCTCTGTGGAATATTCCCAGAACAGCCAGCACCCTGGGTTAGTAATGCGGGAAAGGGGGTTACTGGGGAGAAATCTGACCCTACATAACTTTTATTAGTCTGATTTACTGTATTGCAGCAAGATTACAGCTGTAACAGCATCATTGGTACCACTCAGCTGCCCTCGAGGGAGCCATGTGAGTCCTCTGAGCCGTACGCACAGCGCTGACAGCCTGGATTGCAGGAGTAGAGCCTGTGGCAGGGCTTGTGCTGCTGTCCAATGTGGTGGCATTACCGAGAATCCCCTGGGACTGGGCTTCCTGCAATTTGTCATTGGTTCAGTGTGTGCCAGCTTTAACTCCATTATGGCCAATCAGCTGATGGTCCCAGGTGGCCAAGTGTCCCCCAAGGAAATGGGCAAACATGCTTCATAAGGACAGTGGCAGCCTGTTTAAGCAGACACTGCCTACTCCCTGTGCCAGCTCTCTGCTGATGACTTCTCCGTTATGCTGCAGATCTCTGCTGGTAGCTGCTCCCCTTCTCACAGGCATTGGGTACGTTGGCAGGTTTCTCTGTCTTTAAATCTTTCAAACGTCAAGGGAAGGGTAAAGGCTGCCAGCTGTTGAGATGTGCAGATGTTCTGTGCAGCGGCAGCTGACTCTGCTGGGCTGTGGGTGTGACTCAGTGACAGGGGCTGGAGAGCAGGCAGCACATGGTAGCTGCGGGACCCCCCATTTCATGTGTCCTTGGGTTATGGGGGATCATTCCAGGTACACAGAAACCCCAGATTCAAAGTGAGCTCAGAGTGTGAAAACCCTGGTGCCTCAAGCCAGGATTTCTCAACGGGTCCCATTTCCAGAAGTGCCGTGTGCTCCGAGAATGAGAAGACCCCATGCAATATCAGTGAGTAGTTCCCAGAACACCTCAGGTTCATTTACTCCTGGAAATTTAATTGGCAAATCCCTGTTCAAAGCTTTTATTCTCTGGCTGGATTGTGAACGGAGGAATTCAGAGCTGTGTTGCTTTGTGTAACAGGTCATATAAGGCACATGAAATAGTTCTGTTTCCTGATGGGATGAGGGCTCCAGCATTTCTGCTCTGTACAGGCAGTTACAGGGCATCCTGCATCTCTGCCCCCTCTCTGGTCTCTGAGTGCCAGATGTCAGCTGCCTCCCATTCCCTCTCTTGGTGTGAAATCTCACCATTCTCCCATCCTCAGACTGGGCCCTGGGCTTCAGGACACTGTGGATCGACTGGGTTTGACACCTGTGGTTCTTCCCTTTGGGAGTCTATGACCTGTGGGGAGAAGCGTGACCAGCCTTCCTCAGCCAAAGTATTGTGTAATTTGAACAGTGGGAATAAAGCATCACAGAAGAGAATAAACAGGTTTTAAAACAACAGTCTGTACGTCTCTCTGAAGCCCTCCCACTCTGATGGGGACCCAAGCAGGCTGAGCATTTTCTGATTTCCCCAGCGGTGTCTGTCAGTCTGAGGAGCTTCTCAGCACCAGCTGCCCCACCTCCGGACAGACTCCCAGCACTGGCAGAACAAGCTGTGTAACTTGGCTGGAGCCCGGAAATGGGGTCTTCACAGCATGGAGCTCAGGGGTTGTCTCTTAACTGTGCTGAAGTGTTTAGTGAGAGATGGCTTTTCCTGAGCTCTTGTTTCCCTTCCTGCTCCTTTTTTCCAGCAGTCTGCTACTGAACTAAAACTAGCCATATTGGTCATATCCTGATATTTACTTTATATAGCCATAAAATAAACAGCCCAAAAAGTATAGTTCTATAAATGTTGTGCCAAAACTTTTCATTGTAATACAATTACTAGAATTTCATTACATGCATGTATATCGAAAGCCAGCAGTAGAGGTATTGGAACAGGAGTAACTTTACTATTTATCAGCTTTTGTTTTGGAAAATATTTCAGAGGTCTTCCGAGCTCTCTTTGCAATGAGTTTGTGCTATTAGCTCTTTGTTCAGTGAACAATTGTATGATTCTGTCTCCTTGTAACTGACCAGAAGCTTTTTGCAACACTTACATTCAGAATCATGCACACAACAATTCTGCTATTATTTTGCAAGAAGTTTCCAAAAAGTTATGAAACAACAGAACCGCTGGTTTCTGTTTCAGCAAAGAGTAGAGATGAGGTTCAGTCAAAGGGATTATATAGTGGTTGTACGTAATTTAAACTCATCACAAATTACACGACCATATCTGAAGTATCTTGCACACTCGGGATATTAGTGCAAAACCAGTTGTAGCAAGGTGTTCATAGAAACATAGAATCGTAGAGTTGGAAGGGACCTAAGGAGGTCATCTAGTCCAACCCTGCTCAAAACAGGACTAACCTCAGCTAAATAATCCCAGTGAGGGTTTTGTCAAACCACAGATTAAAAACCTCTAAAGATGGAGATTCCACCACCTCCCTAGGTAACCCATTACTGTGCTTCACTACCCTCCTAGTGAATTTTTTTTTCCTAATAACCAACCTAGACCTCCCCAACTGCAACTTGAGACTGTTGCTCCTTGTTCTGTCATCTGCCACCACTGAGATCAGCCTAGCTCCATCCTCCCTGGAATCCTCTTTCAGGTAGTTAAAGGCTGCTATCAAATCCCCCCTCATTCTTCTCTTCTGCAGACTAAACAAGCCTAGTTCCCTCAGCTTCTCCTCATAAGTCTTGTGCTGCAGCCCCTAATCATTTTTGTTGCCCTCCGCTGGACTCTTTCTAACTTGTCCACATCCTTTTTGCAGTGAGGGGCCCAAAACTGGACACAATACTCCAAATGCAGCCTCACCAATGCTAAATAGAGGGGAATAATCACTTCCCACGATCTTCTGGCAATGCTTCTACTAATGCAGCCCAATATACTATTAGCCTTCTTGGCAACCAGGGCAGACTGCTTTCTTATATCCAACTTCTTATCCACTGTTACCCACAGGTCCTTTTCTGCAGAACTGCTCCCTAGCTTGTTGGTCCCCAGTCTGTAGCTGTGTGTGGGATTCTTCCATCCTAAGTGGAGGACTCTGTACTTTTCCGTGTTGAACCTCACCAGATTTCTTTTGGCCCAATGCTCCAGTTTGTTTAGGTCCTTCTGTATCCTATCCCTACCTTCCAGAGTATCTACCACTCCCCACAGTTTAGTGTCATCTGCACACTTGCTGAAGGTGCAATCTACCCCATCCTCCAGATCATTAATGAAGACGTTGAACAAAAACCAGCCCCAGGACCAACCCCTGGGGAACTCCGCTTGTGACAGGCTGCCAGCTAGACATGGAGACATTGATCACTACTCGTTGAGCTCTGTGCTTTAGCCAGTTCTCTGTCCATTTTATAGTCCATTCATCCAACCCATACTTTAACTTGCTGATAAGAATACGGTGAGAGACCATATCAAAAGCATTGCTAAAGTCAAGGTATATCACGTTCACCACTTTCCTGACATCCACAAGCCAGTCACCTCATCATAGAAAGCAATCAGGTTGGTCAGGCATGACTTTCCCTTGGTGACTCCAAGTTGACTGGTCCTGATCACCCTCCTCTCTTCCAAGTGCCTTAAAATGGATTCCTTGAGGACCTGATCCATGATTTTTCCAGGGATTGAGGTGAGGCTGACCGGTCTGTAGTTCCCTGGATCCTCTTCTCCCTTTCTTGAAGATGGGCACTATATTTGCTTTTTTCCAGTCATCAGGGACCTCACCCAATTGCCACGAGCTTTCAAAGATAATAACCTGCCCTGCTTCTGCTTCTGCTGCATTCACAAAGTCAGTGGAAGACCTCAGTTTCAGGAACCACTGGTGCAGTTTTATTTACAGGTTGTGCTCCCACCACCTTTTCACTGTACCAAGTTTGCCTTCTAGTGTCTGCACCCAAGAGGGAGGAGCTATCGCTCTATTTCCACTTCCCAGCTCCGTCTTCTGGCTTCTCTCCTCTGAGCACTTAATGCAGCC